>NC_092200.1:14380693-14708193 GCF_043641665.1 Enoplosus armatus | reverse complement strand
ATTGGTACTGTTTGTAAATATGGTTTTAAAGAATCTACCCAACAATAATTATGATTACAATTGCTTCAATTAAAGAAAAATAATGAAAATTAAAATGTCCAAGAACTGTGGTTTTCCTCAGAATGCCAAACATTAACAGAAACAACCTTCAAAGCCTTCAAAATATCACATCACGGGTATGGCAGCAAATTCTGACTTCCCTCGTCCTGTTTACCACCCACAGTTAGAATATTTTTGAAAAGGAAAATGCCAGCATGAGTTCGTATTGATTTATTGCATAAACAAAGGTTCACTGAGAATGTGCTGAAGTCCCGTTGTCTGTAATTTACATCCATGTTATGTTAAGGTAATGCTAAAAAACAAGGGATGCTCCACGAGGGACCCATTCCCCGTGCCGTTAAAAAAAGCTTGATCCAACTGAATGTTTTCTTATTATGCTCGACAGAATACAGAGAAAAAGACGAGAGTGAAGCCCAGACGATTATTTACAGCTTATTAGCCAGATGCAGTGGGGCATTACTTAGCTCCATGCTGTGCGGCCTGCCATCTTGACTGCATCCAGGGACCTCACAGCAGAATCCTGTCATCTACAGCACATTGCATGTCTTTTCACTTCCTTCCAGGCAATGTGGCAAACTCTTTACTGGCTCTCCGGGGATGGAGAATGACCAACTTTAACTAAATGTCCTGTGCAGTGGCCCAGAGTAGCCATTCAGGAATGCAGTGTAATGCTCCCTCTGGCACATACTGCCTCGCCAATTAGAGGTCAGAATGGAGGTACTTGTGCAGAGCACTGCTTTAGATAGATGATGTCATTGTTTGGGGATGAACACAAAGCAAAATGAAGAGTCATGGCTCGCTGGATCCCCAAGTGCAACTTTTTAGGAGGATCAAAGTAAAGGCAGAGGCTCCAAAAGCGAGAAGCAGCTACTGCACACGCAAAGTGTTGTTATTAGGCAGGTAGAGACAAGTGGAACTTTGAGTAAGGAAATTCCCCCAGTGCGACACAGTGCACTTCATGTTCACATGCCACAAAAATAAGAAGCATTACATTTAATACGAGACTTTAAACCAAACAGACAGCTGCTATGAGGTTTCTTTATATGTGAAAACAAGTGTGTTTTGGGCTGGACAGTAGCACTTTGTTTACTCCGCCTGAGGACACCGGCCATATTTGCCTGGGGCCGATGTAGCCACCATGACAGGTTCAAATAAGGACATCAAAACCACCCAAGGCAAGACTGTACATTTTACTTAAGGTCAACTTTGTGTAACAATGAGCTCACATGCACGCTCGGTTAATAACACACAAGCGCACATCGCAGTGCAGAGAAAAAGAAGGGTTAGGCTCTACATGAATATGACTTGTCACTGATAACACTAACATGTCATTAAGCTGAGTGATGCACTCCAGTTAGAGTTCTTTAAGAATATTTCTAAAGGGTCATATCACGGTGTAAATGTTTCCGTAATCGCCTTTTATTATTTAACAGGGTAAAAAAGGTCCAGGTGGATTAATATTTCAAAGCACCATAGGTTAATTGCCTGACTTTAGGTTTTTAATCTTTTTTTACTGTCTATGTGATGGTTTTCTACATAGAATAAGCAGAATAAGGTTTAAGATGCAGTGTGGTGCGACTGACTGTACCACTGTACTTGAAAGCGTGATGGAGCCAAAAAGGCAGCGAGATAAGACATACTGTAAACTGCGGGGGCTAGTATGGTTAGCAGGCTACAACATCATTCCAAAAGTAGAACATTATATAGCGTCTTATCCATCACTTTACTGTCATTCATATCTGTCACTCTGACTGTCAGAAAACACCTCTATAGGGCATGGACAAACAATTATTTTGCTTAATTTTGAGGACTTGCACCCCTTCACTGCTGCTTGGACTATTTCACCTTCCAGTGATGAAAATAATAACATAAATAAACAATACGTCTCACCTTTCTCTGTATAGTATTGAATGGGAAGCAAAATCCAGTCTGACCACATCATAAGATGGGTATGTTTTGGGGTGCTTGTGCCTTGATTGACAGGTATCTCTTGGCCTGTCCTATCAAACCAGTTTGGTTGATTCTCACCAGTCCCACCTCAGCTTCATCCAGGTGTCAACCTGATGCAAAAATATCAATTTTCTGGCTCCTTACAATGAAACTATCGCCTCAAGGGAAGTTTTCCAAAATTTAAAATGCATGCAGGGCGACTTCATGGATGTTATGTAATGTTGTAAACAGTTTAAGGTGAACACAAGTGACTCAAACCTCATCATCAACACAAAGAGAAAACCTCACAGAACTGGACACATGGACTGACAAGTGATCTCTGCACTCAGCACCAAAGTTGACCACAGTACGGTTAACAGTAGAGTAGTACAGCAGCGTTGGACCTAATAGTTCCAAACCCTTTGTGCTGAATCTAAAGTGCAAATGGAAAATGAGATCAGTGAGGCTGGATTAACAAATTAGTTCCAGAGTATTTTTGGCTACATGGTGGATTTTACTTTTTTTTAATAAGGTTAGGGAACAGGATGTTTAAAATAACACATGTATAGTGCAGGAGTGATTTAATCATGTCGGGTTTTGTGGCGAGGCCACATTCATGTCCTCAGACTTGAATTATTCATGCAGAATTTAAACAGCATGTGTCACTCTGAGCTGAAGAGTTCTGATGCTATAGCTGAACAAAATCCACAACTATAAATTCAGGTGCCACAGCAACCATTTCTATTGATCATATCTAAATCATGTGGCTGAGCGTGGCAAAAAAAAAAATCCTTTATCTGCCCACTTAGGGTTTTTAATTTCACAATTCCATTTCAACTGGAGGAGGTTGTGGATAGATCAATGCGTGCAAGCAGACACACAGAGCCTAGCAATTAGCAGTTGTGCTAATGTGCTTGAATGGATTTTCTGATTTGGTTGGAGGAAAGCAATACTATACAGTTAAATCTCTCGCTACCTGTCCTCGGTCAGCGTCTCCCTGACAGTACAGGAGGAGAAGTCTAAAGCAGCTAGGTCTCACCCACGCACTACAGTAATGCACCTTAACATCTGATTATTCCTGCAGAGGTAGAGAAGTATATTTAAACTGGCATGCATTGCATTTTGCAATTTTTCAGAGCTCACTTGTTTTTATAGTGGAGGAACAATTTTGGCAATGGAGGTTTTTGAAAAATTCTGAATCATCACTCAACATTTAAAAAAAATGTAAGGTGATACCATTAAGGTGCACACAACACTCTTGTGTTTACTAACGCTGCCAGTCTGTGACTTCCAAAGCATACAAAAGGCACAGGAGAGACAAAAAAACACACTGCTGACTTTGGGAGTTTGTTTTGTCTCATAATTTCCTGCAGGCAGAGAAGAGGCGATGCCAGTCAATAGAATTTCATTTGAGCTAATAGGGTGAATAAGTGGGCTCTCGGGTGCACACAGGATGACCCAAAGTATGATTTGGGGCTGATACAGTAGTTCAAGTGAGTTAACACCTTTACAGCTTTTGAGGGGAGACTGCTAACAAGAGCAAACAAGTATTTACGTTTAACATCACATTTTAGAAACCACTTGGTGCCAGCTGACACAAGCTGTAAACATAACACTGACATACTCTCACTTGCTAAAGCATTAGCGTTAGCGTTCATTTGGAGTCGTGTTTCTGGCCACCTGACGTAGGTCCAACATTCACTCACCTTTTGGGCCTCTACCAACTCCTGAGGGAAATATCTGGCTCAGTAGGTTTGTTAAGAGCTTTTCTACTAAAAACTACCTGCCGTGTCTGGACATGACGCCAATGAGAGCGGTGGTAAACCAAAACAGTAAAGTTGTGGGTCATAAAACCAAAACATGAAAGACACTATTAAGCTCCACAGAGCTGAGCAGAACTGTAGAGTTTGGTGATAATTGTTTGTGGGTTCGTCACCACAAGCGAGAGTTTTCACATTACAAGTAGCCATTTCATCCATTCTTAATATGAAAATATTGATTACAGCAGCTTTAAAGACAGTTGAGGCTCTTTTGTATGCATTAGCAGCTCCACAAGGCAGAGAGAGGCAGGAAGGGAACTGCCTAATACCTGCAAACAATGCAATGCACATATACTCTCACCCTCTCCTTTAATATATTTACCAGTGTCTCTGTGTCTATCTGTTCAGATAAACCCTCCACTGACACGCACTAACTAACACCACAGGTTTTCTCTCCCCGTCTCGCCTTCTGTAGAAGATGCACGCTACCTTAACAGAAAGTGAATACTGCCTCCTGTCCCTCTGACAGAGCATCGATTTTTACTTTGCAGCACCCAAGGTCAGCGTGAAGAACAAGCCGGGAGGATCTTATCACCTCAGAAGTACAGGCCTTTCTCTCAGTCTATTTATTGAAGGGAAAATAAACAAATGAAGTTGAGAACACAGCTGTCTGACTTATCGTGACCTTGCATGATGGCAAGGCAACGAATAACTAAATGTTTAAAGTACCAGGTGTATAGAATTCAAAGAAAATTGAACAATGCATCATGATGTTGTGTATCTTTTGTTGTGTAGCTCCTGCTGTAAGCGATGCGTGTCAGCGTTTCCAAATTGCTCCGTGAATGTTTATCTACTCTTTCTCAGTCAAAATGTGCCTCTTCACCTCAGACTGAGCATTTCCTTGGCTGTTTGTGATATCATACTTAGGTTACAAAAGGCAACACACACACACACGCTGCCTCTGAGGCAGTAAACAAGTAATGGGCCTAATCATGGCAGGTGACAGCGCTTCCAAATTAATTCTTTCCCAGTGAATGACTTCAACTTGGCCCAAAGTACACGAGCAGAATTAAAACTGACGGCAGAACACAGGAGGTAACGTTGCATCAAAGAGGGAACGAAGAGGATGCAATTTTTCAAAACGCAAACATAACTCATTACCCAATTGTGTCGTAGTTATTATGGAAATTCCCTTGAAACACACAGTGCCACTATGTAATGGTATGAATCACATTTTAAAAACCACATGAATAACATGCTCATGATGGATGTCACAAATTATTTCAATCCAGGTTTTGTGTTTTTCACGCATAATGAATGTGATGCCTGTCAACCGTGCTTTTGTATTTACATCAAATGAACACAAAACATACTGTATATAGTATTTTTCACAATCTAATAGATGTATGATCACATTTGATTCGATTCACAATCTCACAATCACTACAAACATCACTTTTAAGGCAACATGTGTTAAATAATTTGTGCTACAAACATTAAACATAGAAGCAAAATGCATATTTATTCAGAATTTGCTACGCTAAGCTAACCAGCTGCTGGCTGTAGCTTCGTATTTAGCGTATGTACTTATATATGTGAGAGTGGTATTGATCTTCTCATCTAACTCTCAGCAAGTGATTAAGAATATTTCCCAAAATGTTCCTTTAATCAAGTTTACTGGTAAATATGTCTTAATAGCTTAATAGTGTTAATACATTGGCAGTATTTGACTCCTTTCTTCACTGTCCCCACAGCTAGAGAGAGAGGGTTCTTACAACTCTAACTTCCTCCTCAGCAGAAAGTGTGTGTGGAAGCTGCAAGAAGCATCACACAAAATGTCACCCTCTTTGGCCAAACAGATTGATCCTCTCATGGCAAACACAGAATGCATTTGCATGAAGTTGGCTGAATTTTCCGACTCATCTCCTGCCCTTTGCCTCATGTTGCGTGCTTGCTTTGCACCACAAGTGAATTACTAGCATGGCATAGAAAAAGAATGGAAGCAGAATTGATTTCTGAGTTGCTGAGGCTCGCTGGTGATCCATAGTCCTCGTCCTGATGTTATTGTAGAAGAAGTAGAAGAAGAGTCAAAGTCTCACGTACGAGGCAGGATTATCAGGTAATCCTGCCTCGTACAGAAGACAACTGGTTGCTGAGCAGAAACTCCCAGACGCCAACTCCAAACCTGTGTCTGCATATATTAGTCCCACCAGGATTTCACTTATCTATTATTAGAATAAGTGGAAGGCTGGCTCTCGTGAAATTAGGATTTGTCGTAAAAATATACAGAATTTTCTCCAACAAAATGATTTTACTTTTACATACATTGACCAATAGAAATCATGGTGCTATTGATGTATCAGGTTCTGGTTGCAAGTATCTGATAAGTGGAGCGGTTCTTGAGACACATCTAAATGCCAGCAGAGGAAAGGAATGCTTTGTGAAAGAGTTGTGTAAAATAAAGTGTGACTTCAAGGATAACTTTATTGCTGTTTGGCATAACAATTCATAGGGTTCAGTGGAATACTGTCTACATTACATATAATTTCGGACGGTCGATTGGACTGAAATATCTCAACAACTATAGGATGGATTGCCATGAAATTTTGTACAGACATTCGTGGTGCTCAAAGGAAGAACCCTAATGACTTCCCCTGAATTTCCAGCACCATCATCAGGTCAAAATGTCCAATACATTGGTTTATCTATCAAGTCTGGCTTTCTTAACATTAATATTATATCATTACAGCCTCACAGAGTCATTATAGTGTAGCTGTACACTCTTGGCAATGATGATAAATCAGCTTATAAACGTTTATACAAGCAAATAGACATAATGAAGACACGCCCTGATAGACTTTTGTTTTACTAGGACAATCTTTTTGAATGAATATGGTTTATTGCCTTTCTTGCAGAGAGTTAGATGAGAAGACTGACAATCAACGTACCACCACCTCCACACGTGTGTATAGATTCACTGTTCAACACTTATTTATGCAATTCCAATGAAGCACCTTGCCACATCAATACAAGACAATATACTGTATATACCAGGCTTTACTAACCATGTACAGAACATTACTAGGCAAGTATGGCCTAGACTTTTGGTTAGAGTTCAGTCTCGTTAAGATTTTAGTTATTTGTCTTTTTAATCATTTCTTATCTACCTCAGAGCATCCTTATGTTGTTCAATCTGTAGCTCACTAATTTACATGTCATATTGACAGTTTAATTTGCACACACACAGAAATGTAAAAAACGTATTAATCAGTAAAATGTAGAGGTGGTGTTCAGCAGATTTTGTTACCATTGGACATAGCCAGGCTAGCTGTTTCCCCTGTTCCCCGTCTTTATGCTAAGCTAAGCTAATCACCTCTTGATTGGCCATAATAGACCTTGTTTTATGTCTGTAGCATATTGTAAAATGAGCAGCATAACTACCTCAGACCTTTTATTTGTGGAATGCTGATGGGACTATCACAGTATCTCCTCATTTATGTACTTATCAAATAACCTCCATTAACAAACAGACAATATTTCCATTTTACAAATTGCGCAGTGGGTTTGTCATGGAGTCAGCATAATACCCTCCCGACGCCGCCATAACGGCTGTCACATGCAGGTTGTACTTAGTAATTTAATCTAATTGCAGTGTAACGTAACTGATACTGGGGTGGCATGAGGGAAGTAAGTCTGCAGGGAAAGGGATGTAATTAATGAATTGATTACCAGGGCTCTGGATTGACAGGCCAAGATCCTGTAAAGTGATTGGTTGGGGCAATTGAAAGGAGACAGGCTTGGGAGTGGTGTGTGTGTGTGTGTATGTGTGGTGGTTCGTGGACTGTACAAACAAGGGGAAATGAAAACGCCTGGGGCCAGAAATTTTGCTCTGGCCGTTGTTATAACTTCTCCACTGATAAGTACTGGCACACACTGTGTCCATATAGGGATATGTCAAAGCATGGAACTAGATAACACACACTTGGAAAAAGGCATCCAGATGGATCCATGCGTGAAACAGTCTTTTGGGTGAGATGAAGTTTGCTGTAAGAAACAGGTGAATAAGGGGCTGAATAAGGGATGGAGTGTGTGTTATGACACACCAGCATTCACAGATGTGGGGTCTTTCTCTGGGAGTGAGATATCAAAGTAGCCTGGTATTGATCCCAGGGAACAATCAATATGAAGCCATCGCACCTTTGTATTTGTTGCCCAGCAGTCTGCCTTCCTCTGACATAGGTGATCATGAGACCAAAACTGATGGCTGTGTGTGAATTTGTGTGCATGCGCCTGTGCACGTATATATTCTGTACAGTATGTGCGTGTGCGTCTTGCAATGGCCTCTGAATGCTGTTTCTGCAGGTTGCTATGCATGCATGCGTGTATACATATCTAAGCATGCAAGGTTGGGTTATTGTGTGTGTGTGTGTGTGTGTGTGTATGTGTGTTTGCTGCGGCAGCTGACAGGTCCAGTAATACTGACAGGACATAGGCGGTTCCCATGAGGCCGTGCAGGCTGACAGCAGCTGGCCAAGAAGAAGAACTGCTGCTGATGGGCTTCCAGTACAAAGAGCCCACACAGCGCTTCCCCTTTATCTCTCTCCCTCTGTACTTATCTCTTCACTTTATCACTTTATTTTATTACCAATATACTTTTGCTTCTCTGACTTTGAAACTCTCTCCCTTCACAGTATGAAAACATTCCTTCTCTCTAATTAAGACACAAACACATGCTATGATTCAGTCTCCACACACCACATTTGGAGCTTGAGGGAGGAGAGGAGCACGGCAAAGAATAGTGAGCTAGTTATCGATTTTTCCACGACACCCCTCATTGTCCAAAGTGACTGGGCTTCCACCCACCCCGCCACGCTTGACCAACCCTCGCCTGCGCTTCTTTCTCCACCACCTCTCTCGCCTTCAGCATTATCTCTGGATTTACACAACATGTTTCAGGCACAAATAGGGCACTGGAACACAAACAATAAGAACACACACATACATGCTCAGGCACTCCTCTGCCCTTCCTTAGACCTGATCATATCCCCAGTCAGTTGCATGTGGGACTATGATTTAGGTATGCAAACAGGAATTGGCCAAGTTTAATTAAAGAGGATGAGCTGTGCATATCCGCACTCATCTCATTTGAGAGCGGGGAAGGATTCTGATTTAACTGGTGCTGGATGGTGGTATAAGGTAAAGAGGTGTGTGTGTGTGTGTGTGTGTGTGTGTGTGTGTGTGTGTGTGTGTGTACACATGTGCCACATGGCAATGCAACCTCCAAGGCACCGCGCTGGCCAATCAAATACATGTAAACACACATTTCACATAGATTACTTTGTAGCATGTGCAATTAACTACAATTGACCTCCTCGCAATTGTCATGACAAAGGATAAAAAGATTATTGCTGTGATAACTTTTCAGAGGTTAAATTAAAATGAGGATTAGGTTTGAATTAAGGTGAGAGTGAAGGATGAAGATGCACAAAATCTTGATACCAAGTTAGTCTCCATGTTATCACTATTTCCCTTCCATTCTTCTTTAACTTAAGCACAAGGTGTCACCTGGATAGCAGACTTTTCTCTGCATGAATACAGACACGTTGTGGTTTACTTAAGTTTAAAGGTAAACTGTGCCAGGGATCTCAGTGGGAGCTGGGTGTCGGCTGTGCCTGGACCTGGCAGCAGTTTCTACCTGAAGCTTGAGAGGACGACATGGCCAGCAGCTGCTTGTCTGTCTGTTCTCTCGCAATCCCTCCTGCACAGTGCATAGAATCACAATCTGACTCCCACTGTCTGTATTTCACGGTCCAGTAATATATCCTATTGTATTTCTCCATTCCTCCTTTGCACTTCAAGGTCCAATTTCTGCTTTTGACCAGTCGGATGTGGGTGTCCAGCTTTGGTATTTGGCTCACTTTAGGATTACACTGCATCTTTAGATAATATTTGGTGTTATTGTGTTTCTGGTTTAACATAAATCAAATATATCCAAAAGGGAGAAACTGGAGCTTTGAATATAAAGTCAGTGTTTACTACAAAGGTATGGCTCATTTCCCTTGATGGTTGCTGTTTCCATTACTAAAGCTGAAAACATATCAATTCATGCAAAATTATTTCCTTGTGTTATTCTCTATATCGTTTTGAAAAGACTGAATTATTAAATGTGCACATTTTCCCAGGAGTATCAGTGCTTTAAAGGCAGCACTGGATACAAATTTAGATGAAGCATGTAAATGCGACTGCACGCACATACACCCACCTATCAACCCACACATACATGCATACTCCCCAGCAATATTTTCGTCTCATTTTGCAGTGCTATTATTTCACATTTTCTGCATTGCACTGGGCTGTCTTCTTGCTTTAAAAAGGTAGTCTTAAAAACAAGCAAAATACCTAGCACCTTGCTGTATTCCTCCTCTCAAACCACAGCTTCCTTCTGTCTTTCTTTTCATCTTTATGAAATGGGATATAGCTCCTGCTCATTTGTCCAGTATCTTTTTGCCAAAGATCTCTGAAACAGAGTGGAGAGGGTCCCATAGGGCTGTCTAGAAGAGAAGAGAGCTGAGCCACAAGCAGCTGCCATAACTTTGGGGAAAGCTCAGAACTGTAATGGCCGTGCTGTGCTGTGCAGCTTGTTATGAGATAGACACTGTATAGTAGATGGGCTACAGATTGGACCCTGTGTTAATTATAGAGAGTGAAATGCTCCGGATAATGTATTGCTTCAGTTTATTTTTCACGGATGTACTCTGAAATGTAAAACACATATCAAGAATCTTATAATGCGTCTTTAGAGCGTAGCATCATGTGGTGCACAGTGTAAATTTATGCCTGGAAAATAAAAATGGCTTCTGTAATCTTAAAGTTGCACTATACAGTACTATTATCTTGAAATCATTTTGCGTATTGGCAACCCCAAATGGAAGTGACAGGTTACTAGTAAAATGTTCTTTTATGCATGTGGTGTGTGAGGTGGTGGTGATGAAGAGGTTCAGCTTTCTGCAGAGCACTTGCAGGCTTGTAAGTGAGATCTCAGTCATTATAAACAACATTGTATGTGACAGTGAAAGTCAGTTTTTGCATGTTTACAGATCTGCTTTAGGATTCAAAAGTTGCTTGCATGCATTATGGTATACACAAACTGAAATGGCTATAGTTCCTGAACCACCCTGACTCTAAACAAGGAATTGCCATGAAGAAAACCTTTCATGGTTTTCTTAAGAAACACTCTTCAATATTACTGAACAGAGCAATGAGGGTTTAGTGAAAATGATTCAAGTCTTTTCAGCTTCGGTCAGAGACACACTAGAGCTAAAGGTACCAAGAAAACAGCTGCCTTAAATTTGACAAATTGTAGCACAAAGTATGAGAATGATATACTGTTTTAAAAGAGGCAGGTCTCCAAAGAGAGTCCAAATTGATACTGCACAACCAAATATTATTAAGTCATCAAAAAAATGTACTTTATTAGAGGTCTGCTGTACACTTTTTCGTTTGAAAAATGTATAAAAACAAAAAAATCATATCAAATTATACATAAATACATAAAAGCAGAGCAAAATGAGGTTGAATGTGATTTCATTCACTTAAGCTTTCAGGTAACTATCGCCTCAACCTGATGTAGCTTCGGGAATTCTAGTGAGTCCTTCCATTGTGAGGAGTTTATATAGTTTATAGTTTAACTAATGTAATATATTTTCCAAAAATAAACGGTAGTCTCATGAAAATAAACACAGTGGTACAATAATGTAATATTACAGTAGATTAAATAACAAGGTTTATAATAATGAAACAAACAAACAAATACATAAATAGAGTTTCTCAATGTCCAACCAGTGTTAAGGAATTCCAATGTAGGCCTATTTGTCTCAAAGAAAATAAAGTGCCACATCTCAAACTGATGTAGCAAGCTAGAGAAAGAAGAGAGAGGCACAGTTTCTGTCATTATTCGCTACTCTGCCCAGCAGAACCTCATATGTACCATCTTCCTCCAGACCGTGAATGCAGCAATCCGACCATGCGTCTCTGTCGTTCGGATGTGGGAATTGTAGTCTACTTAAATGTGTGTCGTTCGTATTGTTTGTGGTGGGAAACTACAAGTTCCAGATTTCACGATGCGGAAGTAGCGCAACAAAACACCGTGAGGTTGCAGCATCACAACCGAGAAGATGTCTCATGTCGTAAAGAAAAGAAAATTGGATAAAACCCGACAGGATAGACTGTACTTTGACAGCTATACTGATGTAACTATCCATGAGGAAATGATAGCGGACCACGTCCGAACTAACACGTACCGGATGGCGATACTGAGGAACAGTGAGTCCATACGTGGTAAAGTTGTACTGGACGTCGGGGCAGGAACCGGCGTTTTAAGCATTTTCTGCGTGCAAGCCGGCGCTAAGAAAGTCTACGCAGTTGAAGCCTGTTCTATCGCCGAGCAGGCGGTGAAAATAGTGAAACAGAACAATATGGAGGACAAAATTGAAGTCATTCGAGGCACAGTGGAGACGGTGGACCTACCGGAGACGGTGGAGGTGATAGTGAGCGAGTGGATGGGTTATGCCCTTTTGCACGAGTCCATGCTCAACTCGGTCCTCTACGCGCGCGACAAGTGGCTGAAGCCGGGCGGCATCATCCTCCCCAGCAAAGCAGAGCTCTACATCGCACCCATCTGCGACCCGGTGGTGGAGGACCGCCTACATTTCTGGTACACCGTCAAAGACCAGTACGGCGTCGACATGTCCTGCATGTCCGACTTCGCCAGGAGATGTGTCATGAACTCCGACATCACTGTGAACTCGGTGACCGTTGAGGACGTGCTCTCCCACCCGGCCCGCTTTGCCGAGCTCGACTTGTACTCTGTCACCGTGGAGGAGCTGCGGTCGGTGAAGGGCAGGTTCAGGTGCGAGTCGTTCGGCTCGGCGGCAGTGAACGGCCTCTGTGTTTACTTCACGGTGACTTTCCCCTGCCCGGACAAGCCGCAGGCGCTCGTGCTCTCCACGTCCCCGTTTAAACCGGAGACGCACTGGAAGCAGGCGGTGCTGTACCTGGACGCTCCGGTGGATGTGGTGCAAGACACGGTGGTTACCGGAGAGGTCAGCATGTATCCCTCGGAGGAAAGCGCCAGACATATATGTATTCACGTGGACTACACGATAGGAGAGCAGAAAAGACAGTCCAAGACCTTTTCCATACCTGACTGGAGCAGTGAAGCTCAGCCGCAGTGAAGCATCAACATTTAGTGTAACAGTTTAATCACCAGGCAACACTCAGTCCTTTTATTCTTATCTGTCCCAGTGTGGTACATTTATCCACATGTCAAAACTGTAAGATCACGTTAGGTCTCACTTTGGCAAATGCATGAAGGGACTGCAGCTGACATCTTTACACACACACACACATTAAAAGTTTTTTTTAGACACAAACACACAGTGGCTACTACAATCAATATGTGAACCACAGTACATGTTCTTAATTTGGAGTTGTTTATGTTGTGTTTATGCTTGTTTTCGCACCTAATAAATAATCTGACACCTAAATTGGAAGATGAAAAATGCACATCAATAACACCTTTTTTTTTTTGCATTTTATTCACCTCACTTAACCAGACCAATATGTGTTTGTGAAAGCCAGTACTGCATTCATGACCCATTTTATACCAAAACATTGCAGTGATACTGAAACTACCCATTATTTTCTCAATTGATTGTGTGGTCGATAAAATGTCAAATGCAAAAAAACAAAAGATGGTCAATTTACTATTACTAATACTATACTTTTTAAATCCAAAGTCCCTTAATAAACTAGTTGATTGTCAAAAGAGTTGATTCATTTTCTGGCGATTGTATTCAGGTTTTAACAGTTTTATTATTGTCTGTGTGGAAAAGCATTTGAAACAGTATCTGACCATCACAAGAAGCTAAAACTCTCCTGACTAATGAGTAGTGTCAGGTATGTAGCTCCATAAAGCAGAGTGAGGCAGGTTTCATAAATATAAATTCAACGCCATGCTGCAGACATCTGATATTCTAATGAATTTCATTATGCATATTGTGTGGAATCTGATAAAAAAAATGCTGCATTCATATGAGGATCAGACCAATATATTGACTTGGACTGGTTTTTCAGTTTTAATAAGAAACTAAATTGGCTCATTATTTTGGTTTAAATCTAGCACACGCTGTCATCTGTTGGCAGAGACCACTGGCTTCTTCCAAAGTTGTAATTCTGCTGCAGCATTCTGCAAAATAGCAAAGCCTACATTGTTGTACAAAGTAGGCTATTTCCTCCCTGGCCATTAAGGCCCTTGTTGCATCCAAGTAACTGAGCTGTGAAAATACAGTTTTTATCATCAGCAACAAACAAGGATAAATGTTTTTATAAAAGTTAATAGTTTGATGGCCATGTTTAATAATTTGTCAATCTTCCTTTATTGAGCAAAACATGTTGTCTGGTCTCTGATCAGCCATTGATTCACTTATTATACTACTTTACAGTCAGTGTACATTAAGTGGGTTTGGATTTTGGCTGATTATATTGCTGGCAGTTTGGTGAACTGATAACTGTTTGTCAAAGATACTTATTTTCCAACTGTGTTCATTATTGAACCCATGGGAACTAGACTCTAATAAATTGTTTGACTGCTTCATGTGTCATGAGTCCTGACTAAAAACACAGTGGCTAAATACAGAAAGCATCCTGCATGTGTCAACATTAGGACAATTATCTTTTGTACAGCTTCATTCATACATCCATAAAGAACCTGCAGGCTTAAATGTTCAATCACACATTAGGTTATCACTTTAAAACGCATCTATATCTGTCAGAGATAAAATGACCAATACAAGTATTTTTATGTGGCATTATTGCAAATACTGATATGTGTTATTGATGATGTTTTTTCAGGTTTTATTGAAATATGAATGGCCACCATAACGACTTTATTGCTAAATCAATGTTAATAAATGTAAACAAAACATAAACTTTTATATAGATTTCTTATTTACCTATCACTTAAAAGTCATAACTGTAATATTAGAAATCAATGTTTGCAACACAGGCGCATTATTATTTCTTTTCTTCTTGTGGAATATTATGTTGCTCCCAGGTCAAACCAAAGATTGAACCTTTATGTAACTAAAGTAGACACTGTGCACTCTGCTGATTGAGTCTATCTCTGTGCATTGAATTCCAGCCATAAGATGTGAATGCGTCTTATGGCATAAAGCGCCTTTTCTACAGTCTAATTATACAGCAGTTAATAAATACACATAGGATTCTGGAAATGTTTCACAGCCCGTCATCATGTGAAATATGCTGTTCATTTGTTTCTGCGTCATCAGTACAAATGTGAACCCACCGTCTAATGAACACGCTGGAAATTAATCACAAGCTGTAGTGTCTACAAATCAAGGGCATTGTCTGTCAGTTTGGGGACGGGTGAATAATGGCTGGATCCCATTTTAAACTGCAAACGTCTAGCCTCTGGTTTCCACTTGGATGAATTATATTGCAGCATTCTGAAGAGGCTATGAAGAGTAAAAACAAATAAGTACATACATCCAGAGACTGTGTGTGAATCAGGAGAAAGCTAATAGAATACACACACTGCTCGCTGCCTTTTCACAATGACATTTTGTCTTAACTAACAGGCACTTTTGATGGTCAATGAAAGCTCATACAGACGTTGAAAACTGTGTGTTGAGATGTCTCTGGAATGTCAGATTTCAAATGTTAGGTTGGTTGACACTTGAATGAAATCCACTGTTCTAAAATCACGTTCAAGCATGTTTGACGTCAGGAGCTTCACAGTTTAAAGTGCGGCCGTTGTCAGTTACAGTATGTAACCCACGTTTACTCTTCAAAAGTCAAGCAGTCAGACCGACTTCAAACCCTGGTTGTGACCAGACCACATCTGGCCAAGGTCAGATCCTTGTTGTCAAATATCTGTTGTGAGAGGGGTGTACACTATGAAGTCGGTCTTTCAGTGTCTGTTTGTTGCCCAAGAAGCACATTTGTGTCGAAGAAAGGCAGAAATAAATTCATACGCTTTTTACTCAAACTCTACACTTGCAGCCACCCTAATGTGCATTGCCTGAATCTCACAACAGCCTCTACAGGTGCCTGGGGAAAGAAAAAAAAGTCCCCCAGGCAAAACAAAGCGAGGTGTCCAGAGAATGGACATGTCAAATGCAGCGCAGGGCAGCCGCTGTTGAGCCCAGAATCACACTCGCGCATGCATGGCCACTCTTGGCTGCTAAATGCTAAACTAATTGTGATCCAATCCTGCCTAAAATGATTTGAAAACCATCAGAAACAAGTGTTGAAACTTGAAATAGGATTATTTGTCTCGTATTGCACAGCAATTTAGGAGCCAATCAATAGACAATGTGCTTAATCTAACTGATTTCAAGACTCATTGTTCAGCGCAGGATGGGTGAACGAGACTGAGAGACCGCAGAGAGAGCTGGAGTCACAATATATGCAGTTGTCTTTAGAACTTGTGGTCCAACTTTTTGACAATGAAAGAAAGAATAAAGTGATCTAGTATTATAAATGATGTTGTGCTGATCTTAAAATATGTCCAACTTCTAAGAAGTCTACGTATCAGACAGTAGGATTGAAAGTCCAGACAGTCTAGTACCAGATGTCAGGTTTCTCTATCTGTAGTATCTGAAAACTTGGAGCTTTACTCCAAACAGAGTGTATGTCAGTTTAGCACTTCTGGATTTTTTCCCATTCTGCCTTTTAGATTTGAAAACATCTGTGAACCATCTACATTATTACATAAATGCTCCTGTGATATTCTGTCTGAGTCTGAGTTTCGGCCGGCTCACTCAAAGACCTCCACATCCTTGTCTTGTAGCTATTCCAGTGTGGACTTGGCCAGCCTTTACGCCCGAGGTCTTGCTGGAACACCCAGTCTGAGGTCTTTGGCATTCAGCAGCCGGTTTTATGTCCTCTGTTGCTAGAATTCTCCCAGTTTCTGCCAGAGAAGCCGTCCTGTGTCATGATAGGATTGCTTTGATGCTGAGCATTTTGCATCATGCCTGAAGTTCAGTTTTGGTTCCATCCAACCACAAAGTTAGATGACAGCATGATTTTCTTTCCCCTTCTGTCAAAATCTCCTTCTATCCAAGTAATCTGTAGTTGTCCTGTTCCTCCATTTGGACAAAGCAAGTGTACTGATGATGAAAATTACTGTAGAGATGACTCTTCCCCACACATGTGCTTCCTCGCTGTTCTGTCTTTAAAACAATCCTTTATTTTAATGAAATTTACAGAAAATGGTAAACTTAAACATTGAAGCATTTAGCACATCAAACAAAATGTAGCTAACACTTCCTGAAAGCACCATGTGGGTCAAAAAATATACATTGCATAAGTAAAGTAAAATAATAGTCTTGTTGAGTTTAAAATCTCTTTTTCAATAAAGATATACAACATAAACAGGCTAAGACAACTGCCACTTCCTACAAAAGAGTATAGACAATATTAAGATGCATAAATGTGTCAAAGTGTGTCCAAAACTTTTTGAAATTAAGTAAAACAAAACATTTTGAAGCAAAGACATTGACTAGAAGTGTTATTTCCCAGATTAAAACTGAGTTGAATTCACCAACAGTAAACAAAGGAGAGATTCATACATACAAGTCGACCACAGGGAACATCTACACACACAGTGATAGTCTCTCAGCAGTAGAATACAAATACAATATACACAATATAACCACAGCCAGCAATAAGACGCAAAGCACAGTGACCATCTGTAGACGCTGGGGCGGTGCATTCACTGGAGCAGGAATGAGGAGGACAGAACCTTTTTTTCCTGGATTTTGAGAACTGCTAATAGGGTTGTAACAGACCACAGTGGTCACAAAAGTGATTTCACAAAACTCACCGGAGACATGAGTGACCATGTAAACCTCGAGTTACAAGACAGAGAAACAACTTGCACCTGTGTGGTTTTTATGTGACAGCGATGATACGGGTTTGTCCTTGAGTTGTCAGCCTTGAGAAGGATGGGAACACAGTGTGCCGCTCCTCACATCTGTGTTGACCACAGCTGTGCAGCTCGTTTTACAGGACTCCTACTGTATCGGTCTGAAGATTAGAATAATATGTTGCTTGGTATCTATCTATTAACAGCACTCCATTTAGAAATAACAGAAATAACACAATAACAACCTGACTTAAAATATAATAGTGGGCTTTTTACCAGATCACCAAAAAATGGAAATATGTAAAGCAGTTGTAACATGCACTGTACTGCATGAAAAGTGATGGGTCTCAGGATATTAGTCACCTTGCTAAAATCGAATAGCACCCTCTGTGCCAAAAGTTATGAATAATGTATTCTAATGCTACAACAGGAAAAATGTAACTCTCCATAATGTAATTTGGTTTGATTTGAGATAATCGGCAGTAGTGTTAGAAGCCCATTTAAACTCCTGCAGTCATTTATTCCTGTTGATGTTTTTAGTGAGCAGATTGACATGCATATCCAACCTCTCTATGTGTCATACAATACGCATCCTAAACTTCTCTCATCACATTAAAAAAAATCATTGAATGTGTTTCTTTAGAGCTCATTTTCAATCGCTGCTGAAACCTGACTAGAATCCCGCACAGTATCTAATCACAGCCACTCATTCATCCTTGTATGCTAATGACACAGTGAACAAGCCAATAGGATTCGATTCCCACAGTCGGTTACAGTAACCAATATTTCTGTCAGCACATCCTGTGAGGACAATTTGGGAACATGGTATTGACAAAAGCTAATTTGGTGTAGCAACCCCCAGAGATGTGGACTTCATTTCTCTGGGGCCCTGCAGGCCAGACCATTTGTCATCATTATCATTAGCAACAGGAACGGACCCATGTGCCTACTGCTAAACCAAACCCGAAATAACTCTGTCCCACTATATATATTTTTTTCTCAACAGTAATAAAACTGTACACTCATTTAAATGAGAAACAGTATTTATTCAAGCCCCGAGCTGGAAAAAAAACTGCTGCTGCCTATCACAAATGCATCCAGCTGCAAGCGCTGAGGCGTGACTTCATGGACGGACACACACCGTACAACAAGGACAGATATGGACGGCGCCTGTTAAGACAGTAAATCCCAAATCACTCGCAGGGGCACGTAAATCTGAACGGGATGGCCCCGATTCACAATCAGCCCGAGGCAGACGGCCCTCAGCCTGTGAGCAAAGTACAAATCCACCAAACTGTGTGGCCACGTCCCCCCGTCCCCCCCCCAACTAATCCTTTTTCAATCATGCACTTTTTGGATTATGCCTCCATGTAATTCTTCTCAGGTATTGTTTTATAACTTAATATGATATTTCAATGTGGGCGAGTTGGGTTATGGGTTTAGGACACCGTGCAGGATTGGATAAGCAGCAAGAGGTCTGCAGGCAGCAGATTGGAGCAGAGAGTTAGTGGCCGGGCTGAAAGGAGCATGATAAACCTTTGACACAAAGTCCAAATGGA
Source organism: Enoplosus armatus (assembly GCF_043641665.1). NCBI lineage: Eukaryota > Metazoa > Chordata > Actinopteri > Centrarchiformes > Enoplosidae > Enoplosus > Enoplosus armatus. The sequence goes on along the minus strand of NC_092200.1, from coordinate 14,688,937 downwards.
GCAGGTATAAAGGTGCTGAGACTGACCTGATTCAGTCCTTCCAAGGCATCCCATATTGCAGTGTGAACCCTCTATTTGTCCTGACTCTCACTAAGTGTCTCACCTCCCGAGAGAAGTTGGGATGCTTTGCATAGTCAGGCGGTTTGTGAAAGGAGTAAAGATAGCAGCTCTGGAGCCGCCGTCTTGATTCACCTTGTCCATATCACGCAAGCAGGAAGTCAGAAGCTCACCAAGTCAAAGTTACACACAAGTGATCGCAAAGAGAGCGCACCCCTTTCATTTGTCTCCTCGGCTCTTTGCAGCTTTAACTTTGTCCTAAAAATGTGAACTGATTATAGTATAAACACTGCCATTATAGTATATAAGAGGTTGGTACCTAACTTTGCAGTACTTGAGTACTTTACTTGAGTATTGCCATTTTATGTATACTTCAACAGTACTCCACTACATTTCAAGGGCAAATATCATACTATTTACTCCACCACATTTCTTTTACAGCTTAAGTTACTAGTTACTCTGTAGGTAAAGATTTGACATACACAATTTATGATTACTTTACAAAATGTGGTGCAATTTTATAGATTAAATGGCCTAACAATATATAAAGTAGTTCAACTATTCTTTCATGATTTTGATATATATCACAATGAAGTGAATCTTTCAGTTGAGATCAGATTGAGAAACCATATATAGATACAATGAGCAGGAGGGTCAGTTTCACTTCCTCACATTGGTGCCAGGAACTCCATAAATCTAGTATTGTCATGATGCAGTCCTCAGTCATTTGAAACATTGCTTCCAATGGTTTAATACAACCAGATATATGAATTGCATAAATACTTCAGTGTAACCAGTACAACAAAATCATCTTCATTTTCCAGTTAACACTTTTGTACTTTTACTGAAGTAAAATCTTGTTTGTGTTTTCACATTGCTCCAGCAAGGTTGATGACACAGCTGTATTTTACCACATAAAAAGTGTATCGAGCACATGCTTAAACACAATCTTTCTTTATGAATACGCCCTCTCCCTTCACCCCCCTTCTACTTACAAACACACTCCTCCGGATGAAGGCAACATTACCCTCCATTGAACAGGCGTAAAAAAAAAAATCCAATACCTCTGTGCCTGGCGTCCGCCTGACAGGCATGTGCAGAAACAGCTTCACCCATCAATTTTCTAATAACCGTCATGCAATATGACAAGAATGAAGGAGAAAAAAAAAGAAACTTCACAATACACAAGGGTGGAGGTGGGATATCGGACCACGGGGCCACCACACTATTATTGGTCTCTCAAGCAAAGAGCCATCTATTGAACCCACTGATGGATTTCAAGACAAGAAGTGTGTATATCTGTGAATAATAGTAATCCTCCACATTCAAACACACCCTCCTTTCACTTTCCTCGCTGACCTCTGGCACATCTGGTTTGACACAGTCCCACTAGATATAACGTGTTAATATACACAAGATATCTATCGGCTTCATTTACGGAGTTGCCGTGCAGACCCAGTCTGCCGGAGCTCAGTGATTTTAAACCCTGAAGAAAAGACAGAAAAGAGCTTAACAGTCTGCAGACGGGCCTCAGAACTGCATTGTGAGTGAACATATTATACGGTGTCATTGTATTGAGTCAATAAGTGGGAATTAAATGTGCTCTTTGGTAGCTTTTCACTGTGCACTCCTCTTTCTTGTCGCTGAGTGAATTAGAAAGAGAGCTTCATGTCAGGCGGGTTGCCCTTGGGCTCGCAGAGGAGGGAGAAAGAGAGAGGCAGCTGCGTGAAGAGCTGTCTCCACAGCTGAGATAGTCTTCACTGTATCCTTAACCTTTCCACTGTGTCACACACAAAGTTAGAGACCAGTTAACTGAGGACTGAACTGCACCATAAACCAAAATGGACGTGTTCCATGTGCGGGGTTTGTTGATCAATACCAATGACTCAACTCAATTTGGCTTGTTGTTGAGATTTCGGGCTTTCAAAGCTCCACTTACTGACTCATCTGCTACCACCCTCTCAGCTGTAACTGCTCAGAAATGGGGACACGTGAGCAACTGGCATCAGATTTTCTGCTTTTAAAAAGCAAACAATATTAGCTACAAAGCCTCTTTGCTGTACGTTTCTGATGGACTTCTCATATTTCCTGACTTAAGCCCTCCATTGTGGAAATGTTTTGTCCATTACAATCTACCAATTTCCAAGTTACTTTGTTTTAGATATTAAGTCACACATTTCTAAGAGTAACTTTTAAAAGCACTATATGCAGCAGTTTTAAACGTCTTTTTATTGTTGTCAAATCAATGGTTATACATTTGAACAATGACTCTAAACAACAAGACTATGATCAAGATGAGTGGCAGCCTGTATCGGGCAGCAGTGGCTCAAAATGTACTCACATTTACCACCTTTGCCTTCAGGGAGGTGGCTGCACATCATTTTACCATCAGTCTTTCCTGACAGATGTATCTTTCCTACTGTTTTGTGCCATAAAGCAGTTTTCCATCGCCATAAAGCAATCCAATAGATTCCCCACAAATGCCTGCTGATGATCAGATATCTGATCTCAGTGACTTGTCAAAGAAATTAAAAATTTAATTAAAAATTACCTGCAAAAGATAAAATAAAATCCCAAACCCTAAGATTTGTCAAATGGGCTGATGGCTCCAGTTAAAGGTGTTTCTGCTCATGGCTGCGCTCAGCTGCGGCTCTCAGGCTTCAGCAGAGAAATAAACTTCAGGTGAAAGTCAGTTGTCAAAGACTCGCCGCCTCATTGTGTCTGAGCGCAGCGAGTCTGCTCACTCTGCGTCTCTGAGGAGCCGCAGCAAATCTCTTGTTGCAATCAGCCGCTTCATTTGAACCAACTTTTTTTTTTTTTATTCTATTTAAATCGCTACATTTGGCTCGGGTGGTGTTCTCCACCTGGGTGTCCGGCTCTAAGTGACGTGGCGCTGGTACCGGGAGCTCTCCTCCATTCCCCGGGAGCGGCGGAGACGAAGCTGGTCGCTTCCACGGCGAGTCTCCCGTTCGTTCCCGTGCCGCGCTAACATGTCCCGTTTTAAAGCGGATCTATTTGGCTGCAACAGGCGACACGGCTGGCTGTTCCTCGACGGTATGAAGCACTGAAGACCAAGGTGAGGGGCTCAGGCAGCTGACTTTCTTTTCATTTCGTTCATCTTCAACCGAATGCCGGGCCGCGTAAACTTTTGAAGCTTCGCTGCGACGCGCACCGAGTGGGTGGCCAGATAGTGCGTGGTGATTAGAGAAAGTAAGGTTATCATCCAGGACCCTGCCTTTTCCTCGCGTGGAAATGTTCTAATTAACACAAGCGACGCGTTTGGTGCGACAACCAGAAAGAAACCAGGTGTGGCTTAAATACTGTAGTCACTGTAAAGGAAGGATCTGTTGGGTAAACTGCTTTGTTCTTGCCATTTTGTGCATAACTCACCTGTGTGTATGTGTGTGTGTCTGTATATATATATATATATATATATATGTATATGAGGCTATAAAGGACACATGGACGCGCTGTGAGCTGAAATGAATGCTCTGTGCAGACAATAACACGCATGATTCCCTGTCATTTGTAAATAACATGGAGACAGCGCTCTTGTCCACCGCCATTCATCTTTCACCTGTATCTCGTTTTGTAAAACTAATCTTTGTCTGATAAAAATAAATAAATATATATATATATATATATATATATATAAATATGGCCTCTCTGTGCCTTCAGAGGCTCCATACAGACTGCAAGCACTGGCACGTTCATGTGTCAAAGGCTGACTCCTTCTCCCACAGCTTTGTGTCCGCCAGTGAAGGTGCGCTCTCCGGGCTTGATAAAAAAGAACTGTGAGCACTTTCTTTGCTGAAATGATTTCCAGCTACCCACTTTCTCCTGAGAAAACACGCGAGTTTCAAACAGCAGACCTGAGAGTTTAGATGAAAATACATGCAAGACCTCCTTCTCCTGTATTTACTTAATTATCTCACATTATCTGAACTCTCATATTTTTGAATGGCACCTTCACTGACGCCTTCTTCCCATTAGAATTAGTCTGCTGACGTTTACACCTATTTGGAGTTGAAACTACTTACTGAACGAGGCAAGGAGAGTAAAACTACCTAAACCCAGGCGGGTGGAGTTAAATCACTTTCTGGAACAATGAAGCACCTTCCTGAATTGTTACCACTAATTCAAATATCACATTTACTTTATGAGCTCCTGGCAATAAAGCGTTGAGAGCGGAATGGGCATCTGAAGGGACAGAAACACATGAACGCTTCTCGTCAAATATCTTGGATCTTTGCACACATTGTTGGTTGGCTGCCCGGGAAAAATCAAGTGGGAGTCGGAGATTTTCCTCCTTCCATTTTAACCGGATGCAATCGTTCCTTTGAGGCTATTAACGCCCGCATTTGTTGGATAATTTGACACCGTCAGGCGAGTCGAGTGAACTCCGCAAAAAGTGGTTCAACTACAGGCGATCCTCCTCCCTCCTGAGTTTCTAACGGGTCCCGAAAGAGGATGGTGCGCCTGTGAGTGGATGTGTATGGGGGAGGGGGGGTTGAAGGCGAGGTGGAGACAGGCTGGAGGGGGGGGGGGGGGAGAGAAACCATAGGTGTGCGTGTGGGGGTGGAGGGGAGGGGGACAAGCTGAGTGTGCGTCTCATCTAATAGAGCCTCGCAGCGCATTATCTTCCCCGTCATCTCTGTCTGGGCGGTCGGTGCTGCGCCGTGCCGGGGAACACGTCCAGGAGAGGATGCGTTGATGCGAGCGGATATTCTCAGCAGCCGAGTCTAATTGGTGTGATTCATGTCCCCGTTGAGTGGCTGAAACCTATTCAGAGCCAGGGAGAAGGAGAGAGAGAGAGAGGAGAGAGTGGGGACGAGATCCGCGCACAGGTCCACACGCAGGAGCCTCTGGAAATGAAGGGATTATAAACAGGAGGGACGCACGCCAGCAAGTCAAACTTTCTTCTTGCACTAGTGTTTATTCTTTTTGGGTTTTTCTGCGGACATCACCGGGCCTCACTATTGACGCCGTGATGGAATGACACTTGGAGAGAGGATGATGGACACTTTGGCACCGGAGCTCCTGCTCAGAAATCCCCCAGTTTACACCAGGTACACCACGGTGCTGACCGAGCCCTCAGGACGGCGATCAGTCATTTGTTTTGAAGTGGCAGGAAAATCCTCCTCTTGATCGTTTTCTCTCCCCCACCCCCACCCCCACCCCCCACACACCCCGGTCGCCAAACAAGAGTAGGAGATGGTGCGCGCAGCGATTCCTCAGAGACTGACGTGCGTACTCATCACATTCCCGTTAAGGAGCGCGTCTTAAAGAGCTTCATTCTTCCTCCTTGTTCATTCTGCTGCTCTGAACTTGTTGAACGGCGTTAAAGAGCAGGGGGACAGGGAGTACCCCGCACTAGAGGGGCATTCAAGAAATGTAAGTTTCTCTTTTTGCTTGTGAAGTTTACTTTTTGTGTGCTGAAGCGTTAAAGGAGCTGCTTATTATCTTTGAAAGTGACTTGGCTCTGGCCTGGCTGCATTTAAAGGACAGACGAGGACGGGGGCAGGGAGTTGTGGGTCTTCTCCTTCTAAACTGCATAAACAACTTTTTAAGACTTTCTGACCCGCAAAGGAAGACATGTTCATATTTACAAATCAGGCGACCTTGAATGCATCCAAAATCATTTCTTCCGGCCGTTCCTAGAGGCGCCCCCTTGTGGAACACGTTGCTTCATCGTTGCCTATCTATCACGCATAATTACATTTATGTCATGCTGCAGCCAATTGGCCTACCTTTGATACGTCATTACATGAGCAGCCTATTACAGTCAGATTTGGTACATGCTCTCAATATTGCTTCACTCTGTACACATGCATTGGCTTCTCATTTAAATTCAAACCTGCTTGATTCCAACACTTCTTTTTGCTTTTTAATGCCCAGTGGGTTTGTCTTAAGGCAGATATTTCAACACAAGTCTGTGGCTGTGCGTGCTCTTTAGTTATGATATTATTTATAATAGTTATATCCTGCAAGAACCATATGCGTTTACCTTGGCCTTGTATTGGAGAATACCAAACAATTCATCTTCTAAGGACATGCCCATAATTATTAGCATTAAACATGATCGCCTCTGGCTTCAGGACTAATGCTGTGTGCATTTCAAGTTCCATATTAAAGTTGCAACTGCCACTTCCATTGACTTATAGTAATTGTGATTGCAGTCTATGCGGTTTTATGTTTTTTACTCCTCCTGTGAAATAATGGCAGGTAATAATGAGTCATCTTCTGTGTGTTAGCAGCTGCCACTTTAAACCATGTGGCTGTTCCCGCTTACATATCCAGCATGTACCTGGGTGAGCCCAGTCTTTAGAGCTGAAGTGGACATTTTGAGTATCCAGACATGTCACTGTGGTTGCAGAATAATGTGCTAGCAGCTTTTAGGAAAAGTGTCTTTAATAATGCATAAGGTGTTCCTGTGTCGCAAAGAGAAGCATGCTTGGTGGCGAGGAGAGGCTGAGAGGGAGAGGAGGGAGGGAGGGTGGCGGAGGCGTGATCTTGTCTCACTGTCTCATTGGGCGCCCCCGTGCACTGCTGTGGCCTATATGTGGCACTGGAGTAACTGACGCCCGAGGGTGTTCAGCTCGACTTGGGGCAGCATCGCCACAGTCGCCCTGTCAGGAGTGCTGCTCTCGCACACACAGAGTGCGAGCGTGGCAGCCTCTGCAGCTCAGTGGGGAAGGGGTGGGGGTGGATGGGAGAGACGGAGGGAGTGATAGAGGATTGTGGCAGATGCAGCTGGTGAAGGCAAGTGAAGCACGTCTCCGGCAGTCAGGGACACGCTCGCCTTCAGAGGCCTGACCTGTCTGGCTCCAGTGCACGCTGGATTCGAGGAGAGGCTGCAGCCGCGTCCTGTTACAGGAATGATTACCTCAGCAGGGTTCAAGCATGGCTTTTTGATAGCCAGCACTAATACAGCCTTTTCAGTGATTCTCCTGGAGGTTTTGTTTTTCATTTTTCAGCTTCTTGTGAGGGTGGCAAGGTGCCTCAAACATGAGAAACAAAAATCTTTTTCAGGATGAGACACTTGTTCTGGCTCTAATTTTTATTCCATGCATGTTATACACACACACACACACACACACACACAGAGGTAATCATTTATCACATCTGTGGTGGAAAACAAGCTTCAATACAAGCCCAGTTTTGGCTAACGGCAGCAGCCAGACTATATGTCTAACCCTAGGGCACAGCCACAGCTTTGATTCCCTCTGAGGCTGCCCACCCAACACCAACACACAGTCACTTAACCATCTGTCAGCTCTCCACCCATTTGCTACCTGTCGTCATTATTAAAAGATCATAAGCCTGCCGACTGAAGGCGGCGACATTTTAAGAAGTGGAAAAGAGCGCTAAGTGATGGGCTGACTCGGAGGCAAGCAAGCCCCGGGGATGCGTTACAGGCGTGCTCGCTGTTCCACGGCAACGCTGGCTGTCATGTTTGCAGGGCCATGCTCCACTCTCCTTATGTTTATTCATGAGGACAGCGGCCCTATTGGCAGGTTGTTAACAGGCAAGATTAGGGATTCTGGAAAGGCAGGCAGAGAAATCTGGTGAGTGGAGCACAGAGAGCAAGCAGGAGGCTTTTTTTTCTGAAGCCAGGCCAGCTTCTATCTTTATCTATCTTTCATCTGGTTCTGAGTGTCTGCCCCTCCTGTCTTTCTGTCCTTCTCTCTCCCATGCTCTCTTTTAGCAAGGCACTGGTGGGGAATATGAAACAGGTAGAGTCAGAAAAGATGAAAGTAGGTAGAGACAGGACAGAAGCAGGGTCAGAAATTGCCCTTGAAAGTGCATAAAATGCGTGAAATTAAAAATGAAAGGGGGAAAAAATAGTCCGAACATCAATGGTAACCTTGTAATTATTCCACCTTACTCTGGGCTGAGCACACACTTTACAGCTAAAGTGGACATTTTTGAAATTCTGGGAACATTTATAATTTGTCAAATTGTTAAATAGTCAGGTAGGTGTGTAAGTACTGCCCCCTGTGGGCCACCGTAGGAGATTCGTGGGAGATTATGACCTGACAATTCTTTCCAGTGTGTCCTGGGTGAGGGAAAAAAAATGGGCCTTTTTGATCAAAGAACAACTGGAAAATGCAGTCTGGAGCAGTCGAATTTGTTGGCACCACACCGCCAGCAGCAGGAGGAAATGCTGAAACCACACAAACAACTGGTCAAAACAAACCAAAAAAATGAAATGATCAGTATGGGCAAAAACTGGAAGAGATGAAGTGGTTGGGGACAGAAGGAGGAAAACACAGTGGGTCTAAACTGCCAATTTGAAATAAAAAGGTGCCACTAAAAAGGTTCCAAATGTGCTTTGAGTGAGAAGTTAATTACAGACCCTGAACAACATGTACACCTGCAGACGTTTTGGGGTTAAAGTGAGAAAGAAGAGCTGGATAACGGAGCAGATTTGAGGGACGTGCTCCTCCATTTCTTCCTTTGGTCATGCATGATTTACAAGTGACTCCCACTGGTAGTAAAGAGCGGCTCTGGGGACACGCGTGTAACATCTCCCTGGGGATTCGGAGAAACACTCAGTAATGCTCGAGTGGCCCCGGGGATGAAATGGAAGTGGACACCGAGTGGCTGTTTCCCAGCCGCGTGCATGGGTGGCTGTTTGGGTGGGTGGGATGAACTCACCGGCCAAACAAACCCCTCTCCCGGGACGGCCGGGCCTTGTGAAAGATTCATGTGTTTAAATATAAAATCCAGCTTGCCGTCTGCAGCACTGGCGGGTTTGGTACCTGTCGTTTTCGGGCAGGCTGTGAGTGAACACCTCACAAGCTGGTCTACTGTATGTGGTTTATTATTCAGTGAAGGCCGATATTGATCAATTTGACCTGAAGCTGCCAATAGCTTATTTCATATTCATTTCAAGCAGACAAAAAATTCAAATTAACTAAATTAATAATTTACATGACCATGAGACACTTAACTCTCCACTGAAATTTAGCATTATTTATTAAATATTTTAATGGTTTAATACCTGCATACAAAGGAGAATGACATTTTGGCTACTTAACATTTGTACATCTTCAGTTTTAAACCTTCTTTTTGTAAATATCTGTAAAAAGTAGAAAGCACTTTTATTTCCCTCTTGCTGCTTTTACTTTTTATATATCTACATGTTTCATATCTATATGAAGAAAATGACACTCAGAAATGAGTTTTTCTTAATGTTTCTTCTCTTGGATGTTTGACCCTCCCGGTGCAGAATGATGAACGTGCAGTTTGCATTCACATTCATCTGCTGCAGGGGGGCAAAGTTTCTCCATGCTCACCTTAAATCTCGGTTGAAGAGGTGGATGCACAAGCAGGACTTTGTGATATCACAACTAGCCTGGAAGCCAGTCGATGTCCAGCATGCAATTTACACAAGCATGACGTGGAACGTGAAGCCTCCAGTGAACGTACACTGCGGTGGTTGTTAAATTAGTCTTGTGTCCAGCAGTTAAAAATGTTAAATGAAAAGAAATATCTGCATATTCATAGAGTCTGCAAGTTTCTAATTAGGACACACACACAGGTGAATAACATTGTGGCTTACTCAACGTTCCTGAGTATCTCCAAAAAGAAGTTACAATGTACTTACAATGCAATACACCGTATGTTCCTGCACTTCCTGTGGGCGTGCCTCCTCTGATGTCCTCGGACCTTGATCGATGGTTGGAGGAGCCGACCTGCCCTAAAATAAACCCTTTTCCTCGCTTAAAATGCACGTCCACACTTCTCCTCCATCTGCTCTCCTTTTCTCCCCCTCACCTCGTCTCCTCGGGTTATAAGCAGGGAGTAATGAGAGGAAGGGGCCGCCACGTCCAGGATGGATAGATAACGACCCCCGCTTTTGTGATCTCTATTGCTTGTTATCGAATACCTCGCCAGCCCTTGTTGTCTCCTTACACACGACTTGAACCTCTCTTTATACAGAGGTTACAGGTGAAGCTCACACACACCTTTACACACACACGCAGACACTTTCCAGCCATCTCTTTAGTCTCCTCCTTAACACGGTAATATTATGTCTCTTAATAGGAACAGGGGGCTCGGTGCCAAGAGTTCCTCTGGATAATTGGCTGCTTCCTCACCTGCTGACATCTCCCCCATTGACATTCTTACATTTTACATTTTAGGTGCTTCATTTTTTCCCCCACGTTAACTTCTTCACCCTTCCTCCATACTCGCTCTTTGCACCAGTTCTACATTGTCTTTCTCGATCATCTTGTGCAAAATGTTATCCCAGTTTCCAACCTGATCTGTGGATAATGCTTATTTCTATTGACGTGATGGATCTTCATTTTGCAGTAGTTTGTTTTTAAACAGAGCACATGCCATAAAGGGCAATTAGCATGATTTCTGTTTGCATCCAATTTTAGAGGATATTTTTCATCTTATCAAATCTCACCTTTACCAAGTTTTTCCTGCCTATATCTGGTTTCCAGTAGTTGAAAGATGTTTTATTTTTTTCCTTCGTGTGCATTTGCTGCTTTGCATAGGACATACTTGTATGCTACTAAGCCTTTGCCCTTGACCTTGGCTGCTACTTAAAATGATGTCTTACATTCCGTCAAATTGAAATGGTTCTGAATGGCACTGTGTGAAAATATCACATGCAAGCTGTACATCTACTGTATACATACACACATGTGAAACAGTGCCAATGTGCCTTCATGTTGCAGTTTTTCAGTCGGGTTCCTTCATCTGCACGTTTATTGCCTCTATGATGAAATGAATCATCTGGAAGGTGTGTAGTTGTTTTAATACGTGTTCAGGCCTCAGGTAGACCGTTAAATATGAATACAACTCCTATGTACGATGTATTATTTTCACATAGTCTTTCTCACACTCTCACATCACACCTTGTCATATTGTCACAGCTTGTGTTTTTGCACATTTTCTTCATGCTGTAGACCAGACTCTTTCTGCATCTCTATAAACAGTAATCTGTATGTGGTATGTTAATATAATCCAATTTTATTTATACTAGTCTTTTCTATTTAATGCTGCTGTGACCCAGTATCTAATCTAATCTAATGGTAAATGAAATTTTGAATTAATTAGCAATAAACAAACACCCTATCTACACTGTAGCTGCTAATTGATCATCACTGATGACTGGAAGGTCTTCTGGTCAGCACACACACACACACACACACACACACACACATACTGACTCAGCTGACTGATTGAGCAGCACTAAAATGTCTACCAGTCTGTATTGACTCTGGCCTCCATCAATCACCTGCAGTCATGCAGCTGTTTGAAGGTGGGAAACCTCCACCGGCTTACTGCTGCGCTTCTGGCTAGAGAGACATCAAGGTATACACAGGCTGAAGACAGCCTTATTTAAAAGAAGGTCTATTCAAAAACAAAATAATGAAAAGGAAGACATTAACAAATGATTATACATACACATTGTAGCCAATGAACTGAGCAGTAGGAGACAAAACAGGAAGCAGGGTGAAATGTTTGCCAGCCTGATGCTAAGCTATGTTTATATTGGTGTTTTAATACAAAAACTGAAGACAAAAGGAAAAGTGAGGCCACAGCTCACAATGGTTGGCAGATATAAGTGGATGCGGTGCAGCCTGGGAAGTAAATCACTGTATGTGATATAGTGCAGTGTCTCCTGCTATGGACAGCTCTACCACTTAAGAGAAGAAACTTGAAACCAGTTATTATTTATGTTAACATGTGATTTTATCCTAAATTGCATAGTGGGACTATATCAAGTAAGAGTGACTCACTTTATCCTGTTCAAGTGAAATTCTGGTGTTCACTCTAGAAAAAAGTAAATTAAAGCTGCTATAAACAATATTTTTAAATTAACTGTGGCTCAGATGACTGTGTGATGTTAAAGGTGTTGCTCTTAGTGACAAACCCACAGAGAAATATTGTTATTATTATCATCAGCTCTGCAGGTCCTCTCAGCTCTATTTTTTAGCATCTTTCAGCTCATTTATTTGGGTTTACAGCCCGAAACTTCACAGTTTTGGTTCACTCTCACCGCACCGATCAGCGTCATATTTCTCATCATAGAATAAGTACATGAATTTACAACATTAGGTGGAGCCCCTTACTGCACTACTCTCTATGTATGATTAAGACAGCGCCATCAGATCAAGTAAAGTTAGAAATCTAAATATCTTGATGACCATGATTGCATAAAAAATTATGTGTTTTTTTTTTTATCTTCATGTAAACTCTATCATTCCAGCTAATGCTGTGAGGGGTGTGTGAGGAGTGTGAGGGGATGGGGAGAGCTGTGACACTGTAGGCTTGATACCCTTGAGTGAGATGAGGGTTTGGTGTGAAAGCAGCAGGATCCAATTTACACTGATGGCCTCACTAACTGATTTTCTGTGTTTTGATGGACAACAAACACCAACATGGCACCCCTATCTAGCACCCCTCCAGGTCTCTGTTCACACATACACCTGTGACCCATGCCATGGCGCCAGCTAATGTTCTCTCACTGTCAAATTCCATTCCCATAAGGGAGGTATATTCACCCCCCTCTTCTGTTTCTCGTTTCTCTGCAGCGCCAGATCGCTTCGCAAGACGAGGACCATGATTGACAGCCAGGCAAGCTGAGGAGACCTGTCACTCATCTTCCTATCAGCGTGTCAGAGGGCTATCTCCTTCTTGCCTCCCCCTTCTTCCTCCTCCTTCTCCTCCACCATCCTCCTCCCTCCCTTGATCCTCTCCTCTTATCTTCTCAATGGTCTGGTAACCTCACCATCCCTCGTAGTTATCCACCACTCCAGAACTCCCCGAAAGAAATAGTAAAGAAAAACAACAAGACACTTCTAAACCGACGCCCGCTCCATCTGAGGGGAGTTTGGCATGCCTCCTCACTCCAGTTGAGTGAGTTGTAGTGAGTGGAAGTAGAAGAGGGATTCCTTGTGCGCACACCTTCAGAAGGAGATACAGCTCCCTGAGAAGGAGCTGAAGGAGCTGAGATAGGACCAGCCATGCGTTTCCATTTTGCGTTGACGCTGCAGGCACTGTGGACCGGTGTTTGCCAGGCGGCCATGCAGCACTACCCTGCAGCATGGGGCCACTACGATGTGTGCAAGTCACAAATTTACTCAGACGAAGGCTTAACCTGGGACTACATGGCCTGCCAGCCGGAGGCAGCAGACATGACCCAGTACCTGAAGGTTACTGTGGATCCCCCCAACATCACCTGTGGAGACCCTCCGGAGACATACTGTGCCCTGGTGAGTACTTGCAAAAGTGAAGAGAACCTCAGAATCCTCTATTTAAAAAAACAACTTGTACACCAAGTAAAGAAATACCAAGGCAGCTTTCTTATCTGTGTGTATCGTGTATCTACTCTATTCTGAACCTGCAGCCGTGACAGACACTTTCAAAGCCTGTGTGACTCAGATACGTAGCCATGGCTGAAGAAATAGAGGCTTGTGCCCATTGACGTCATGTTCTGCTGTTTAGAGAGCTGCTTCTTGGTGTGTACTGCAAATGCTGTCTGATGTGCTGTTGATGCTGCTTACTTGCAGAAAACACTGTATAATGTGACTTTACCAACGAAAACACACACGCACACACAATTGCCTCACCCCCACCCCACACACACATCAGAGTCACATAAAAATACATTTCCCTCAGTCGTTGTTATTTTTCAAAGTGAAAAGATGTCCCAGCACAGCTTTTCGGTTGTGTCAATGTGTGTCTTTTGGCAGAGTTGGGTGAGTAAGTGGCCTAAAAATTCAAACAATGTGAAATAGTACACAGGTGGTCTAAAAATACAACAGCATGAATGAGAAATTAAGTGGAGCGATATTTTAAGTGCCAACTGTTTTTCTCACGTTGTTGCACCTTTGCCCGTAATATACGTGTTCAATGCTTTGCTTTTCTTTACTCAAACACATGAACATAATAGTCAGTGTCCGCAATCGTTTTTGTTCCGTATGGTCATTTTTCACCCTTAAAATGTTTATTTGGAGAATCCAGTGACACAGCTTGCCTTGGAGACTGTTGCTTTCCGCTTCAGCATATTTGCCTTCCTGTGAGAAATGAATCTGTGTCCGTCTGTGTCTGATTTTCTGGTTAACAACATTTTTTTTAGCCATGCTAGCAAAGTGGCTGGCAATGTCAGTATGTCGGTCATTCTGTCTGTCCACCACTTTGGTACAGACTTAAATGCTGTCGGAAATTATAAATTAAAACTGTTGGATGGCTTGAAATGTTGTGCATACATGCAGTGTCCCCAGAGGATGAAGCCTTCTGACTTTGGTGATCCCTTGACTTTTCCTCTAGCTACCTTCATGAGGTTGACATTTGTGGTTTTCAGTGAAATGACTCGACAACTGTGTGATGGATTGCTTTGAAATTTGGTACAAACATTTATATCCCCCTCAGGATGAATTGTAACAACTTTGGTAATCCCTTAAATTATCCTCCAGCGCTATCATCATCATCACTTTGGTTGTGTTTAGTGCTAATGAGCAAATGCTAAACTAAGATGGTGAACATGGCAAACATTATACCTGCATGTTAGCAGACTGACAAGCACCTCTGTGCCTGAGTACAGCCTTGCACCAGTTAGCTAATTTTTTTATTTTGTGTAAAATCAAGATGACTCAAAAGCGATATTTTGTAGGATAAGAGGGATTTTATATTTAAACAGCACAATAAAAAGCAGTGATTGGTTGATTGGCTTACCCTTTGAAGTTCATGCGGTACTGTTGATTCTGCGAATTACATTGCAATCATGAAAATCACAAATTCCTGGTGGAGCTGAAAATAAAATGAGCAAAAGATGCATATTAGGTCAAGTATTTAATGAGCAAACCGCCCTCCTCCTTATTCCAGGGTCCTTTTCACTTTGAAACTCACAGCTGGTCGCCTCAGATTAACGCTAAATGATGAATCCATTTTGGGCCGTCGTGTGTTACCAAGTCATCAAAGATTCTCTCAGAACAAATGCACTCCTCAACGGCTTCAAGAGCTCTTTAGATAAATAGTGAGATGTTCCAGGAAAAGTAGTAACTTGAGGAGTATAAATAGACAGTCGCCATCAGCAGAAAGTCAGCTGAGAGGAGACACAGAGGAACAGAGAGGGATTAACAAAATACAGATGACAAAGACAGTGAGCGAATGATCAAGAGAGAAGCGAGAGGGAGCGAACATGGGGGAGAGACTCAGAGGACTATGTGCAAAGCATACGGTGACTGAAGAACTAATATCTCCGGCGTGGGGCGGGATGGAGGCTCTGAAATGTGAATAATTCAACATGTTTTGTAGCTAATGTGTTTTATTCATAGGACACATTATTCAGCCCGACATCTCTCAGGCACTTTTGAAAAATGCTGACTCCCGTGATCGGTCCAAGGTTGGTTGAAGGCAAAGGGGAATTTGGGTGGGGGTTGAAGGGGTAGGATGCCATTTCTTGGAGGTCATCATCAAAATGGGGTCACCCTCCGTTCTCCCTCTGGGCGGCCCTGTGACCCCCGATTGATCCGCATTTGAACCTGAAGCGTGCCTTGTGTTTGCTTTGCAGCGGCTGTGTTGTGGATAAAGTGGACGGATCCCGGGCCAGTAGCGGCCATCCGTGTCTGATGCTTCAGTGGAGCCGGTCTGTTTCTGGACACGCGGCTGAAACTGAGTTTATTATTATTGCCAGCCTTTTAACAGTCTGATGATCGCTTATTGAATTAGCGGGAGTTTGCGCCGCGCTGTCGCCCTCATGTCTCCGGCAGTCAATGTGATAGGAGTGCCTCAATTAAACAGGCAGCGGTTAGCTCCCACATAACCATTTCCTCTCTCTACTGTACTGCACTCATCACAAATCACACAAACATCAGTGAAATATGACCCTGCCGCTTACCATAGAGTCCAATTCTCTGCAGTTGGTTTATGTTTACCCTAGGCAGTAACGTGGCTCCAAATCAACATCGGAACACTTATCATTGATATTCCAGCTACTCTGGCTGCCAATACGCTGCTGCACTGCCAATAGTGGTTTATATCGTGAGTCAGATCATTGCAGATTTGGGGCAATTATCATTAGGCCACGTTATCGGAGAATTTCATCTCTCTGGTAATTGATTTTGCACTCATGGAGGCGGGTGTATTTTAAAGCCTTGCGTCTGCTTCCTGGAGTGCTGACGGTAACAGACACCAAAGCCCAACGAGAGGAGAGAGAGATGCAGCAGCTCCAGGGCATGGTGCTTATATGAGCGTGGTTATCTCAGGTTGCGGCCTTCACCCCACATACACACACACACACACACATATGTACGCTCATACACACATCACACTCCCCAGTAAAGGCTTTTTATTCTCCTTCTAGCCCAGTGACCTTTTCAATAGCAATAAGCTGGCATTCGCTGAACTCTGGCACACAAATCTGCCATCATATGAGAAGTCACTGTCCCCTCCAGTTAGACTCAGACTGGCCTTTAAAGGCCTGGACAGGTCGCAGAGCCTGGACCAGTTGATGATTGAGTTTGTGCAGGGTTCAGCAGCGCGTCTTCGACTTCATACAAAAACAGTGTATTACTGGAGAAGAAGCGATTCTCGTTAACAAACTTGTCCAAAAAGACTAATTGACAGCTCAGATTATGGAGTAATCTAAAAACCTCCAACTTTGAAAACATAAACAAGATACAAAATAGTGAATGCAAATAATGGTGTTACATTTAGAGAAGTCTGTGCTGGCTGGCACATGTAGATTCAAGTAGTTATGCTTTCTCGATGTCTGGCCGTGTATAGGACTCTCCAGGGAATTATCAGTGTTTCATCTACTCTTCGGCAGAGGTTTAAACTGAAGTAACATCCACTCAGTTACTCCGACACTCCAACACACAACTTGACAACCAGTACAACCTTGCATGCATTGGTTCTTCTTTGATGCACATGGCATTAAACATAGAAGAACCCCCCTTCTAGGTGTAACTCCATAATTTATGCTAGGCTTGAAAACCATGCTTGTGCGTGTGTGCGTGTGTGTGTGTGTGTTTGGATGTCCTTATGCATTCCTGTGCAAGTACTGTACGTCTCTGTTTGTGCCATCAATTTACAACCAGGAAATGCTGATGAATGCTGAAACCTGAGTCGTGGCAGGCCGGTGCATTTCATAGCCAATCAAATCCAAATGAGGAAACGAAGAGGATTATTGAAAAGGTGGTGCAGCATGTGCGCCCGATGAAAGTCATTAATGCCATGCCGTGATAAGAGAAGGTTGCTCACAAATACTGTGTGCACATGTTTAAATCCCTGAGTTTGTTGGGCATGGTTTTGCTCATATTGTATATTGTTTGCTGGATACTACCCGGTGTAGTATGGTTGATGGATGGTGCTATATACCGTGCAGTATACATGTTAGCAAAATAAAATACAGAGAAGTACTGCAGAAAGATAAGTCAAAGATGAAGTGACAGCAAAGACACACAGTCACAGCCCCGTGAAACTCCTGGTTCCCTATTTTAGGCACAACATTATCAGGCTTCCTTACATAGTTAATTAAATAGTTAATATAAAAACACTCAGAACACAAGCTTAAGTAGTGCAGTTTTATTTTGTTACACAAGGCTGTGAACTGTTTGAAATGTTAAAAATACTGTGGTGAAGACTAGACGTCAGGTGCATGTGGTGTTGCTGAACACCTGCTTGTGTAGTGACAGTGAAAACAGGTGTGCGTGTTAATAGTCCCTCAGCAGTGTCAGGTGAAGAAATGGTAGAACAATAGGTGACACTTACATTTGCCCTTGTGTGTGTTTATAGTTAAAGCTAATGCTGTTGAAGTATAGGTAAGGAAGTCTATATTTTTGTTGTTATTGTAGAGTTTTTGAATAATTGTACCTGTTCCAATTCAAGCACCATGCAGAGGCTTCTCTAGGCGTGTTATCTAATAAATGAAAGTGAGGGGTGCCACGGGCTCCCATGGATTTACATTGTGATATACAAATCTGACCTTTCCCTAAGCTGATCCTGATTAGAGGTTTCAGACAGACAAAGCGTTTTAACTCCCCCGCACCCCACACTCACACACTGTGCCGCCTCTCACCAGGCTCTACACTGACATTTCCTTGAGAAACGAGTGCGCTGTCAGCAGCAATATGTCTCATTTCATATTGTAACAGTCAGTGCAAGGGGTTAGAGGAGGACGAGAGTGAGAGGAAAGAGACGGCGGCTTTTTTTGCAGGGCTACAGTGTTGTCTGCGACATTCTGTCTCATAAACTTGTTTATATTGGCTCTCTTTTTTTGCGAGGGGGCGAGATTGCGAAAACAAGCACAAAGGCGGCTTTCCAGACTCAAGGAATGTAGGAGCAATTAGCCAGCATTGAAAAAAACAAATTACAAATTACTCACTCAATAGAACTGTTTAACATCAGAGGATTAAGTCAACTTGAGCCATTTAATGTGTCTTCTTTCATCTTTACCAGACCAAACCAAATCAAAGGTTTATTGAAATTCTTGACAGAGGTGCAGAATATGGACCAAAACAAGTTATTCTTGCAGCATGGTTCTTTGTTTGATTAGTGATAGTTATCTGGAGTGCCCAACAAGGCTGGAGTTCTTATTTCTGCACAATTCACCGACAGGCAGCATTTGAGACTTGACTGAATTTTGATCTCAATCTGTGCTCAAGGGAATTCTGTCTCTTTTTTATGTGATTTAATTAGTCTAATCAAGCCTAATACAACAAACAATTTCTATTGACACTGTACTTTCATCATTGTACTTGACGGATAACACTCTCCTTTATGGGTAGAGAACTTTTCATCATCTTAGGAGCCATAACCACTGATGCAAACACCAATGATATTGTACATCATGCTACAAGAACAGAGGCTCCCAAATCATCCTAAAAATACTGCCTTATCAATAAAACTCAGAGACTAAAATCAAGAAAAACAATCTTTATTATAACATGATGCACAGTGATTACAATAGCATCTAAGTGGTAATCCTTTAGCCAACTGAAGCAGCTTGATTTATAGCTGGTAACACTGAAACACTGACACAGCACAAACCAGAACCTTGTGTCTTATTGAAATAATAAGTTTAAGTACAAGTGGGTGGGGGGGTGAATGGATGGTGCGTAGTTGTAATCACTAGCTCTTACTCAGTCTGCTTTTTCGCCCTTGGGCCCCTCCCCCTGGTTCCCCTAATCTGAACCCAGCAGCATAACATACTTTCATTTTGTAGCTTGATACATTCAGCTGAAACACTACCAGTGCAGTGAAAATATTGTCTAACAGCACAGAACTGTCAGACTGTGTCTATCTGCCCAATGTGAAGGTTATACACACCGTGGTCACAGGAGGATCTCATCATATTCTCGCCGACCCATCCTGTGCCATAAACTTTGCATGAGCGTCGGGCACCGTCTGAATTTTTATCGTTTTCTCATTTCCTCCAACCACTCGGTCTTCCAGGTCTTCAAGCGCCAACACAAACACAGGTTTGTCAGCCAGCCCGGGCCAGGCTCAAGAGAAGTCCATTAAACAGGTGTTGGCAGAAAATCCCACACTTCCTGTTAAGGGCATGTTGTGGCACAGCCTTGCATAGGCCACAGAGTAAGACTGAGTGAGGAAACATCCAGCCATCCATATTCATCCATCACATTTTAGTTCTTAATGTTGAATGCATCTCGGGAGGGTACTTCTTTAATGGTTTCCTACAGTTCCTACCATGTCCTTTGAAAACGTATGTATGATAATCACTAGTGTGATCAGGTTTGTAGTTGGTGATGTGGATCATGTTTTTTGTCAACTTTGTGTCATTTATGATACTTATGGATTAATAGGGACAAAGTGACTTTAGTACAACATAAAATGGCTTCATTGCACTCTTGTCTTGGTGTGTATGTGTGTCCACTAACCACGGGATGAAACAGTGTTTATCTGCTCCTATGTAAACTGCGTGCATCTTTAGCATGTTCAGCTAACTAGCTTGCTAGCTAAGTAGTAAGCAATCATGAATCATCAGTTGGTGAGGATGCTGACTTTTTGCCAGGGACATGCAGATTTAGCCTCAGTCTTTTAGCATGCTATCATATCATATCAGTTTTTGTTTCAAAAACCTGTCAGCTGGAAACATTAAGAAGTCCGCCGGAGACAATGTTTTCAACCATAATTAGCTAGCTAGCTACAGCTGATGGAATTCAGCCTGCAAAATCGATGGCGTCCTGCTAGAAATTAAAAACCTGCTTTTGTCAGCCTCTGTGTCAAATCAAGGATCCATTGTACTAAACAAATTACCAAGAATTTTAAGTGGTAAATCTGCTAGCGTCATCATAATAAACTGAATATGTGCAAACAGAAAGTTGGACAGGTGTAGCAGCAGTAACTAAGAGGGGTGGGCTTTAGTGAAGTCAATTTTATGTGTGTTACAGTGAATGTTGCTTTTTTTTGCTGCCTTGTTCTCTATTTTCTATGCTATTATCTATTATGACTATTATCTGCTGTCATATGATATTTTATGGTTTGAGTATGAGTGGAAATGACAGAGTATTGTTTAAAAAAGTGCAAACAGGAGGAAATGTTTACTCCCAGGGAGAAAAGTTTGTAAAAGTGAAAAGTTGGTGTGCAACATCAGGTGTTGCTCTGTGATGCTGTGTTGTGTGAGTGTGTGACTCGTCTATCTGGGCTCCATCAAGGCGTTCAGTGTTGCCTCACCGTTTACGCTGCCATAACAAGATAACAGGGGGGCCTCCTTGACTCCAGCTTCCCACAGGGTTTTCTGTTGACTTTTTTTGTCAAAGTTTGGAGCAAAACATTTCCTTCTTTGCCATGAAGTATGCAGAGGAAAGTTTGGAGAAGCAGAGGAACGGAAAAAATCCCTATTCCCCTTATTTAGATGTAAGACTATGTTAGGCTGTGAAAGTGCCGCTTGAAAAAAAATATCCTCTTGCACGTAGAGAATGAAGTCAATAGGAGAATGGCTAATGTTTCATTTTGGGAAACAAAAACATTATATTTCACTCTCATTCAGCTTTGGTTTCCAGATACTGACATGATGAATTCCCAGAAAATTAGTATTGAATATAAGTCAAGGGAGGACTGATCTCTCATAGCTCAGATTTAGCCTCTGAATATCTTAAAGGCTCTTGCTATTGACTACAAGTCACCCAGAAATATCACATTGTCTCATTGTTTAATGCTCACTGCACTCACTGGATTTGAAGACCCGTGCATAATATGAACCAAGCATATGGGCCGTCACAGTCTCATTTCTGTGACACAGAGGTTTTTTTGTATTTTATTTGAAGAAGGCATTTTTTACCCCCTTTTCTCTTCTATTGCTATATGTGCTCTAAATCCCTCTTGCAGTAATGGGGGCTTTTGTTGTATTTCACAGTTCGTCACTCATGGAAAATTATGGTCTGGAACTCCCCCACCATCCCCCCTGTACTCCTTCCATCCCTGTGCATGAGGCTCAGAGAAGAGAATGAGATACAGTAGTGGGCTGCTGGAGAGAACCGTTGACTTTTAATTGCTCTTTGAACCTCGGGGGGGTTTCCCCCCAGAGCTCACTTGCTTGAACACTGATTTTCACAATATCCCCTTTCCTCTCTGGGATACGGGTAACAAATGGCAAGCTCTCACACACACACACACACACACACACACACACACACACACACACACACGCCAATACAGACAAGCTTACAGAGCGCAAAGCATGGCATACGGTGGCATTCATATTTAGAGGCACTCATGTTTTCATTTATTTGTGTTGGGGGCTTTTAATGTTAATTGCAGCAGATAAGTGGCAGTGTTCTGAATGGAGATATCCCAGTGATCCCATCCCTCATTCTTATCCATGGTGGGGGGGTCAGATGCTCCCACAGCCATGGCAGATGCTCTCCCTTTTCTACTCAGCATTTCAAAGCAGCACGGCCTCCCGTCCCTTATCAGCACAATAAATAAATACCTTTTTGTTTGAGTGACTGGTGTATGTGGCGTGCACATACGCGCGCGCGTGTGTGTGTGTGTGTGTACGTGTGTGTGTGTGTGTGTGTGCGCCTCTGTCTGTTTCTGTTTGTGTCTGTATCTACATACACACCACAGGCTTTCATGAATTCTGAACTGCAGCTCACACCTTACTGTTTTAGAAGACTGTTCACATCTATTTTAGGACGTAACCTACTGTATATGCTGTGCTAATGTGAACCGCTTTGATGTGGAAAAAGAGAATGTGCCAGTATGTGCCTTCAAAGTTTGAGTTCTTTTCACCTGATATGCTTTCAAATAAAAGTCACATGTAGGCTGCATGCCTTGGGATCTGTTTTGTATGACATATCCATATCACCCTGATTGGAAATGGGAAAATGCAATTGCAGCTTTTTGTATTTTAAACACATTGGAAATCACCAGATCTGTATCGGAAAGAAGGGAAACGTTAAGAAGTGTTGCACCTTAAGCTACAGAACAACACAGCCTTTGGAAGTGCAGGGTAAGAGATTTGAATGTGTGCGTAATTTCTTTACGTCAAAACAAGACCATTTGCAAACAAAAGTAGAGAGAACCTGCTGAGGAAGCATCAAATAATGAACGGTTTTAGAGGTAAAATGGTGTATGACCTGATGCTAAACACTATATTTCTTGTTATTGGCTCAAAGCTTTAATGAGAGCTTATTTTACTCGGATGAGTAAAGGGAAATGATTTAAGTGGAAGCCACTTTCACAGAGGTTTAATGTTTTTCTTGCCTGTTTGGTCTCACTATCATTCCTCTCCTCTCAGACAGCTTTTAGGCCCATTCTGTCGTCCTCCTTGTTTAGGGGGAAATGTGAGGCTTCACGCTTCACCCTGACAGGCTTCGAAAAAAAGACTCCTGGACTACCTTGACTGACAGCTCCCAAACCCTGAGATCTGTTGTGTCTGGCCCACGCCAAGCATAGAGCAAACTCTGAATCAATAGCAACGCTATCAGTGATGGAAATTGAATGCTGAATCTGAACACTGAGTACCCCTCATGAACTGTATATAAGAACATTTTTCCACCGCTCATCTCAGGTATTTTTCTCCCTGGCAGACATGAGTGCAGCCGCAGCTAAGAGAAAGTGTAAAGTTTGTTGGGACGTGCACCTTTTTTGGAGCATCAAAAATAGAACTCGGGGAGATGAGAGGCCACAGATGGAATTGTCTTCAAAGTACAGAGTCGGCAGTCTTTTAAAGAGATATTACACTCTCGGTGAACATTTTCATTTTCCTGTGCGCTCAGCTTGATCTGACACTGAGAAGTAATTTGACATTTGCTGCCAAGTACCATTTTGCATGACTACTCATTGATAGCTGCAAAACAGGCTGGATTACTAGTTCAAAAATACAGCAGACAACAAAACAAGTAAAATGAAGTGACATTTCTGCTTGAAACTCACATATCAAACCCATGCAGGGATATACATTCCAAAAGTTACAGAAATATAAGAACTCTCACTGAGATTTTTAGCCATTTGAACTTTTGGGAGAGCACTAAAATGGCTCCTCTGTGCACTGTCCTACACATGGCTGAGTTGCTTTGTAAGCTAACATCTGCCCAGCAGAGGGAACCGGAGCAGTCGGTGCACTAGACGAAGGCCTGGAAAATGTGCTTGCTTAATTAAAGAAGGAGAATAACCAGTGCAGCTATTTACACCTAATTCTGACATAAATCTGTGGTTATTGCACTGGCGAGACTGTCCTCTCCCCAATTTAGGAAGCACCCGAGAGCTTTTCCTTAATAAGCAATCTTCCTGATTAAGCCAAGACAGGAGTTAGTCTCTTTTTCTATGGGAGGGAAAAGAACAAGAGAGGCTGAATTTAACTAGAGGGGAGGTA
The DNA here is from genome assembly GCF_043641665.1 of Enoplosus armatus. NCBI lineage: Eukaryota > Metazoa > Chordata > Actinopteri > Centrarchiformes > Enoplosidae > Enoplosus > Enoplosus armatus. The sequence continues at coordinate 14,665,068 of NC_092200.1, read as the reverse complement.
GTTAGCAAAGTGCTGTCATGGATATTGAGATGGTTAGCATTTTATTAACCCGAGTCAGGACAGAAAGAGTAATTGGTAAATTGGGTATAGACGTGCAGTGTCTGCAGGACTTTGGCCTAAGGGTGCTGGGATATAGACACTTGGCATTTCAACCTCTCCATCTCCCAAGACATCCACTCAGGCAAAACTGTCTGCCTCAGTCCATTGCTCCCCTAATTAGCAAGTTGTTTTATTTCCTGTGGCTGCTAAACCAGTTTCTGTCATTTTCTTTTCCAGGCCTTCCTCTCTGGAATGAGAGGACGTGCAATGAAAACATCTCCCGCAAGGTGCCAGGCACTTGTCAGAGAAGCGTCATGTGACAAGGGTGCAAACGGTAATCTGTTCATTATGTTTGCAAGGACAGCTAGCGATTGAGAGGCTTGGCGTGGAAATGCATTTTACATCCCCTCTGTCTGCACATCAGAGGCTCTAAATGAAATGATTTAGTTAGGAGGTGCCAGGCATTAGCTGTTACTCTGGGACACACATTGTTGTCACGTTGAAGGCTCTCTTTCAACGACATTCAGCGTGGCTTCAGACTATTCCCTCACCGTAAACATGAGGGCGATACGCCAAGCTGCAGACACTGTGGCAGGGAGCGTTGGCGTTTGATATGAGTCTGCTAACCCGTCCTCGCCTGAATTCCCTTGGATCTCATCAAGGGCTTTCTTCTACTTGTATTATTAGCTGGCTTGCTGTCTTGCCATCACCCTTACTGCTTCAGAGAATATGACAGAAACACTGAGAAGCAGACAATTACACATCAGTTGTTGTTGTTGTACATGTATATGAATACCTGATTTTTATATGGGTGATAGATTTATCTTTGACCTGCCCTTTAGACTGTGATGTCTATTGTACTCTTTTAATGCTGTGTATGGTGAGGTGTCTTGAGTTTACCTCCAATTATTATTCGCTTGCCAGGTTAGTCAATGGGAATGTGTCAGTGTCGTCTTTTATCAACCTTCTCAGCTAAAGGACACTAGCATATATTTTATTAAACGAAAAGTTTGACCTTCTGGGAAATACGCTTCTTTTTCTTGGCGAGAATTGAATGAGTAGTTTGATACCACTATCATGTCTGTACACCAAATATGAGGCTACTGCCAGCAGCTTGTTAGCTTAGCTGAGCATAAAGACTAGAAACAGTGGGATACAGCTGGCCTGGCTCTGTAACAAAAGGTACAAACCGCACCTCTAAAGCTCAGTGATTAACACGTTCTATCTTGTTGTTAATCCGTATAAAATACAGAAAAAGAACAAGTTGTGGTTTTACGGGAGATAGGAAGATACACTATATTGCCAAAAGTATTGGCTCACCTGCCTTGACTCGCATATGAACTTAAGTGACATCCCATTCTTAATCCATAGGGTTTAATATGACGTTGGTCCACCCTTTGCAGCTATAACAGCTTCAACTCTTCCGGGAAGGCTTTCCACAAGGTTTAGGAGTGTGTTTATGGGAATTTTTGACCATTCTTCCAGAAGCGCATTAGTGAGGTCACACACTGATGTTGGACGAGAAGGCCTGGCTCTCAGTCTCCGCTCTAATTCATCCCAAAGGTGTTCTATCGGGTTGAGGTCAGGACTGTGCAGGCCAGTCAAGTTCATCCACACCAAACTCTCTTATCCATGTCTTTATGGACCTTGCTTTGTGCACTGGTGCACAGTCATGTTGGAACAGGAAGGGGCCATCCCCAAACTGTTCCCACAAAGTTGGGAGCATGGAATTGTCCAAAATCTCTTGGTACGCTGAAGCATTCAGAGTTCCTTTCACTGGAACTAAGGGGCCAAGCCCAGCTCCTGAAAAACAACCCCACACCATAATCCCTCCTCCACCAAACTTTACACTTGGCACAATGCAGTCAGACAAGTACCGTTCTCCTGGCAACCGCCAAACCCAGACTCGTCCATCAGATCGCCAGATGGTGAAGCGCAATTCGTCACTCCAGAGAACGCGCCGCCACTGCTCTAGAGTCCAGTGGCGGCGTGCTTTACACCACTGCATCCGACGCTTTGCATTGCACTTGGTGATGTACGGCTTGGATGCAGCTGCTCGGCCATGGAAACCCATTCCATGAAGCTCTCTACGCACTGTTCTTGAGCTAATCTGAAGGCCACATGAAGTTTGGAGGTCTGTAGCGATTGACTCTGCAGAAAGTTGGCGACCTCTGCGCACTATGCGCCTCAGCATCCGCTGACCCCGCTCCATCATTTTACGTGGCCTACCACTTCGTGGCTGAGTTGCTGTCGTTCCCAATCGCTTCCACTTTCTTATAATACCACTGACAGTTGACTGTGGAATATTTAGGAGCGAGGAAATTTCACGACTGGACTTGATGCACAGGTGGCATCCTATCACAGTCCCACGCTGGAATTCACTGAGCTCCTGAGAGCGACCCATTCTTTCACAAATGTTTGTAGAAACAGTCTGCATGCCTTGGTGCATGATTTTATACACCTGTGGCCATGGAAATGATTGGAACACCTGATTTCAATTATTTGGATGGGTGAGTGAATACTTTTGGCAATATAGTGTATGTGCTGGACTATTTCTCTACTGGTTGTTCATATTAGCAGACAGATGTGAGTGGTATGTGGTAAGTGTCAGCAAGAAAGGGAATAAGTGTATTTTCTAAAATGTCCTTTAAAAAAAATATATTTTGACACATGAGACATAAATAAAGTGAAAATACATTTTTTAGGCTGCAGCAGCAGCTCTCTGATGAAACGACATGATGTAGAATTCACTTGTCAGCTATGTATAGACATTAATACATGACAGCATGTTTCTTTAGCCATCACCACCTGTTCTATGATTTACAGCTACAACAGAACCTTTGTCACAGCAGACATTTTCACTTGTCAAAGCTGGAAAAGCACAGGTGGAATTAACAACATTAATGATGGTCGCATTCCCTTTAGGAGGGCTGTGGTATTGTAAATGCTCACTCACTGACATGGCTTAGGGGGACACTTAATGGAATGGAGCCACCGTTAATGTTATTATTTACACCTGTGCTTTTCTCTGCTTTGACAAGCCAAAATGTCTGCCGCGAAAAAGGTCTACGATGATACACCACAGCTGTGTTAGTCATGCAAGATCATTGTTTGGTGAAGTCTAATCAGCAGCTCAAACACGAAATGCAGTCCTTTTGATTCACACATGACATAACTGGGGTCACTGAATCGCAACACATTTTGGCTTTAAAAAAAAGTGCAAGTGCAGATTGGCTGTCGGTAATTCTGCACTCATTTTCAATTTCGCTCTGCAACGACTGAGCAATTTGTTTTAGTCCCAGCTGAATAAAATACGTCCTGCTAATAATCCTAATTAGCTCGCCTAATGTACCCCCCCCCCCTCCTCTAAATACTTCCTCTGGGGTGCAATTGAGGTTGGAACCCATTCAGCCCTCTCAGCTGCCTGTCTGACTGATGGCAAGACTTTTTAGCCACTGTGGAAGGGGAAACCGCTGTTGTTACTGTTGGAGACCAAACACAATAACAGCTTTTTTTTTTCCTTCATGGAAGGTCAACAGAGCATCAGAACACTAGACATCATTTTACCACACTGCCTCTAGCTTTTATACCTGGTATCATTTTCAACTAGTATAGCCAAGTTTAGGACCAAACAGTTGATACATTATTACCTTTTTAAAAATGCATAAACAGCTGTGAATATTAAGGAGACTAAACATGTCCATAAATTTGCTAAACAACATGTAGTATCTTTATATTTAACCATGCTAGCGGTGTGGTTCTGGCAATCTCTGTCTGTCTGTCCACCATTTTGTCCACCAATTGTGAGATGGATTGTCATGAGATTTGGTGCAGACCTTCATGTTCCCCCTCAGGATGAATTGTGATTATTCTCTCTTTTCATTTTGCACCATCATCAGACCAATATTTCAGTTGGTTCAATTCTTTGGTTTATGACCACATACCTGCAAAACTATTGACATTCCCACCAGCCTCAGCTGCACTTTGTGTTTACTGCCAATTGGCTAATGTTAGCATTTCAACATGCTAATATAAGATGATAAACATCATACCTTCTTAACAGCAGCATGTCAGCATTGCTATTGTGAGCATATCAGCGAGGGCGTTGGTTTTGGTTTTAGAAGTAGGGACGACACAATGAAGTGAAAAAATGCTTCATGTATGGAGAGAAGAGTTTTACCCTTTCATTTTAAACCCTCATTTATTTTTCCAGCTATTCTCAAGCTCCTCCTTCCTTCCATCTCGGCTGCCACCATCACCAGAATTTTTGAATGATTTAAAAAGTTGTCTTTGTTCACCATGATGCAGATTATGAGTTATTATAGATGAGTTAAAGAGGAAACACAACCAGATTTAGATCAGATGACAAAACCCGGAGAAAACGACCATATTTCTAGCTTTTGCCCTGGTGTTAATGATATAACGGAGCAAAACCTGGCTCGAGCCCCTGATTCATTGCTACTGACTCTTTTGAACTGCGGAAGTGCTTTTGGGGAATAGATCATAAGAGCCAACGTGTGTCTATATGTGTGTTGGTGTGTGTGACTGTGTCTTGCTGTGTATCCGGGTGCCATGTGGCACTGAGCGACTCAGCTTTGCTCTGCCAAGAGATAAGAACACAGGGTAAGCCGCTCGCTGCGCCAGCCTACTGGATTTCACCTCTGAATCGTCTTTGTTGGAAGTTGTAGGGCTGCTCTATTTCTGAAGTGACAATTCTTGCAGAGCGCCATATTGACTTTATACGCTGTACATGCTCAATGTGAGAACCTATTTGAAATAGAATATCAATGGCAAAGCGCTTGAGAGAGAAGGAAAAAAGAAGCTAAATCCAGAGAGCTGAAAACTGCAAAGTTGTGAAAGCATTGTTCATGGAGGACAGTTTCACATGGTGATTAGTATGTAATAGGTAGGTGTAATTGTTTATGTAAATTATGTAAGTTCTATAATCTTAAGAACTATATTATTATAACTCCACACAGATTATGTGAGAGATGCTGTTTAATGTACTGTGTTATTGCAGATCAGTGCATAGTGAAATAAAGCTCCTGAAGTAAAGGTGTTAGACTGTTGTGCTGACTGGATGCATGCCCTGCAGAAGAATTCTGCCTGCCAGTGAAATGTTGGCAGCAGTCAGCAAACAGGTCTGCAACAAGAGGGCAGTGCCTGCTGGGAAGTGTAGGCGGAGGCTGGCATATGGCTGACGGTGCTCACAGGCTTTTGTCTCACCAGTGCTTACCCTTGTTAGGCTGCCTTTTTAGCTTGTTTCAAGTGTGCAGAACTGAGATAATTCAATCCCATAGCAGTAATTCAGTGTCTTTTTATATTATTGGACAAAAGGGTCAGTGATCACACAATGTCATGCCAGTGGTTTCTCTAGCAATGTCGCCACAGATTTATTTGTACTGATCGTCGATTTAAACATTGCCCCCCCCCCTCACTTTTGACGGTGCAGGTTGATTTTCTTACTGAAGTCTCTCAGTTACTTTCCTGCCATAAGATCTGAGTTGTTGATATGGTGTTACTTACTTGAGTCGCCTTCAGTTATCACCATGTGCTCATACAATGAGCAGCCGCAAGGGCTTTGCAACCTTTTTTTATGCACTTGAGTGCCAACATACAGGCTGCCCTATACCTTGTTGGAAAAGGTTGTTGGGGCTGTATGAAGCCTGAAAGGAATACCTGCAGACACGACTTAGGGCTGAAGAAAAGGTACTGCCGACTTTGTTTGATTGACTTTTGTCGATTTAAAATGTTTTAGTTACATTTAATGTTCTCCTAAAAAGACACTAAATGAACATCAGTTAAAGACAAGACAGTAAGACAAACAGAGTGCTCTTTCAATACAGCTAAAAGGTATATATCTGTTTTAATCTATTGTTGCTATGCCTGTGTTGTCTTGGTAACATGCATATTAGGGGTGAGCTAACTAATTAGAAAACCCACCTGTTCTGTCAGACCTTGTGTTTCTTTCAGAGACAGCTGCTGCCTGACCTCTGTGGATCAGGATCTGTGATTGAAGAAACACATTGTGAGACCACAAACAAATAGGGTTCTCACTCTTAGGTTCACAGCTCATTATCCGATTGCTTCAACTCCCTTGCTACGGTCCTGTTTAAAACTTACTGAGGCTATGACATTTCAAATTCTTCACAATTAACAACTCATTTGAAAAGTTTTTGGGAAGCTCAGGCATCCGTGAGTTGAGAGCAGGTTGTGACACTGCAACTTCCCATTGGAAGCATGAAGGACTTTTTAGAACAAGATTCACAATATTCTTCTCATGATATCCATGTTACCCTTGCACTTTAATGTGTCAAGCTTAAAGCATTTATCTTATCATAGGAGGCCCACTGCGATGGCTGCTCCCTGAAGCTATTACAGTAGATGTGAAAATGAAAACTACACTGAGCCAATGTTTGCCTTTGTTATATCATTGCATATGGTGTAGTTCTTCTTATTACCCTTTTTTTTGGAGGGGGGGGGGGGCGTTATAAGTTATACCTCATGAATATTCAGCACAGAAACTTTTAAATAAAGGTCTTCTAGAAATATCATATATGTTTGAGTGACAGCCACTAAACATCCCCCTCCTCCCAAACCTTGTCTTTTCAAATCCCTTCTGGACACCGCCTGGCTGCCTCCAGCATAACAATTTAAATCCCACCTGGTAATACCTCTTGTCACACTGGCAGCTGTCATCAAGTCAGCCGTGTTCACTGTTTAGTTTGCTTTTCAAATTAGCAAGTGGATATTCTCACAATGGTCTTTGTTTTTCCTCTTCTGAAAAGGGAAAAATACACCCTCAGGGAATGCAACCAGGCATAGAGCAAGTTTTGTTCATGTTGCTGAGAACTGACAGGCAGCTTGATTTGTCATTTGCTGCAGTTTGCTGCCGCAATTATTGAAGTTCTGAGTGTTTCAATTTGGATTTGTCTGGTAGATACTCATGGCACTTTTATCGTGCATTTTGTACACTGTACACACTACGATATCTTATTTTATCCATTTAATTAGACTATAAAGCTTTCAATGTCGTTCTGAAACACAACCCAGTGAGTTGTTGACAAGACAGTGCTGGGCAAGTCCAGTCAGCACAAAGTTCTCAGAGACAAAACTTTATGGATTGCTGCTTTGGAGACAACTTCATGAAACATCTACATCTGAAACCAGAATTCAATTTAAAGGCAAAAAGGGTGAAAAGTCTTAAATCTCCATCTTAAAAAAACCCTAAGTATTTGGAATAAAGTTGTCAACCAAGGGTACAAGGGGTTATATCAGTGTCTATTCAGCATCGCACTACTCGCAGGGAAGAATCATACCTCAGCTGCATATAAAATTACAACACAATCATTACATTGAATTACACCAGCATTATGGCAATGATTTAGGCTCATTGTCGGCCATAAAACACAGCGTAAGTGGAGCCTGTGGAGTAATCAGCTGATGTTCTGAAAGCAACAAACAATAATATTTAATCGGCTGACAAGAGCTGGAGGGCTGAGGCGTAATCACTCGCCTCTCCGATTACCCCCAACCAGGACGGCAGTATTTGAGTCGTAACATAACCTGTGACTTTAGTCGTTCATTTGCACAGAGGTGCGAGTAAAGGCTAACAGTATGTACGGTTTGTCACCCTGTCTGGTGTTGCTTCAATACATGAGCCAAAGCTGAGCATTTGGAAGTGATGTTGGCTTATATGAAGCAGGCTGATGTGAGGAGCAGACCAACCTGAATTATTGAGATCCAGCCTGGCTGCGGATCACACCCTCCCTCCTCCCTTGGTAGAGAGATCCTGCTGTGAGGAGATTCAGGTTGAGGTAAACGCACCTGGATTTCTCAGTTTCTGTCCATCTCTCTCTTTCACTGCATCTCTTCTTTTGTTGCTGGTGTTCAGAGTTTCCATAAAACGCTATTAAATTCTTTTGATTTGTTTACATGGTTTGCTTTTATTCAAATATAGCCTTTACACAAGGAGTTTTGTTTTAGGCAGAGAATAGCAGTGCTTTGACTGCACTTGTATATCCAGATATCCACATGCATATGTAAATAAAAGCTGCCATGTACAGTACACAAGCACGATCTCACATCTACAGCAGGAGCATGCGCAATATCACACAACTCTGAAGTTCCCCTCTTGGCCTCTTCCTTGCTCTTTCCCATCTATTATCTGTCTCTTTTCCTACACATCTAAATTCCTCCTGAGCTCAAGCTCACAACCTTTTGTTACCCAACTGAACAACACACCACCTCTCGCTGGAGAGCTAAGCCTTCAGAATCCAATCAGATCGTCTCTTCGACCCGTTTCAGCACTACAAGCCAGACTAAAAGAGAAACTAAGACAGTCGGATGTGCTGAAGAAGGTGCTAATTATCTTTTGTAATTTGGTAGAAATTCTACTGTATTGTATGTGATTGTTATGGTATATTTGGATACTGTAGATATAAACCATACATATTTAGAATTATATTACCTGTATAGGTTTCTGGACATAATTAGGCCACAAAGGCTAATGATTAGAGAGCAGGATTTGTACTTGAGGTTCAGCTGCCTGGATCAGCTTGGAAAATGTGGAGGTAGATGAATAACACTTTCCCCTCCCTCACAGTTACCATTGTAGGTGTGCTGACCGCATTTGTTCCAGTGCAGCTACATTGGTACATAAAGCTTTATGCCGCTGATATAACACTCTACAAATACATGCCTCTGCTCGATTGCAATTTCCAATTATGTTAAATTTCCACACAGCAGCACAGGTTGTTTTCAGGGGTTTATTGATATTTAGGAGGTTTATTAATTCAGGTAGATTGACTGCCATATTCCCATTAAGAAGTTAAAACTGGGAGGAGGTTTGGCAGGGCTGTTCTGTCTCACTGCCAACAGACTCTCTCCAAGGGTTTCAGTCTGGAACTGGAGGCAGACACACACACACACACACACACACACACATACACTCACAGTGTGGAGCCAGTGAAACGAGACTGCTTTCACTGTGTGTGTCTGCGCAAGTAGCCTCATGTGCTCAGGCATAATTTTTGTGGATTAGAGTAATATTACAACCCAACATTTTTAGTGAATTGTCAATGAATGTCAATTTAGCTATTTTGCATCATAAATGCTATTTGCTAGAGGACAAGAATGATTCAATAGTCCATTGGCCGACTATTTCAGTCGGAATTCTGTTCCCTTTCCGCTATCTGCATGTTCCTGTTTTGCAAGGGCACCATCGCTGCATCCTGGGCTTAGCGCCGTCCAAGACGATTGTGATTGGTTTAAAGAAATACAAACAGTTAGAGTTAAAGTTGGAATTACACAGTTCCTCATACACAAGATCAACTTTCTTTACCAGCTCGTCAGTGCATCATTGAATTCTACAACTGAAGCTAAAACATTGGCCTCACCAAAATTTTAATTACACGTGATCAGCATACACACACTACAGCAAATGTACACGCACACACCACCACACAGATATTTTACAAATCCAGGCAGTGGTCTGATAATGCCACAGAGATTAGATCTATAAGGAAGGCTGAATTACAGCCAGCCCTCATTTCTGCCGATACAGTTGAGTCAGAGGAAAGGTGGACGTTTGATACTCAGCAGTGATGTGCATTAACTTTTTTCCACTGCGGCTTCAGTGACACCTTATTTACGTTGAAATGAATCGCCAGTTTGAGTGGTATTGACATTGTCGATCCCTGTTGCCTCATAAAAAGCTGCTGGTATTTGCTTTCTGTTCCAATAATGTGTCTTGTTTGTAGATGGTGTTTTAGTGTTTTACTCCAAACATACAAAAGTCCTGTTTAACCAAACAGTGAACTGTGTTTACTCTTTGTATGCATCATTTAAACCCAGAATTTTTCCCTTCGGCATCCAGCGCTCGCCTTTCCCCTCCCTTTTCTTTGCCACCACTTCCCTGCTAGTGCATTGTCCCCTTGCCAGTATCAAAACTAGGCCAGCTGGGGGGCGCCCCGGTAGCTCACCTGGTAGAGCGGGTACCATTAAGGAAGAGTCCTTACCGCAGCGGCTCGATTCCAGCCCAAGCCCTTTGCTGCATGTCATCCCTTCTCTCTCTCTCGCCTTCCCTGTCTCTTGCTCCAGCTGTCACTATCCAATAAAGGCAAAATGCCCGAAAAATAATAAATAATATAAAAAAACAGAAACTAGGCCACCTGAACAGGGTAGGCACAGAGCGGTTTGCCGGTGTAGTTGAAAGGAGAGATAAAAGCTGAAGTCAAATAGGCGGTGGCGAGGCAGAGCGTCGTTGCCGATTTCCCAAGTTGTATCCGAGAGCTGTTGTGGCGTTCGCTTCCTGCCATGTTTAGCGCGGTGACAGAGCATTTGTATCACCTCCGCCCATGGCTTCCACAACTCTGTCACGTCAGATGAAATCTACTTTCAGAGAGGAGAAGGAAAGGAAAGGAAGAGGTGGTAGAGGGGAGACAGGGAGAGGCACGTACAGGAGTTAGAGAGAGATCTTTTTTGCTTAGCGAGTAGAGGTTTGAGACATTTGTTGGGGCTGGAAGCAGGTGCTGCACCCTAGTTTCACTATGCATTGTTATTGTTATATTGTCGTCAGTCACAGGCATAAAAGTCCAGTCAGGGGTGGTACAGAATAGCTGAACAGGAAGCCAGGAAAGGTGAGAATGAACAGAGAAAGCACCTTGAGAGGTGAAACAGTGATCTTGGGAATTAAACAACCATGGTGTTTATGTATACTGTCCTGAATGAAAACCAGCAGACTAGTATCCTTAATGCTACATGGTTGAAAACAAGTAGGAAAGACCAGGGGTCTCATTTATCAAAGCATGCATAAACAACTTGTGAATGTGAACAAAAAAGTTGGCATTTATCAAGCATGTGCACGCACAACTTCAAGAGATGAACAGTGATAAATCTCACCTGTTCTATGTCCACCTGCTCGTGCACGTACAGACTTATTTACATGCAGAAACACCCCCAAAATGCCATATATGGTCATGGTATGGTCTACAGCTGAGAACCCTGGATCAAAAGAAATAGAGGCATTAATGTTATAAATTCACTCTGAGGGCAGCGATGACCTTGTTTTCCAAGAAGAAACTGTCTTCTTTATTTTTCGTGCTTTCATGGTTGACAGTAGCATTGGGGTTTGTGTGTCTGAAATTTAAGAACCAGGGTTTTGTTGCTGTGCATTGTCAGGAGTGGTTCTACATGAACGCACATTCTCAAGCACAAGAAGAAACTGATAAATCAGATTCTGTGCGTAGAAATAATTGCACACATGATTGATAAATGAGCCCCCAGGTGCCTCTGCTTAAGATACTGTGCTCTGGCTTTCATTCAATAGCATTTGATTTCACTAATTAATGACTCCCTCCGTGCTTGTTCTTACTACTTCATGGCTGAATTACATGTGTGTACGTGGCTCTTGGTGCCACGTTGTTCATGTGGGAGTCTCATGTCTACAGATCACCAAATGTGGCAACCATAAAGGACGGTATTTATAATTAAATCCAACAGATTCCCCAGCATCCTCCGTAATGAGCAAACCTTCCTTAAAATTTGAAATCTCACTGCGGTTGCACAAATTCCGCTTTGATTGCACATATCTGTGTAGGAGTTTATAAATAGTCAAGCACCAAAATAGGACATGGGAACCTGCAGTCAGCACTGTTCTCTTTCATTTTATAAACCCACTCTACAAAAACCTCCCTTTAACACCTCAACAAACAAGGAAAGGAAGATCCAGGGGATATTACTTTATTATTTGTCCTAGTTCATACTGTACACTGTAAGAAGACAATTTTGCATGAGGATGAAGTTGACTGATGTTGCACAGGTGTTATTTTTACCTCATGATCCCATACTGAAGCCGGGCTCTGTGCGCATCTTGACAGTAAACTGTCTGAAGTTAGGGACCGTCCTGAAATTGTATGCAAAATGGCTCAAATCTGTCTTTTTTATTTCATACACTTCAGACCTACTTTATTTCATGGACCTCTTCCCATTGCATGTGCAATCTGCTTTGTTCAGATGAATGAAAAAATGATGATGAGTGGTTTTACGTTGTTATTGTCCTATGAGTGTAAACAAAGTGGTTCTTCTCCCTCTAGTCCAAGACCATTTGCAGATATTCCTTTATTCCAGCTATTTTTAAGCCTATCTGTTGCCTACTTAATGAGCACAGCCTGTGTGCAGCGATCACAAGATCAACCACTGCATCTAATCCCTCTTTAAAGTGGGTTGCAGCCTGAAACCGGTGTGCTTCTGCTGTGTTTGGTGCCAGAAATGTACACAAGAAATTTTACAAGCCACCTCCCCCTCTCTCACACAAACATGCACACACATTGCTCTGTGTGGTCTCATTAGTTTGAATCTCTTGGTTTAATTAATCACTAACAGAGTGCTTAATTCATCTATAATTTCAGCAGAGTAGAGTTGATTAGTGTAGTATTTCCCTCTGGCCCTGTTAAAGTTTTTGATTTCCTTTTCTGTGTTTTTTTTTTAACCCCCCCCCCTTCACTTTTCTCTCATCTTTTATAATGGAGGCTCATCAAGAGCTCAGAGACAATCAGCTGGCGGAGCACCCTTGACTCCCTTTCAAGGATCGTGATTATGATGGCGGCGGATGCTTGAAGTTATTGTCGTGGAATCAAGTGGATCCGCTTGTGTTTCATTGTTGCTGGCTGTGCGCTATGAGAGTCTTCCTTTTAGTTTTTTATTTTCTGGATTGCTGCCTTATTTTTATCCTGACAGGTGATGAATAGGAAGAGATTTCAGAGAATCGATATCTCAAGTGTATCCTCTTGCTTTACAGCATTGTTGCTGGTGGTATTGAGGAGTTCCTTTAACTCAGTTTAAATGATGTATGATGACAGATAATTACATATTGCAGAATTTGATTCATTATTCAGAGGATTTTTGATGGCTGCCTTTTGTAGTGACTGTTGTAGTGACTGTTCACAAGTGTTTTAAACTGAAGAAAGAATTATTCATGTTGTCACACTGATAGCACTTTTTTTAAACCCCTTCCAAAAGTTTAAAGTGGTGACTGCAAGTGGTTACAACTGCTGATCGTACTGGGTTATTAAGCTTTTTTAATTTAACATCAGAGACAAAGATGTCCAAAAAGTCTAGTTTCATTCATTTTTGTAAATATACTAAGCTGTCAAGGATCATAGGAATAGTGCCATGTCAATATGTGTGTCCTTATTTTTCTTAAGGGTTCTGTGTGACTTGCCTTTAAAATGAGTGTGTGTGTGTGTGTGTGTGTGTGTGTGTGTGTGTGTGTGTGTGTGTGTGTGTGCGTGCCTGTGTGCCCACTTTGCCTGTCAGTGTGTTTGAGTGTCGTGATCCTCAGAGCTCGGAGAGAGGAAAAGGCCCAAGCTCTTTTTCCCAGGAGTCATCTGCCAATCATTTTCTCAGATTCAGTGGTTAAAAAAAGAAAAGGAGGGGAGGAAGGAGACAGAGAAAGAAGAATAAAAGGGGGGGAAAAGAAGAAAGTCTCCCTGTAGAATGACTAAATAGACCTTCAGTGATCTGACAGAGAGGCCTGGAGCTGAATCCCAACTACGCTCCGCACAGTTAAATATCCACACTGGGAATGCCGGGCTTTACCACACTATTGATTTTAATCATCCCTTAAAAGCTCTGACTTTAAAAAAATAAATAAAATAAGAGACCCTGAAGGCCGGCGTAAAGAAAATAGAAATCCAGTGAATCCGATAGACGACGACTGATTGGATTTTTTGACATCTCCAACACCCTCAGCTCCCTCACCTCATCCTGCAGACCCCTTTGAGATAATTACAGGGTGCTAAATTTACACCCCCCCGCCCACCCCAACCCTGCTCTGGCACTGCTGACCGAGACCACAGAAGCACTCATTAACGGGAATAGATTCTCCATGTACTCATGGCGGTCTGTAGAGCCACTAATGAGGGGTGAAGCTTGATTGAAAAGGCATTGCTAGGAGTGAAATGTGATGGCACTTATGTGACTGCAAGAGCTTTCGGAGTAAAGACTTGTGTGATGGACACTACGCTGCTCTGCTTGTCCTTCAATGGCAGCAGGCCAGATGAGAGGTCATTTTTCCTGGTGGCATTTATTTTCATCACTGCTCATTTTTTCGGTGTATTGTTTCTCAATGCTTCCGAATCAGAGCCTAAAAACTGTGGCGTCTGTCTAAATACTGTATCTCTCCATTGGCCTGAAGGTCGGGGCAGCCATTTTCAGAGGATATCAAATATCGGTTAAAGTAAAACCCTTAAAAGGCCTGATTTTTATTACAGTCCACCCACAGAAACATGGTCCGTACAGTCTCTTCTTCTCATCAGGAACTCAGTGTCTGGCAAAGCCTCTCTATTTAGCCTGAAGTTCCAACCCTGCTGATATACACTTATGTGAATGATTGTAACTTACAGTGTTAACAGGGTGTTCCTGGAGAATAAGACTAACACTGAGGCTGGTAGGAATGTACCAAATCCATGACGATCCATTTAATGCTTGTCAAGACAATTTGTTTGAATAACAAATATGAAGTGCATCCTGATGATTACATTTACACGAGGAGCAACATAAGCATTCATTGGATGAGCTCATTTTAATACTAAAATACTAATGTAGGTGTGATGAAAATAAACCAATATACAAAGACGATGGTATCAGCACTCAGGATGTGAGCAGGAACAGATGGATTGTTAACAGACATCTACATGTAGCTGAATGGCAGTCTACTTCCTGGCGACATCACATGACAGGGTGTCATGAAAATGATGAGGGAAAATATAATCATTCACCGCTAGGAGGTGCTAAAAACAAGCTAAACAACAACAAACCTGAACAGGGCAGAAGGTGTAATTCCACCATTGTTGATTTTTCTTTACTGCTCCCATTATTTTCTTCTATTCTTTCCATTTCTTTGTAGTATTTTTCAATTAAATTCAAAAGGGCTTTATTGGCATGGGAAACAAGCATTTACCTTGCCAAAGCAAGTGTGAACACCAAAGAAGTTCATTTTTAACAGCGTAGTGTATTTTTACAACAGCACTAATGAGAAAATCAAAAATTGGACATACTATGGTTTGTCCTACGCTTTGCCATACCAACAATAAGTGACGTCCTCTCTAATAGCTCAAATATTCCTATATGTTTTACTTCTTTCCCCACTGGCATGAGGACAGCAAATGATCTGTATCATGATTTGTAAAGTAGCCTTATTGTTGCAAGCAGTTCGGGGTTTGATCCATGGGGAAGAAACCGGGGCAGCTCCCTGTGCTGGGGTTAGCCTCTTAGCTTGGTCAAGGTGACAGAGATCCATGTCTCTCTGGAGGGCTTCTATACAGGATATGTAGCGTTATTATACCATTAAAAATACCCATGGATGGAGAGAGGGAAAGGAATGGCGATGGGGGATGGAGTGGTAATGAGAGTGTGATGTAGCCTCTGCTTCATGGTGTCGACTCCTGAGGGATTTCCCAGCTAAAAGATAAGGGGTGATCATGGCTGCAGGCTAGTCCTCTTTTTCCAGTCTTAATGTATTGTGAAAAATTTCAAAGTCTTTGTGTGATCTGACAGGACAGTTTGATTGAGAGATGTAGCATTGCAGCAGCCAGCAGATCGATTATGCCCTGGTGTATTGGCTCGCTGTAGAAATGTCATCTTAATAAAAGATGAATGACATTTGAAAATGGTCAAAAATAGCAGTGATCCATTCCTGATTTGGTGGGGGCAGCCATGTAGTCGTCTAAAATATATTTTCCATTTTGAAACTACAAAGAACCAAATCTACTGTGTACCTGGAAGCTGAGCAGTTGTATTTTCAATGTATGAGTCATAATGTTATATAATATAATGCATAATCCAAATGACTAGTTCTAGACAGCACTCAACCAAAACGTATTACTTTTTAACTTTTCTGTTGAAGTTACTCGTAAATTAATAACGTTCTGATTTTCTTTTGTAGATTTGAATAAAGGATAAGGCTTTGATTTTAAATTGTTTTAAATGGTACTTTTTCTCTTTCCATTTTAATGCAGTGGTATTCTTTAAATATTCGTCACACATAATGCATTGTTAGCTATGGATCTTCTGCATAAGACACCACCAACCAGGGTTACTACCACAGGGGGTACTTCTGCAGTTGCCAGGGGGTGGAAGGATTATAGCGTAGCTTGACTAATTTGAAATTATGTTGTTCTTTTATATTTTATATATATATATATATATATATATATATAGCAGCAAGCAGATAAGTTGCTAATGGTAGCTAATGGATAAATGGTTAAAATGGATACAAGTAAATCATTTCATACCTGTTACTGCTTCACACAAACAAGTTATTCAAATTCAAATAGATATTTAAAATTGTATGATACTGTAGTGTTTGTAGTTCAAAGATTAATTTCTATACTGCCAGACATCATTCATCTTTTCACTCCTTTTACATTAGATAACAAGGTCGTTCCATATAACACAACTTATTTTCCCCCCAAAGAATTATACACTTTGTGCTGCATGAATACGTTTCCTTAACTTAGAGTTAACTGTGTAAAGTGCTGTACTGTGCCATTAACCTGTCAAGTTAACTGCCTTTGTTAAAGGTATACTAACAGCCTTCAAACAACCTTTGATGGGTCTACTTGCATTGCTCTCACAAATATACCATCTCTTAAGTAGGGGATATTGTCCTGTCCTCCAAACCATATCGCTGCGGCACCCGGCGGGGCTTGCACTGCCATATAAAAGATAATGGAATATAAAATTGTTTTTATATCTTCAGAATGTGCAGAGGCTGCGTGTTGAAGGCTTTCCCTGCTATTGTTTTAAGGCTCATGAATCCTCTAAATCGCCGCCACTGATGGTGATGAACGCAACACGAGGACATTCACACATCGTCTTGCCTCATAACCCGCCCTCAGTCGACTGGACAGCCCGCACTGAGGTGCTTAAGGTGGTTGAACGGTGCAGCTCGTTGCCTTAGATCACTATTGGATTTCCCCCACCGGTCCCACAAAACGGTGGCATATTTCATCTGTTGGACCCTTCGAGCTGTCGGTCTGCAGGCCACTTCAAGTTGCTGAGGGTTGGTGGAGCACCAACGCTCTTTGAGAATCTGTGTTTGTGTACAACAGATGTTGCGGTGAGAATAACTTTATAGGTTTAATTCAAACTTCCTCATTCATTTTTTCTCAATTCATTCACTCTTCTTTTGTCCAACCAACAGCCCCAAACCCAAAATGATTCCATTTACAATGATGTGAAAAGAAAGAGAACAACAATCATTCAGAAACAGCAATTCCTCACATCTGAGATGCTGCAGCCAAGCTGGCTTTTTGTTTGATAAGTGACTAATAAAATGTATTGCCAGTAAAAGGACAGGGTGCGGAACAATTAATGATCAAACTTTTAATTAGTCAATTTTCTGTCGACCAATCAATTAATTTAATTAAAAACTAATATATTAATGTAAAAGATGAGGATCATGTATCAGTGCTGCACTACAATGTAAAGATGATGAGTAAACCAATCCTTTAGCTCATTTATAATTATTAATTCATGTTCCTGTGCTTTGACGATTTTGACCTAAAGGTTGCTGTAAAATTAACTAGTTTTGTCCAAAGCTGTATTAAAATCTATGAAAATATATGCTGAAACCATGCCTGATCTGAGACACACTTGGCAAGCTGGAGTGTGTGTGTGTGTGTGTGTGTGTGTGTGTGTGTGTGTGTGTGTGTGTGTGTGTGTGTGATTTCAGGTCCCCCATCACCTTGTTGACCATGGTCCAGGTCGGTCGACCTCCGGCCGACCCTGAGCCATTTGAAAATATGATTGTAATCCTTGTGAGGATTTGGCCTGGGTGTCTATTACCACTGTAATCTGTCACACTGGCATCCAATATTCATTCTACGTCCAGGTTAAGCCCCTCTTTCTGTCTGCACCACCCATCACCAAGGGAGAGAGAGAGAGAGAGAGAGAGAGAGAGAGAGAGAGAGAGAGAGAGAGAGAGAGAGAGGTGGGGGGGGGGGAATCCAGCAAAGGTGTTGGCATGACTGGAGAGAGAGAGGTTTTGAAATTGAGAAAGCACTGCTTCAATCAAGCCCCTGGGTCGGGGATGAGGAAATCTATCGTGGAACACAAGGTCTCATTAATGCAGCAGGGATAGCTTTAACCCCCAACACCCCCGTCTCACACACATGAACACACACACACACACACCTTGCTGAGGAAAGAGAGGTAAAAACATGGAAGAGAAATGGACAGATGTAAGGAAGGAGATAATGCATTTCTGGGGAGAAGGTGGGAGAAATTCAACATTCTGTATTATTACTATATTATATTTTACCTGTTGATGCAATGAAATGTTCACACACGTGTTACAGAGTTGTAATAGAAATATAGAACTTACAGTACGTATCCATTCGCTTGCTTTCTGAATATAAGTAAAACTGATGTTGGACTTTGTCGCAGTTTTTACCCATCAATAAGTTACGCTTATTAATCAGTTTTGGATATGATGGTAAATTATGGGTAGCCCTACTAGAGGCAGCTGTCCCGGGGGGTATGCACATCGTGTGCAATGGGTTAGGGTTAGGCTCCAGTCCTCCTTGACCTTTGACAGAACAGAAGATGGCTGGATGGATGGATAGTAGTCTAATTTCAGTAAACCAAAAGGTATCATGAGATATTCCTGTTTTTCTTAGGTATAATCTATCTTCATCTCTTACTGGCAGGAACTGTAGACTTTTTATGCCAGCACTCTCTTCTTGTTGCCATGAAGCATTATCCCTTTGTTAGCGAGTCTCCTATAAGTTAATGTTGTAATGATTTATGGACGTTTAAATGCAGCACATGATCGTTAACCTTAACGTATTTTTAACCTCTTTGGCAGTAAAAATTACTCTCCTAAAAGACAATTGAATCTTTACAGATAGCAGTTTAAAATGCAAAGCGAAGGATAAGAGTGGGAGTGTGACTTGGAAATGATTTGGATTCATTTCTTATACAATGCGGAGAGTGATTCTTACCAAACCTGCGAAGGCTGGAGCATGTGGTGAGAAAGCAATTTGTTTCCCTGATTATCTGGTATTGATATGTGTTTAGTGATGAACTCCTTCAATCACTCTCCATCTGTCTTTGTCTCTCTTCTGCTCTACAATGACAGCAAAGACAGGATGGTGTGTGTGTGTTGGTTGGATGGATCTTGGTCTGCCGACTGTAGCATTGTGTGGGTCCAAATTGCAGCTGAATAAATAAAACATAATATCAAACACAGACCACACATTATGCAATTAAATTAAATACATTTCTTGAAATATCTTAAATCAGAAGGAACAATATTTTATGTTACTATATTATATTCGTTTTGGTTTTTGACATCAGAATAAATTCATAGAGGGTGTATGGTGAAAAAGTCCTTATAACAAATGATCAGAACAGTAGTCAGCGCTTGAATCGTGAAAATGATTAACAATTTATATATTGTAAATGACAATATCAATGTCAGTATCATAGGCTGTGTACAATATGGGATTAGGGTTGCATCTACAAAATAGTTTCAAGGTTTAATTCATTTTCAGTTTGTTTTACCTTTAAAAAGGTTAGAGGGTGGTCAAACTGTGAAATGGACCGTTTCTGGCTTTAGATCCTTTGACAGTCTGAATGTTGATGTCAGTGTTCTTTCATCCAAAATGCACTGATAAGAAGCAGCCGATGAATACAGTAGCTAAAAAAATAACTAAAGCTCGTTCTTTAAACAGATATGCACTTTACAGTGTCGACATTTCTTTAATATATTTTTACTCCTTTTGAAAAAAAGGTTTTCAAATCCAAAACAAGATCAAATCCCATGTTTAGTGTGATTATCTTCTCTCAAGTTTGCACACTGATCATTTTTGTAATTGAAGGTATTAGAGGAAGAAGAAAAAGAGAAGAGGGAAAGGTAAAGATAGAGGGTGGATTGAATTTTCTATCTGGGTTACAAGTGCAAGACATCTGTCACACAAACAGATTTGTTTGATTGGTGGGAGCCCATCTATCTAGATGGCTTGTCGGCAGTTAGTAAATTTATATTCCCCCAAGTCCCATCCTCCATCAGCGTTACGGTGTGGCCAAGCCAAGGCTGTCAGCCACCACAGTCATATCTTATTTTAAAACCAGACACGGTCAAAACCTCTATAACTTATCTGCCTTACGCTTCTTTTGTATATGTATACCCATATCTGCTTTTCATGGATCCCACCTTTGACCTCTATACAATAACTGATGAGGAATATTACACAAATATTCCCTACCCCCTTTGTCAAAGCAACTTTTTACATAAAAGTTTGTTCTTGTTCTTAGCTCTTTTTAGTCAGGGTAAAGGTTGAAACATTTACAAATGTTACAAATGAGTTCAATTGCTTCAGACAAGTGACACAAAGAGTTGTCTTATCTCTGTGAGTCCATCTATCTGTAACATGCCTGAAAGCCTTAGTTGGCAAAGCAAGGGAGAAACACTTCCCTGAGACCTAAACACTACAAATAACGCTGGTCTGTGGAGTGCAGCTAAATGGAATTAGTCTAATTCATTATCCTCTATGTTACTGCATTGTTGGTTTTTATTCCTCCAGTCGGTTGGCAAAATTAGCCTGAACAGTTTGACAATAATGACGACAACGCCGAAGGAATTTAGAGCAGCTTCCTGATGAGTTGCAAAAATCCACCCACAACCACATAACATGTTGGTATACATGAACACCCACCTGCACACGCACGCTTGCGCCCTCACTATCTGGCTGCATCACAATGCTAATAATCGGATTATGCCGCTGTGTTTCGGGTGGGTTGACGGCATCTCTATTAGCACCAATTTAGTGTGACTTATCCGCTCCAGCAACCTCGGCGCTGGCTTTGTAATCTGCGGTGGCTGTCCCCCATCCTGGCCACTTATCATCACACTGGGATTAATAGAAACATCTTTTGTAATTACAGAAATGCTGCAGTGCCGGGTGCTGTCAATTATTTTAATGTGTGCCAAACCATTAATCGGCTAACAGAGCCCTCAGCGGTGCCCCACAGTAAAACAGAGAAATCTGCCATTGATTTTCATGAGGCCGGAGACTCAGCATTTTATCTCCTTTCTCTTCTCCGGGCTGACCGGTGAGGTTATTGATCTTCATAAAGGCAGTATTTTGTCGTTAGGCGAGAAGCGGAGGAGACAGTAATGAAAGGTTTTGAACCTGTGTGTTCGGGGGAGCGCTGGACGACTGGCCGAGGTTGCCAGGTGCTACACACAGCAGATTTTCAGCTGCTCGGCCACGGGGATCGATAGGGATACATCTTTGTCTGATTACAGAGATGTGCTGGTGAGGATGGCAGTTTGTGTGTGAGAGTGTGTGTGTGTGTGTGTCTGTGGGTGTTACAGTAATAGCTGATCACTGGATCTGCCTGATATAAACGCAAAGGAACAAAAAGCATGACTTCAGACATGAAACAATTGCTCACATAAACACACCCTAAGTAGTGTTCGCTTACTCTTCGAGCCAAAGGTGGAGGATACAACAGAGGCTTGGGCGTCGGGCAGTCTGTACCAAACTCACACTGGCATACTATGGGTTGATAGTGGCATGAGTGCATCTTTTATTTATAAGCTGTGGTGGAAAAGTTAAGTACAAGTACCTCAAAATTGCACTTATGTACAGTACTTGAGTATTGCTACTCTATACTTTATACTACATTTCAGAGTTAAGCTTACTACACTACATCTATCTGACAGCTAGACAGCTACTAGGAATTGTGAAGATTTTACTTACAAAACCAGTGAACATATTGAATATGATAAAGCTGTGTATAAAGTAGTTAAAATGAGCTCCACCTTAACTTGCTACAACATTAAAATGCTGCTTACAGTTTTTATGCATCAGTAATAAAATCCAATAATATCTTATACAATAATATAAGATATAAGTAATTCTATATACGGCCTGTTTCACCTCTGGCCGGACTCAGCATCACTGGACAGAAGTATGTTCTGTTGAACCCGTGACCACACCCAACAGTGATGTCAGCGAGGTGTCAAGCTAAACCACTGGAAGTCAACAAAGACAAGATTTTCAGGGGGTGTTACGTTGCTCTTTAAGTGCGATTTTACTTGTAATGGAGTATTTTTACATTGAGGTATTCATACTTTTACATAGTAAAGTATCTCTTTGCTACGTCGACCACCGTTTATAATTAAGAATGAAGCAAGACTTACTGTAGAAAAGTCTACACGTATGAGAGTGAGGAGATAATTGCTCAGTGTAAAAATAGAATATGGTGTAACTAAAAACTTGATTGCAAGGCAGAAATTGAATTAAAATATAAATGTCTCTGACAACATTTAATAGGATTTCAAGCATATGAGGGCACCATTCAAAAGGTGAAGTCCGAATAAAAAAAAGCATGTGAGTAAGAGTACTCAGTTAGTATTAAACAGTAGAAATACAGTATGATTAACTGTAATTAATGGGGGCATGCTCTCCTCTCTCCTCACAAACCTACACCTGTGCTCCTAGCAGAGCACTCCACTGTCACTGAATAACAG
Source organism: Enoplosus armatus (assembly GCF_043641665.1). NCBI lineage: Eukaryota > Metazoa > Chordata > Actinopteri > Centrarchiformes > Enoplosidae > Enoplosus > Enoplosus armatus. The sequence goes on along the minus strand of NC_092200.1, from coordinate 14,642,483 downwards.
TTTTAGGTCTCCCTCGATGAATGCGCATTTCCAACAAGCCACAGCAACACAGTCAGCCATCCTGAATGCCAAGTGTGTTTTTTAGAGACTGTCCACGCCCCCTAAGCAAGTATAGCTGTCGCATATGAGTTATTACACATCTGTCTGTGGATGCACAGTGCACCAGATGCTGCAGTTAATGGCACACCTAACCTCCCACTATGAAATGGTACACTAAAGCCCAAGTGGAATTTTCCACTTGCCAGTCTGCCTTCTTCCTCCTCCGTTTCCTCCCAGCCACCGCTGTCCAGCGCTGGCAGAAGCCTGTAGGGGATGGTCCAGACAGGATATTAATGGGGCCCTTCAACAGTTAGAAGGCCTGACAGAGCCCTGTTTCATTGTCACCTTGCCTTGGAGGACGGGGAAAAACTTGCAAAGCTTATTAGCCGAATGGAGCTGTTTCTCCCTCTAACTTACTCGATCTCTGCCTCACCGCTTCATTAGACTGTCTTACATCAGAGGTCTGCTCCTCTACGTTTCCTCACTACATCCCCACACTCACTTCCACACACACACACACACACACACGCACAGGGTGACATCTCCCACCTAATCAAGAAGTGGATTATCTTGTCCTGATAAATTGGAGCTTGTAGCACTTGAAAGGTCCTCTTGGAGGAGTGCCTCCTCCCTCTGACAGCTAGATGGAGCCCCCAGGGAGCAAGGAGAGAACATTGCCTGGTAATGATTTGTGGTAAATCGGACAAATGTTTTTAGAAAGACCTCCTTCAAGCAAGGGGATGAATTTAAAGATGGCAAAGAAACTCTAAAAACCGCGAGTCAAATTCAGACATGAGAGGTCAAAAAAGACATGTATTAGCCCTCCATGAAAGTTTTGATGGAACTGATTAATGGTCCAAAATATTTCGGTGAAGTCAGGTGCACAACCTGTTTTAATGAATTTACTCAGTGTAATGAATGAATCAAGTTGGAAAAAATAAATAAGGTACAAGAGCAACGGAAGATACCTGAAGTCCCAAAGAGCTCACCCAAAAATATGACTGAAAACGAACAGTTTTTTCAAAGCTATTCATTTTATCAAATCAGTTTCAGAGCAGGAGAAAACAGACATCTTAATTTCAGGACCGGGAATGATATGACATGATCTTTGTAGTGACATGGTGTAGTGACAAAAGAGAGGAGGAAATGCGCTGTAATGACAAGAGTTAACAGAGGTGTTGGCAGACTCTTTAAAGATGAATGTGTAACATAAAGCTACGAGGCTTCAAATATTCATATATGGCTGCACACTGCACCCAGCAGAGCATGTGACATGATACCCTCATTGTGATTCAGCTTTAGTTTCGTGTAAAGCTTAGAATGATTCACAAATCCCTAAATCACTCTCCTAATGCCATGGTGGTATATGAGAGATACAACGCCATGCTTACATTGAGTTCTCTTCATAATCAACTCTGAAAATGGCCTAATTTGTTCTTGTTGTTTCTCGTCAAGACTTAACAACTCTCCATTACTTTTTCTTCCTCCTTCTCTGTTTCATTTTCTCTGCTCTCTCTCTCTATGTAGGAGAACCCCTACATGTGTAATAATGAATGTGACGCCAGCACAGAGGAACTCGCCCACCCTCCGAAGCTCATGTTCGACATTGAGGGCCGCAACCCCACAACCTTCTGGCAGTCAACATCTTGGAAGAAGTACCCAAAGGCCCTCCTGGTCAACATCACACTATCTTGGAACAAGACCATCGAGCTGACCGATGACATCGTCCTCACCTTTGAATCAGGCAGGCCTGAACAGATGGTCCTAGAAAAGTCTCTGGATTATGGACGAACCTGGCAGCCCTACCAGTTCTATGCCACTGACTGCCTGGACGCCTTCACCATGGAACCCAAGACGGTGCAAGACCTGACTCAGCATACCCTGCTGGACATCATCTGCACTGAGGACTACTCACGAGGTTATGTGTGGAAGTATGATAAAACAGTGCGCTTTGAGATCAAAGACCGCTTTGCGCTGTTTGCTGGGCCCCGGCTCCACAACATGGCTTCGCTTTATGGCCAACTGGACACTACCAAGAACCTGAGGGACTTCTTTACCATCACAGACCTGAGAATCCGTCTGCTCCGACCTGCTACAGGAGCTACAATGGTGGACGAGAACAACCTGTCCAGATACTTCTATGCCATCTCTGACATCAAAGTCCTGGGCAGGTAAGACCTGAATTCTTCTGTACATATGCCATGTGGTGGACTCAAGGCTGGATTACCAGCTGGGCATAGCAGTAAATGCTCCAGGGCCCCAGACCAAATTTGAAAGGAAATTGCCCCAATCAATTTGCCCCGGGATCGATAGAGGTCCGACAAGAAATTTTAACCCTTGGGTATCAGTATCAAGTTAATCCAGCCATGTGAATTCTCTAACACGTTTAGGACTGATAATGTAATGATGACTCTTATCAGTTGATACCTCAGTGGTTTTTCTGTGGTTTTATTGCCGCAACAGTACAGCTACCCAATAGTGAAGAAAAATGCGTTTACTGTTACCATTCTTTCCAATTAGGCAGCGGATCCATAATGATGTGCAGAGTTCACCAGTTGTCAGCATGTCTTAATTAACAAAGCTGCTTACGGCTTGCTGAAGCACTCTATTTTGGACAGCAAATTCACTCAGCTGTCTACTCGCTCATGGAAGACATTGGAGGTAGCATTTCAGCCGTCAGGTCACTGCACGTTGTAATTAGTGTTTGATTTACGGAATCCATAGAGGGTCATATAACATGAAAATAAGACGCCATTATACCTTTAGCGGAAAGGCCGACAAAAGTTTCCCCCTGCTTCTTGATGACTACTACAAGAGTCACTGGGGCATAGACTTAAGTGGATCTGTTTTTACACTGAGTGCTTTTTCAATTTAACAGATGTGAATATGGTTGTAGGGGTGAAGATTTAATTACTCTTGTTTTGCTTTTCACACATGAGAGAATCGCAATACAGTACAGAGTGGCGTAATGTCACAACAGCTTAAAAATTGTGCCACACTGTGGCTCACAACAGTGGCTGTGTTACAGTGTGCCTCGGCCTGAAGATAGACTAGATTACAAATAGAAACATCAGTAGTGACCTGCTCAGTCACAGCAAACATGCTGTAACCAATGTGGCTGTGTGAAAAAAATAAATCAAAGTTTTCGGTTAAGTGAGAGGATTAGCGTCAGGTAATCAAATAAAAACTAGTTAGACCTCAATTGTTTATACTACACTGGCTAATACGTAGTTGTACTGTGATAATATGTTTTCTGCTGTGACATTATTTGCATTAATATTGTCAAATGCCTTCAAGCTATTTAATGAATCTCTAATTTGTTGATTTCCTTAATATGCCATTAAAATGGAGTACAGCCATACTACACATTGCTCTAATGCACTGTAAATGGGCAGGTACCCTTGAGCACAAAGGGCTATGATAATGAATGCCTCGCTCAGAAATTGAATTTTTGACTTTTCTTGTGATTGAGAAGGTCGTTCAGCAAAAATAACTGGAGGGAATTTACTAACACAAAAGAGTTGGACGGGGCATCCATTCAACACCCGCTGAAATGAAGGGGGCTGTCATAAGCACAGATTATTTATTCTATCTGACTAATCATGACCGAACTCATACATCCCTGTGGGGCTGTAGATTTGAGCAATGGCTGTGCGCCACCATTGGGCCGCTGTCGTTTACCAGCCCGCTGCTTTTAGAATGACACTCGCCTGAGAAATGTCCCCCCACTGTTTACCAAAGGTAACACACAGTTCAGTCATAATGAGATACACTCAACACAGAGAGGCTTCACTCTCCTTTTCCCCCTCCCATGGCGAATCACTGCTCAGCCCCTTTCTCCATGCGTCGTATACGAGACATAAGCTCCTTAACCCCCGGAATACAGTTCTGTGAGACTCGGCGGGAGCGATTTTGCAGGGGCAGTGAGGTTGAGTCTGGCATATTTCACTGCGCTGGACTCAGTTGCCATCCGCCTGGATCAGGAGTGAGAGGGGGTGTGGAGGCAAATACAGTAGGAAAGCTCGCAGATTTTCTGCCCTTGCCACAACAGTGTGAGAAACAAAGAAAGGAACCTAAGCTCTTTGCCAAAGTAGGTCAACCTAGAAAAGATAGAAAAAGGAAAGGAAGAAGCTCAACTATGCAGGGGCAGACCTCTCTGCATCTGTAACATGTAGCTAAAGTTGTTACAGGGAAGCCCGAAGTGTCATGCATGACCATTCTATTATGGCTGATTACAAGGAAGGACCAGACCAAAGGCACTGGGGAGAGAAAATCGATACAAAGAATTTCAAATCAAACCAAGCATGGAGCTGTGAGATGGATGTGAACAATGCATACAGCCCAGTGACTTAAACGAATTTGATACCCTCTCTGTTTTATTGTATCAGCAGTGCTAAGTGGGTGTGTGGACAGAGAAAGTACGGAGAGTTGGGAGGATTTTCTAATTATCTGCCATATGAGTTTGGCATAATTGCTCAGCCTCTCTTTTCTACATGCTTTACAGTAACTGCAGCCTGCAATTCGGCCAACTGTCTCTCCCTCTTTGCTCGATCTCCCCCTCCTCTTCCTCCCTCCTGCATGTGATCAATACAGTGTAATTAAAGCTGGAGAAGATTCAGGATACTAAAGGATCTCTTTCTGGTTCTCGGTTCCTCTCTTTCGGCTCTGTCCCCCGCCCCCTGCCTCGCTCTATTTCTCCTGTGCAGGGTAGACCTGCCTCTAAAGGGGCTCTGGGTCCCTGACTTGAATTATATACGAAGACCCAGCCCTATTCCATTTCTGTACCACCACTCAAGGGATAAACACCAAATGCATACCTGCAAAAAACCCGCCACAAACAAAAAAATACACCTAATAGCAAAAACTGTTGTTGGGATTTTTGGCACTACTTTTACCTCATGCCTCATGTTTTTTTTGAATTGCAGAAATCAACAAGGACAATCCTTTTTATAGGCCAAAGTTTTAAGTAACCTCCCAATCTGGCAACAGACTTGTGCTATTAGTTGCAAACCTGTTTCCTGCTGTCAGTGCATAAGAAATAATGTAAGCTCCATATCCTGAACTAAATTTCCAAATTGTTTCTACCCTGTTTGCATACAGCAAAACAGAAGATACGGAAAGTAAAGTTTGGTTCACCAATTTATCCATGAACCTGTGCGAGTTGTGATTCAATTTCCAAAGCATATATGTGCCACTGGGCATTATCAGGGAAGGTCAGAAACAACCTCAAGGGTTCACAGTCACTTCTGACTGCAGGGTAGGTAGGTAATTCACTCGAAGGGGCGAATTATTAGATGCACCAACATTTTTCTGCTCTGGATTCCCCATCAGCCTCATGGAAAGAGAGTCTTGTTCACTGACTGTGAATCTCCACACTGACGATGCACCCCATCATCTTTGGATATTGCCATGGACAACTCCCGGTCTGGTTTTAATTCTCCCTGGGTCTGATAGGGTTGAGCTCACTCGCAGTACAACTTTGGCGATTCAAAACTCTTGGAAAGATCCTTTGGATGTTAAACAGAGGGAGGAGTGGGCTCAACTCGTTGCCTTTGTATTTAGTCTCTTGAAATCCTTTACGATGCCACCAACCCGGAACAAAAGTCCATTGAGTTCACAGACGAGCACTAACAAACTTTCTTCCATTCTTATTTCATTCATATTCCATTCTTTTTATTAAATCATTGGCAACAGTCCACTACACACGCATTTCAGCCATCAAACTAACATGTGGTGTGGGTCACTTCACAACACATGCCAGTGGTGGGAAACAGCCCATGTGTACAGCTAATATCGTTGAATATGTAGAGACCAGAGTCACAGTGACATTGGTCTCTCTGTGGATTCAGCTTTTCTTTTAGAATCAAACATTGCACTCTGTCAAAACAATCCTTTAATAAAGATTTGTTACATCCTTTCTCCGTAAAGTGGTTGTACACTTGAGCTTGTTTCTCAAACTGATTCTACGCAACTGGCAATATGATAACTTCTATAGTCAGGAAGATTATTTCTTTCATCGGGTTTACAGTAAACTGATTTTTGTAGTATTTTGCCAACTTTAGAGATGCTATTTCTCAGCTGGGAACAGTAACTTCCTGACTCCTGGTGGTTACTGTGCAACATGTTTTTACACTTTACACAGTTTTTGTACAGATTTCACAAACAAGACATGACTTGTTTATTATTGAGCTTTAGAGGTGCTGGTATGCAGATTTATTTTACCTTTATACAAAGCCAGACTAGCTGTTTCTTCTGTTTCTAGTCTTTATGCTAAGCTAAGATAACCAGCTGCTGGTTGTACAGTAGCTTTATATTTAGCATTCAAGAGAGTGGTATTAACTGTTACTTTAAGCATTCCTACTACTCTGTTATATTGTTGTCCACACTACTACAACCCACTAATATCCAGAAGTACAATAAAGCAAAGCTTTCATCTGAGGTGTACACAAATAAAACAGATGTAAAAGATTAGACATCTCTCCCACAGTGCATGGGTCATACTGTTGGTGCATTCTAATTGCCGTGTAGTTCAGAGCATGTGTGCTTTGGATACAGCTGTTTCAACTACAGATCAGCAATTTGGTGAGTGATGGCTCTATCGAATCTCCCCTAAGGGAGGAACAAACAAGAAGTCAATCTGCTTTTTTTTCCTCTCCCTCTCCCTCCACACTGCTTGGCTTGCTCTTAGGCCTGCCTGTAGTTGACAGATAATCTATTTGTGCTAATTTCATGTTTCTTCCTGCCCACTTCCCCCTTGAATAAGTCATTCCACTTGTCTACCCTCCTTAGTCTCTCTCTGTCTGTCTCTCTCTGTGCCACCATAAGCATCTATTTACCTTCCGCTGTGCTCTGCATTTCAGCCTTTTTTTTTTTTAATCGGCAGTCTGCATTAGTCATTGTGTGGGAGAAGGCCATGTTTGCGGGACAGGCCAAGCGATTGGTCCAGATAACTTGGGCCATCTGTTAACACCCACGCCACATGTTAGTTTTATGGCTGTAATTAAATGACCCGCAGCCTTTTGTTGGTCCAGCGAAAATGAGTTAAGCAAGGTAACGCCAATGAAGCTATAAGTCAAATTGTGTAATGTATGTCTCATATTTACTGTTGAATTATGGGAATGGAAGTGGAGCGTCCAGGGGTGACTCATCAAAGAGGAAATATAGGAAGTAGAAGTAGTGATGTGGTTGCCACTCAAAGGCCAGAGCTGTAAAGTGGGTGTAATCATACACCCAATTCATTCTGCCCTCATTTATCAAGCTGTCACTTTGCTGTCCACACTGCCACTGTTTCCATATGCTGTTCCAGCTCACGTTAAGATGACATTGCCTTCATCAGACCATTATGACCCAGACTGTGTGCCATAAAGGGAGAGATGATTAATTGGCTGGGGAAAAAAAGAAAAAACGAATTGAATGCAAATTTCTATTCATTTTGTTGACTAATCTTTTGTGAATCAGTTATTGGTGACACTACAAACAACTCAATGACATCTAACTTGACAAGGGGCCACAATTAGACACTGCTTTTTTGTAAGCAAATAAAAACATTGAATCTGTAAAGTAACAAGTAACCATAGCTGTCAGATAAATCTAGTGAAGTGAAATGTAAAAGATTTCCCTCAGAAAAGTAGTGGAGTAGAAGCATAAAATGGTAAGTCGCAAAATTGTACTGTAGTGAATGTATTTTGTTACTTTCCACCACTGTTTGAAAGGTAAATGGTTTATTTTGACGACTGTGTGGTGGCCTTTTGTGAATGGAGTGATTAGATAACACGCGCACATTGTCAAATTAAATTGTTCTGTGGCCCGAGTCTATCCTCTGACCTCCGCTTGCCTTCTCCCCTCCCTGCTCTTGTTTATCCTCCTTCTCACTTCAAAGTGTGCAGGGAAAACTGTGTGTTTGAGTCAGTTCAGTTTGAGCTGCCTTCCCACACTTGCGGGTCCACCGGGAGAGGAAGCGTAGGATGGTTTACTAACTGGTGGTTTGCAGCTGAAATATCGTCACCCTTCTCATCGCAGGGTCGTGGTTACCTCTCAATATTTTGTGTCTTTGTTTCAAGACTCTATTCAGCTTTGACTGGATTTAAAGAAATCTACAGTAGAATAGGTGGGTTTACTCCTGATATGAGGACTGAGAACCAGCAGTGCCCCACCTGGCAGGCAAAGGAAGAGTAACTTTTGTCCTAAATACATCTGAGACCTTGGTTGACGTCACTGAAATGAAGGTTCATTTATCTCCATATGACACTTTACCTCTCTGTATCTCCTTGCATCTGTTACTTGTTACTGACAGAACTGAAAAGGCAAATCAGTCGCTGCCTCAGATGCCACCAAACAGCCCCAGCTGCCTCTCTATCCCCTTTGTCTTTTCTTCCTCCGTCCATCAGCACCTACATCACCTGTTGCTCCTGACGTCTGTCCGATCTGTTTCTCTACCTCTCCGCCTTTGATCCTCCTTCCTCGGTTTGGGTCTAGCTGACGCCCTCCCTGCTTGAGTCTGCCAAGTGGAGGAGCTCAAAAGACATTTTCATCAGTTGGGGCAAAACATTTTTACTCACCCTGTTGGTATGCTCTGAGAAGGCTTGGAAAAGAAATGCAGGACAACAGAGCATCTTTCAAGTTTTTGGGACCAACCTCCAGCTGCTGAGAAGCCGGTGCAAGCTGGCGAAGAGAAAACATAAAATAAATCCTTGTGTGATGAATTAGTTCCATCTGTCCTTGTAGAATTTAAACTGGTCTCAACACGAAGCCACCTGCAGTCCCCTTATTGTCCTCATGCAGCTTTGACGTCTCGCTTTTTTAAAGGCTGTAAATGTAGATAATGATAACAATAATGTAGAATTAGTTTCCAGTGGTCTACTTGTGTGGAGCATTTACCATTCACAATCGTTTATTCAAGCATGTACCCATCTAGAGACAGCTGTAGTGGGTGTGTTTCCATGTGAGGCGGTATTAATACAGAAGCTAGGCCCCCCTATCCAATTAACTGGATATTCCCAGCTGCAAAATCCTCCCCGAGCAATACACATGTGAACCGTGAAGGTAGAAAAGAAAAAATGTGAGAAGAGGGCGGATTTGAAAAATATGATAGGCGGAGGCAGAATATGAGGTGCGTCGCGTTGGCAGCAGTGGAGCGTAGTGCATCATATCTAGAGGCCACAGCTGCCTGTGCACAGCCATCTGCATACGGCTGCTGGCAACATCGGACAATCGTCGACCACGTCTGTGTCCTTTATGGCAGTGGACAAAAATGGGGCACATTCCCGGTTGGTGGGACAGAAATATTCTGCGTGTTGATGTGTTTCCTGTCCATCAAGCCTTGGTTCAGATGCTTAATTAGCTCTAATTAAGGAGAATGCCAACCATAGAGCCACGCTGCTGGCATGGCTAAAAATGTGGCCAATGTCAGTGTGTTGGTCCACCTTTGAATTGATTGTCAAGAATTTCAGTACAGTTATCCATGATGTCTGAATTTTCCGCGAGCACCACCATGAGGTTGACATTTGTGAAGAAGCTAAACTACAGTGGCCAGGGTTAGCAATACACCTGCTAAACATCAGCATGTTAGCATTGTCATTGTGAGCATTTTAGTATGCCGATGTTAGATGTTCGTGTGATTTTGTGTTATGTAAAAGCCGGGATTCATGTATATCTCTCACTATCACATCAATAACATTCAGACCCAGTATGATGTGGAAAAAAAGGAAAAACATGTATCCAAGGCTCCATGTTGAGAAAATGAAAAGTTGTTTATTAAGCAAAACAAGTCGTGCAAAGTTCTTAGTGTTGCTGTAGTTATGAGAAAAAAAGATTTGAATTCACTTTTAATTTGAATGTGTTTTCTTACAACAAACAAAACATTTCTTCTCAGTGTAAAAGGGCATCTGTCTGATTCCATTTATCCTGTGAGTCTTTAGAAGGTGAATAGGAGTGTGAGTGTTAAGGTGGACTCTAAAGTCCCAGACTATCTCCATGTATAAACTACCTTTTTCCAAGCACAGATTTTTCTCACTGCCTTTTAAAAACCTCCTCTGTCTTTCCCCCACGCTGCCTATCACGCTCACATACAAATGGCAGGATGAAAGGAGGACGGATTTTGACTGCTTAGTCTCTGTTTGCTGAATTGCCCCTTTTTCCGAAGACAATCCAGCTTAAACCTATTGTACTGTACTTTTGTACAGGCCCATGATATTTCATTTTTTAATATTCATAACACAAACAGCAGATTGTTTGCTTTCAGTTGTTCCCTGTCTGAAAGAAGCTGTTGCAGCTGGAGCAGTATTAGGAGGCTGCCTATGCAAACCTCTGAAGGCGTAGTTTGTGTGTGGAAAGGTGAAAGTGGCAATCTTTGCTTTTGAGATAGATGGTGCTTTACAATTGCTGAGGTGGAAGTCTTTCCCAGGTCGGTTGGTTTGGTTTCTAATTCTAATGTTTCCAATAATAGCCGTAGTAGGTACTTCTAAAAGCTCAAAGTTAACAGCTGGTAATGTGAGAAATTAATTTAGAAATTGTCATTTTCTTTTGTTTTGTCACATGAAACCGGCAGCATGAATATTTATCGTCTCAAACTAAATGGGGACACACTCATAAAAACATTTCCTTGTAGCACTACTTGTGGTCATAAACTCGACAGGGTGAAATAAATAAATGAATAAATTGTGTCCAAATATATATTTCTTAATTTTTTCACATTCTTTCATATTCACTTGTAGTGCCTTCTCTTACTGAAAGCAACTGATGTCGGTATTACCCAGTGACGACCCAACATAAAAAACAAGTCCTGTTGGGAGTAAATGGTACAGAACCGCTCGGCCATGAGATAAAATCAAGTACACTGAAAGCTTTATGTACAAATAAAATCAAGCGATAAGCCGCCATGTCACTGACATTGAACCCACAGAAGGCGTACGAGCCAATCCCTCACTATTTATCACAGGCTGGAGGAGTGGAGCGAGTCCAGAGATATGAGGAGCAGAGCTACAAGTGACATAGAGATTTTATCAGCGGAGCAGAGGACAGGAGGCTCGTTGCCTCAGCAAATCCCCTTCCTGTTGTCAGGGACGAAGCAACATTCACTTTTCACTTCAGATGCTGAAGTTTACACTTACTTACACTTCAAGTTGATACACTTGTTTTCTTATTGAGTGCTGCATTGCTGATAATGCAGATGTCATAGTTTGTGCATTGATTTCTTTCTAAATGGGTTTACCATTATTAGTAGCCAGCACAGACAACAAATTGCGTCTGCGTCTTGGACTGGACGACTGTGCTGCTGATGTGCCGCGCGTGACGAGGCAACTCACGCTTCACTGGTATACTGTATATGGGATGTGGTGGCATCACATACAGTATTTCCACAACTAAGGTTAGGTTTGTGTATGTGTGTGTGTGTGTGTGTGTGTGTGGGTGGGTGGGTGTGTGCATATCCTCCAGGCAATATCTATCCCATATTTTATTCCATAAATCCAAATCTGGTTCAGCAGGAATCCAATCTAAAATCCCCACAGACACACACACCCACAGATAATGCAGGCAGCATCTTTGATTCCCATCATGATCCATACATTAATATCCCCATACAAACCAAATGATTAATTACCAACTGTTTACCATTGACTTCCATTAAAATCATGACAGTCTTAATGGGGACAGAGAGCCATTTTCTGATCTGATTTCTCATAAAGCCTTTTTATCTCCAAGTTAGGGTAGCCAATTTCCCTCTATTGTGCCAGAAAGGGGTCTTGGGCGCAGAAAGCAGCCATATCGGAGGCATTTTCTCTTCCTGACTGTCGACAGAGCACATTCAACATTCATGTGGTGACCCATTTCATTAATGGAGAGGCCTTTTTCGACGCGTCTTCCCCCCGTCTTTGTAGGCTACAGCCACCCTCATAATGGGCCCTCCTGTCAGGGTTTGATGACTAATCCCCTCATTGACCTCTCCTTCACTTGCAGCCCCCACCACCACACTGAGGATTCAGTGACTGGTAGAGATGGGGGGGGGGGTGGTTGGCAACACTTGCATAGTCAATGCCATCTGGAAAAACATAAAACACTCCACTCAGAAGTTTAAACATGGTTCTATATTTTACTGTGACTTATTATATATTGTAAGCTTGTTAATATGGTTATATTAGTAGAATATTTTGATATATATGTATAGCGTTTTTAAACCAATATACTAATTTAGATTTAATTGGGTTATGATTTTATGTGCGTATGAGAGAATTAGGACCCTCTAATGTGCCAGTGTTTCTAAAAATCAACACCACCTCATTGATCCCAGTTGTTTCATGTTGGAAAAAGAATGTTGCTTGTTGCGTTGCCTTCATGTGAACATGTTAAAAATTATTTTCCCATTGTTCCTTCCACCATTTGCCAGCAACTCACTCACAACAAACTTAGGCTCCATTTGCACTGAAATTCACCCTCCTGTTTCAGCCCAGTATTGTTAGGAATTACATCCATATTGGATGATTCCACACCTCACTACTTATATCCAATGCTAACATTCAGTGCCAACACAGGAAGTAGTTTTTCCTTTATGTATTGAGGGGGACGGCAAGGGTGTGGAGGTTAGGGAGGTAGACGGGTATGTAGCAGATGTGAGTTTCAGAATTTGTCTCGAATCACAGACTTGCAATTAAAATTTGTATTAACTATTAGATATTGTAGAAAGCGAGACTTTTAAAAGAAAGAAAAACGAAAATAATGCAGGTTTTTGCAGAATTGTCCAATAGGAGTGCCTGTTTTGTGCCATAAAAGAATCTCCTTTCGTGCCACAAAGCGATTCAGAGAATTAAAATACTGTGTAGAAGGAAATGACTGCTATGATATGATAACAGTACTTAATACGTGCGTCTTAAAATTAATGTGATAATGACTTATTGATGTGAAAACAGCATATGTAAGACTTGATAACTCACGCTAATGAACTAAAAACTGCAATGGTAACTATAGGGCTCACCTTGACCTTGAAGTGAAAGAAAGTAGTGATGAATTGTAAAGTGGTACATAATCAGAAATACCAAAAAGAGTTGGCCATAATTTCATGAGTCAGACATCCCACTGAGCTAGCCATATCGGCATGGGTGACATGAGAAGAGAGCCTCGTCAGTGAAGAAAACACCATATGGCAGTATTTCCCCCTCATAAGCTGCAGCAGATACAGCATTTCGAACAGAGGGAGTAGTGTTGACAGCGTCATCGCACTGTTTCTGTTTGTCTAATTCACACAAATACACACACACACACACAGTGACAGCGCTGATGTGGTAAGATCCTAAACCTCGCCAAGCGAGATATTTGATTCTGATCTGAAGACGACAGGGAGTGATGAATAAAAACTGCTTGATAATGTGATCATTGAGTCATGAAAAGCGATTCTGAGCGAGTTATCTTTTGGAGAATGAATGCGGGCGCTCATTATGTATGGCCATCAGATGGTGCTTTAGCCTTCAAGCAGAACAGGAGCGTACAATAGAGCTGCAACTGACAAAAGAGAAAAAGAATAACAATCAAACAAAAGAAAAAGTGCTGTATAGAATTTTCCAGACCTCTGCTCCTTTAGCAAGGTAATGTAACTTACTGGAGCACGATGACTCAGTGGGGATGTGGGGTGATGACGGAGATGATGGTGAAGATGATGGCCAGGCCAAAGTTCATAGGTTTGATTTACTAAGCTGTCCACAAATTACCACAAGAGCCGCATAAATTCATGTCACTGCTAATTTTGTAGCAAGTATTTATTCAAATGACGTACAATGTCGCTGTTCCAAATTTCATACAGTACATGCCTGTGTCATTTTCCCATGAATCCCTGGTGCACATGCATGCGATTTGAATCCAGTATGGGAATGGCGGACCCCGCCACTGGCAATGCAAAGTACTATAAATGTAGGTAACTAATGAGTGTACATACATTTAATGGCCATACCAGAATAAATGCCAGCCATAAATAGTATCAAAAATTGGATTTGATATGATGAAAATTGTATTGTATTGTAACTTTAAGATGTGTATTGTGCATATTTGGAAAGAAACGGAGCAAAAGAATGACTTCAGTATTGGTTTTAAAAACCTATTTTGGAATTCCAATCACACATGCTTAGTGCAAGAAGGAAGGCTGTTTTTTTATTACTATATTTATTTTATTAAGCCCTTTTCTGTGTTCTTTGTGCCATTAAGTGCCTGTATTTATGCACATATTTAGCATATTAAATGTTCTCACTTTTCTGAATTTAACAGCTCCCCATCTTTTTTTTGCTTTTCTGCTAAAGGTCAGTGATTGAATTAAAAAGGCTTCCTTGAATTACATGTGTATGAAAATGTTTAGACTACATGTCCCTGATTTGACAAGACTTCAAGTATAAAAAGCCAGATCAGACTGCTGTTAATAATTTGCTGGTCTTTTGGCTTATTCTGTGGAGCTGAACAGACAGCTTGCACTTTGTGCCTTTTACTCAATATTCTTTATTCACATATTAATCGCTTGAATGTTGTCTCAAGTTGCATCTCAAGGGGTTTATACTCAAATTTAAAAGATTTTAAATAAAAAGAATTTCCCCTTATTTTACTATGAATGCACTGCTGGTCTGTTGGCCTGTGTTGTGGTTTGTGGTGCTGAAGGGACAGCTCCTGTAAAGTGTGTCTTTTACTTTGCTGCAATATTCTTCGTTTCTGTCACTGAAATAGTTTGCATTGTAATAAGAACATCCAGTTTCTTTAATCTTCTATTCCTCTCTCTCTCTGTTTCTCTCTCTCTCAGTCTCTTCTCTATCACTCTCCTCCCTGGTTGCTCAATAAAACAACACATTTTGCACCTGCTTTTCCTACATGTCAAATCATAAATACATTTATGTAAATACATTTATGTATCAATCTGCAACAATAAATCAGTTTCAGTGACCATTTGTATAAATTCCCATTTATCCCCCTATATTCTGCAGACTTACGTTGTAGGGATGACGTGCAGTACATAATACATTAACCAAAACGTGCAATTTTCAGTGGTGCCCCTTATTTATAATTTTGTGTGGGATGGCCTCATATCAAATATAGACAAATTCTTTCTGACTCATTACATCCTAAAACCTGAAATGCCGTTATGAAGGGCACAAATACAAAACCTATGGCCCAGATATAAACACACACAAACCCAGTTCTTCGCTCTCTCTAAATCTTCATCTCTCTTCTCTCTCACACACACACCATGTAGCCTCTCATTTAATTTAGTGGAAACGTTGCCCCCTCTGGTCTATCCAGGGCTCATGTTTTCAACACAACAGTGAGCACAGTAACCGCCAGAGCTATTAATGACCCTCGCTCTGGGTTTAACAGGGAAAAGAGATGCTAAGAGCGCTAAGAGTTAACCCTTCTGCTAGCTGGGAAACTGCCAACATTTTCTGTAATTACACCTGCTCTTTGGGTCCTACCCTGGTTTCAGATTCTGGCCCCTGGTGGGCTTAGCCATGGGAGATGTCTGCTCCAGACATCGGGATTGTGTAACGAGGAAGACGGTTGCCAAAGTTTAATGGCTAGTGACATTAGCAAGCGGCAACAAGATAACAGAAGTTAATTAAGAAGTAGTGGCTTTTATTATTTTCCACATTCCCTGCTATTCAGTTAACATTGTAGTGTCATTTCACTTGCATGCAGGAGATTAAAAAAATGTTGAATAAATTGGTGATACAGAGCACCAAACAGATACTTGAGAAAATGTGTGGCTGTGGATGAGGCATTACACATGCTCTCTCTTTCTTTCTATGCACATACACACACACACACACACACAGAGGTCAAATGCAGTCTGACCCCCACAGTCTGTGGACTAGCTACCGTCTCAAACCGATCAATGCTGCAGGATCTTTGGGGAGTTACTTCTTTTAAGGGCTCCAATCAGTGATGTCGCTTATGAAATGACAAGATCGCTTAATGTCACGTCTCCACCTGGCCTCGCCTTGAATCTGTGCAGTGCCCTCCTCCTCCTCCGCAGTGATGGAGCTCTCTCCCTCCTCCGCAGAGCCTCTTCTGTCGCTGGGTCCGCAGCCAATAGTCTTTAGCTGAGAGCAGTATCAGTGAGGCCCAGCATGTCGATTGTATTGAGCTGGCTTGGCATGTCACAGGCAGTAAGGACCTCTTGATTGACTCCTGCTTGGATAGCATGTCCAACTCCATACATTAGTAATGCCGAGGATTCAATAGATGGATGGCCCGGACGGATTGTTGCAGGCAGGCGGCACATTTACCTCAACGCAGGGAACCGGAGATGAACTGAACTTGCAGTGTGATGACAAAGATTACATTGTGTGGATGCAGTAGAGGATAAGATAGATAATTATTGTCATGCCATTTGAGTTTTGCGAGATCTTGTTATTTTTTTTACATTTATAATGACTTATTTTGAGAGGAACATACAACAGAAACAAGAACCCCTCATCAGCTCACCAAAACAATCATTAAAATCATTTAAAATGCTGCAGTTTTTAAGCTAGCTGCCGTAGTTCAGCAGCTGGGTCACTACTGTGTGTGCTACTGCAAGACTTAATTGGCTACTTGATAGCATATCACTTTTCCATTATGTGCTGTTGTAAATATGAGCACAGCCAGGCAGTGCAACTAAGCAGATATGTCTGTAGCTTCTATAGAGACTTGACTCCCCTGCGTGAAGTCATTTGTTCATGTACGTTGCATCTTTATGAACTGTAATGAAAACAGTTTACTCGCCCAAACAGCCAATGTACCCACCGTAGGTGGTACATGTAAGCTCTGCAGCAATATCTGTCTATCTCAGAAACCGTATATGTACATACTGAATAGGTCTATAATGTCTCATCATGCTGTGCCTTTGTAAATGTATTTTCTCATGCCAACAAATTGAACCAAAAATCTACATTTAAGAGTAACACAGAGAATCTGCCGTGATTTGTCCCACAGCCTCCACTTTTCTCTAACTGCCCACTTTCTAGTGAGAGCAGAAGGACGGATGGCGAAGAAGGATATAATTAGGGGGAGGTTGGGGGCTGAGGTCCGTCCCAAGAGAGCTGGTGCTGAGATCTCACTCCTTCTACTTCCCACAATGCACTGCAGGCCGAAGGGGGGGGGCTATTAGCAGGTAACACGTTAGCAGGTGGGCAGATCTGTTTTAAGCCAATACAGGAGGCAGCTGCAAGCTCCATCGTCACTGGAGAAGAGCCCAGTAGTGTAGATCGCTATAAACGTGTGTGTGTGTGTGTGTGTGTGTGTGTCTGGGGAGATCAGGTGGGACAAATATATTACAGTACAGTAAATTTCATTCTGCGTGTGTTGTACAATTATCCATTCCACAGACAATAGATCACCTGCACACACACACACACACACACACACACACACACACCTCAAGGCCTTTCTACCAGCCACTCCTGTGTTTCTATCTCATTTTCATCACACATAATTAAGCTGGAGTCTTCTCTGAACCCCCCCCCAACCACCCTCACCACTTCCCCCACCCCACTGCCCGCCCCTTGCAACCCCCGGTGTGTCGCTCATTTACAGCAGACCCTGAATGCAGACACAAGCTACAAAAAAAAGCGTTTATTAACCGGCTGTTTGACCCATTTGGCTTGCGTATGAAAACACCTGGGCGTTAGATTGAAATTTAATTGCTTCACTTAGTTAACCCACTTAAGGACCATGTTGAGTTTAGTCTGCTCAATTTGTTGGGATCAGCAGCTTTGTACGTTGGGGATGTTGTAGGCTTGGATTATGGATAATTACTATTAATTAGTGGCTGATACTTTTGGCTTTGAAGCCACGATGAGCAAAATAGAGCGATGTCGGGGAATGAACTTGGCTGAATGGAATTATGTAGATAACGGCTGAAGTGATGGAAAGGAAAGGGGCATTTTATCTGTGAAGCAGGGCATTGGGTTGCTTTGTTTTTGTTTGTTGTTGCTGGCATCATCAGTGGGATGGCACAATATGTCGTCTGCACCCATGGTGTCAATCAGAATCCCATTACTGCAGAGGTCACAGACACACTGCTCCAGGTAAGCTAAGTCTCAATGGGCTGCTTCGCTTCCACCAGGATAACAAAAAATAATAAAATTTTGCGCCCCAACAGTATCTCCTGTCCCCCACATTTCAAGGAGAACTTTAAACTCTCGTCAGATGTAAGAATATGTTTGCTGCTTTCTCTCAGACAAAATGGAACCAAAACTTCTAGCGATTTGATTACCTCATGGGTAATTTTATGAATACGTATCAGGACCTTTAGCTCACAGGCGGTAGCTGGCACACTCAATAATGCCTCGAGCAATATCACTTTGAGAGCACCACACAAAAACAAAGATGCCTTATCCCTATGAATATTTATTAATAGGAGATGCTGGAGCTGAGTTAAAAATGACAGACTAATAGGTGGATGAAGGAGAGATATTAAGAGAATGATACAAAGACTGATGGAAAGTCAGGGGGCGAGAACCCACAGAACTTTCAAAGTGAAGCATGCCCCAAAGGAAATGAAGACACAACAATGTGCGTATAGGGAGCCCTGGAGGAAATTTGCTATTAAAATGCTGTTAAATACACGTTTACTTGGCTGCTTCTCTGAAGCTGCCGTTGCTGGTGCAGCGGCGAGGGAGCCTCCCCTGGTGTCCACATTCAGGAGCCACTGCTGATTGGCAGCGCAACAGCACTGGTGGGCATGAGACCCTGAGGGCCTCACTAGCGGCCTCCATCATAATGCCGACGGCGCTACCATTTCTGGACGCTGATTAAAATGTTGGCGAGGTTAAAAGAAGCTGAAGGTTACACCACAAAGGGCTTCATATGAAGTCGTTACACACCGCATTCCCTACCCACTCCTCTTACACACACACACTCACAAGGCAGACTTTTTCAACAGAGAAGGAAAGACGGCACATTGAACAACGATTCAACCACTAATGGACGTTGAAGTGGTTTACATTTTGATCGAATCCTTTCCAAAATTCCTTATTGGATCCATTTAACTTTTAACATTTGTAACCAAAGTTAAAAACAAAGCTCAAACATTAGTTTGAGATATGTTATATCAGCTTCCATTGGCTTTGAAGGCAGAAACACTACAGTTTGGAGCACCAGCCTAATTACTGTTCACATCCTGTAGCTACAACCTGAAAATGAGATGAGCAGCATAAAATATGAAATGCTGTTTAAAAATGCATCTGACACGATGAAATAACAGGTGTAGTCTAGACACCTTATATTTCATGAGCTATTTACTCCACATAATGCATGTCCCCCGAAATGTCAAAGTAACAGAGCTTTACTGGGAATGGTAACTGTAATATAATTATTGAATTTCAAATTTGAATTACACTACTGTAACTCCTTACTAAGGAGTGTGTTACTGCCCATCACTAAATTTAAACTAGTGAAATCTAGGGTCAGTGCTGGCTAAAAATAAGAAGCCTCATAAGAAGCCTAAATGTTTTGAACAATGTTTGTGGTGGTCTTTAAAATAAGCAAGCAGAGACAAAAGTGTCCATATCAGATTCAATAGCCTCTGAGTATTTTATCAAAACGTAACCAGCTCCAAACCCGAGTCAGCACAGAGCCCTTGAATTTGTGGCAAATAGCAGATACGTTGAGTATCAGGGTCAAGGAGTGCTGAGTGCTTTCCCTCCAAATTATTATATTTATTCGAGGATCAAGCTAAGCTGTGGAGAGGCAGAATGGGAAGGGTGAAAGAGGCCAGCTGTCACCCGAGTATTTTATCTGTGCCATCTCCCTCCTCAACACCTTTCCCTCCATCTCTCTCTCTCTCTCTCTCTCTGCCTGAGGAACGAATGGAAAGTTGCCTTTCTTTCACCTGGGTCCTTGTAAAAAAAAAAATTGCTGGATGAAAGGGCACTCTCAAAGGAGGGAGGCCGACTTGAATAGTACCATTTTGTCTGCCTCTCAGCACTTCCTCCTAAAATAAACAAACACAGCCACGGTTCCATTCATCTACGATGAGTCATGCCTGTTGGAAGTCAGATTCCCAGTGTTTATTTAAAGTTGCAGCCACTGTTGGCATTGGCACTGGATCGTGACTCATGGCACGCTTTGGAAACAATAAGGTTATCTTTGAGAATCAAGCATCCGCGTGCTGATGTTTTGGGCGTGTGTCGTATCACATTTCAGCTTTAGATGTCAAGCAGTGAGTGATTCCAGCTCTGGTCTCGCCTAAACTCTAGTAGTCTTCTTGTAGTAGGACACCAGTACAACAGGAATAGACAGGGAGAGGACAAAATATGGGAAACACTGTGTGAAAAGGAACAGAACTTTGCCTTTGTAATTGTGATTACATCACGTCAGAGACAAATTCAGAATTCCGCTATTTTAAATGTAAATAAACTATTTAAAGCCCATCGGACTACCTTGAAATGCATTGTCACAAAGCTTTATCACGACCTTTGCAGAGAAAATCCACTCAGTCTCACACAGAAAAGTTCTTCAAAAAGAGGTCTAGCAATTCAAAGTTCTCTATATTCCTCGGAGTACTTTATGTTGCATGAGGATCATAAATTCATTTAACAGGTAGATATCCCCTCAATGCTCATCTAGCCACAGCAGAAAAATGAATTTGCTGAGTTTATTGTTAAATGAAGGTTCTGGTGAGCAGGATGTGAGCGGAGGATTTAGTGCACCTTAAGGGAATCCCTCTTTTCCAAACTGAAAATATGCTTCAAAGATCTCATCTCATATTAATTTGTCATGGCGAACATCGCCATGCCGTTGCTCCACGCCGCCCTCTGGCTAACTCTGAGCTGTTCGTCACCCTGCACAGCTACAAGCCTCAGTGCCGTCATTCTCCCAGTGCTTGTTCCACAATTTAGCTTGGCTTGTTTTCCCTCAGCCTCCCCTCGCACCTCTTTGTCCCTCTCTCCCTCCTGATCTTCCCTCGCCCATCAACTGTGACCTTATCGCAATTATGCATCCTCCAGTGGGACAATTAAAACTGAGCTACCTTCCTGAGTGGAAGGAGAGGGAGGAGAGGGGGAGGGAGGGGGGAGAAAGAAAAGGGAGGAAATAATGATGCCAGATTTGTTTGTGCAATCGCCTTTGAACTAGCTCCTCTTGAAGTTGAAGAAGCAACTGTTTTAGCTGTTCTGACTGTGTTCCAATGCCACCGGTAGTGAAGGACACGCTGCCCTTCAGCCGCATTTTCCGACAAAATAAAAGCTGTCTGTTTTTCATTCAGCGGCGGGGAAAATTCACTCGTGTTGACGTGGCTGTCCTCTTTCAACTCCACCTCCACCCCCCCCACCCCTCCCGACCACCCTTCTCCCTCCTTGACAGGTGCAAGTGCAACCTTCACGCCAACAGCTGTGTGTATGACAAAGAGAAGTTGAGCTGTGAGTGTGAACACAACACCACTGGGCCCGACTGTGGCCGCTGTAAGAGGAATTACCAGGGGCGAGCGTGGAGTGCTGGTTCCTACCTGCCCATCCCCAAGGGCACGGCTAATATCTGTGAGTACACACATACACACACACACACGCACACACACACACACCACAGACATGTTGAGTAATTCAAAGGATGGGTCACACGACAGAGCTGGTATTGGTATAAATACAAGCGCTGGACAAAATAATGAAGATTTCCCATTCAATTATGAATTTGAATAACTAAGGCATCTACACAAACAAATGTTAAGGGAATAGATGAATCCCAATTAGCAGTGTCCTGTGTCTCATCTCAGAGACTTCTGACGATCACCACGTTCATAGTGAGATATTGAGTTGTGAGGTTTCAAAGCAATGTGAAGCAATTAGCGACGTTTCAAAGAGATAAAAGGCAAAGAAGCAAAGAGAGCGTATGTTTGATTTGTCGTGTCCTGTGGAAACATATGTGTCCAAACCAAAGACCGGAATGTCATTTTAGAGTTATTCTAAAGCTTCTCAGTTAGTGTGAAACGAACCATCTACTCTGATGCATCCCAAGGCTGTGAAATTGGGATATTTTGACATTAAAATCCTCTCAGGAGTAGCTGGAACCGACAAATCAATCAAACAAAAAAAATCTACAAAATGATGAGAAATGATGCCAGTAATGGGTTAACCGCATAAACAAAGAGAACAGTGTCAGCAGGTCACTGATAGCGAAATCACACACTTAAAAGCGCAGCCGATAAATGCATCCACACTACACAGAATTACAGTCTCTAAGCATAGTCAGTCTGGCAACAACCTGAGTCCTGCCATGTCAGAGCAGGTGTAAGCAGCAGCAGAAGCCCCGTGTCTGACTTCACTCTTCGTTACCGTCTTCCTTTACAAAAACACCCACGACATCAAGACAGGGCTTTGACTGAAAAGACCATGCACGCTCTGTATGTGAACAAACTGAGTGCTCAGGGTCAGGGTTTCAGTTCACTTTACCTTTGTGTGTTTTTTTTCCACCTGTATTCAACAGGGGAAGTGACTTGTAGACCTCATGAAATAAGCACTGCTTTGATGAAACTGTAACTGAGAACAGTGTTTTAGGAGGTATTAACGAACAAAGCAAAATAAAATAGTACAAATTATATACAATATTGTGCATAATTTTTAGTGTTAGTGATTTTTCCTCATGACTCAATCTTATATTTTCCACCCAAACTACTGTATAAAAAATACTTAAGCGGCCACGTCATTCATTTCTTTTCAACCTTTGTTGATGTGGGCCTTGTGCAACAACCACTCGTATGAACAGATGTGTTAGTAAGTGGTACATGCTAGTGATTAATACGTATTAATATATTCTAATTGTATTGGGTCCACTAATATGACTACTAATTCCGCTAAATACGTTCTATTTTGGAGCTCTGCAGTGTGAAGGTCTTCTTTTTACCCTCATATGACATTTCTGTGAATGAAACGTATGTACGTAATGGCAATTTATGCTGTTGATGCTAATGAGCCAATCTCATGAAGACGCACCTACTCATGAACAGGTGGCTTTCATCAAGTTGAAACGAGCAATTTACAACAACTTGTGCAGTGAAGAGAGTGCACAAGATTTAGGATAAGAATGCGAAAAGTTCTTGCGTGAGGCCCATTGTTTGTGATACTGGGCAATACAAATGAACTTGCCCTGACTAGAAGGAGGAATGCCAAGTATATAATACAATCTCCATTTCCTCTTTCTTTTCAAGGGTTCTCTCTACAACCCATACACAAACTCTTGCTGTTTATTATTAATTTGGATCCCCAACAGACAAAAGCAACAGCTGCTGTTCCTTGGGTATGAACAAATCAAGGACACAGTGTCACACAGTACTCCCTACATACAGTAGTTTAGTGGCACTGAAATGAGGAAATAAAAACAGTCAGCGTCATCCCATTCTTATTATCCTCTGCATACAATATATAAATACAGGATTCGTAGCAGCCGGTTTGCCTGCTACACATCTACTAAAACAGCAATGAGCAGCAGTGCTCTAAGTTTGAGTGTGCTGGCATTCATTTTGAAAGTTGTGTCCCGCCCTGCACCCTTATTGCATCCGCTGCGATTTCTGCCTTCCTCTGCGGTGCTCGAGGACTCTCGGCCACCGGCTGATGACTTATTCTCCCTCCCGGAGGATCTGTGTTATGAGACTTAGGGAGGGTTAGTGAAATAGCCGTTCCCAGAGCCCAGATTGACAGCACATTATTAAAAAAGGTGACACACACACAGGTGCTCATCCAGACCTCCACACTCACTCTTCAAAGCATTCACACACACATTCATAACTACTACACAAGGACACACACACACTCCCTTTGCCCTGCAAGTGATGAAAAACAGTCTTAGTATAAAGTGCATTATTATACTTTGTCTTGGAGGGGAAAAAATCCATAATGCAATAACGCTGTGAAAAATCTATAGGAAAGCAAGGCTATCCCTGCTGAATAGAAAAAAAATGCAAAAGGCTGACAGAGAAATGCACCTTGTGCTGTTTTGCAATTTTCAAGCCCATTCAACACCAATTCCAAACGTCTCCTTCACTCTCAATGTTTTCCCTCGAACCCAGTGAGCATATGGCAGCTCTTCGGAGACAAATTTGTCAAAGATGAAAATTTAATTAAGATTTAATTTCTTTTTACTATGCCCATCAAGTCGTCTGATGCGATAAGGGGATCGATGAATCATCATCCGAAGGGGGCGTGGAGTGTGTGTGTGTGTGTGTGTGTGTGTGTGTGCGTGTGTGTGTATGTGTTCGTCTCACAATGGCACGAAGAAGAAGAACAGGATTTAAAAAGTGATGATGAAAGAAAAGGATGGTGGAGATAGAAGGAGGAGAAGTGGGCATCACTCTCTGTCACAGCTAACTCAGCCTTCTGGGGTGGCTCTGACTCTCTCGCTTTCCCTCTCCGTCTACGTCTCTCACCCCCCCACCCCCACACCCGTCTCTCAGCCTCACTCATTCTCGCTTCCTCCCTCTGTGGAGACAGAAGGAGAGGGATCAGTTTGAGAATTAACTATGGCAGTTCATTTCACTGTAGGGCTGAGGATACTGAGGGAGATCGAAGCCGGCGGTGGTTTGGGGCAGTAATGGGTGGCCTCTGAAAAGTTGATTTCAAATAGTAAAAATGTATCCTGAGTGTTGTAATAAAAAAGGAAAAATCCTTAAATGCACTTTAAATGGATAACTGGATTTTACTTTTTTTGCATCCTATATGTGCCTGCATGCAGTGTGTGTATGTATGTTGATTATCTTAGCTTAGCTTAAGTGCTGATGGGATCAGCAGCAACTCCACTCAAAATTAAGGTTTCAAGTAGCATCTACCCATTCAATCAAACTGGTACACACATGCACATACACACACTCATACAGAATGTGTACACACACTCATGGTCACTCAACAGAGCACATACAGGAGAGCAATGAGGGTGTATACATGTACCTTAGCTAAGATGCTACAGTCCTCTAGAAATGGGGAGTTTTATAAATTGAATTTAGATTAGTTTTACAATCTGTAGTCTAACTTGCTGATTTCTGTTTTGTAGGTTATTTTGTAAACAGACAGAATGAAAACTTGAATTTGCCAAATGCATTATTCATCGGGAATTCTCAAATCCCTCAGCAGATGACCAACTTTATTGTTGTTCATCAGGAAAGATGCATTCTGACTTCATCCAGGGTAAAGCTTTAAATGAAAAAAGATCACCCGTGAAAGACCAGCTGAGATTGTGGGAAAGGAAAAAGAGAAGCTGTTGAAGGTTGTAAAGGTTGTGACCGCGTCTACATGGTGAGTGCGACCTTGCTGCATGATGACAGCCCTCCAAATCTTCAAGATAAGATATCCTTCCAATCACCTGCAGTCATTCCTTGTGATGATCACACAGTTGTACATGATGTACATAACGTTTTTGAAATGGTCATTCAATTCAAATATGTCTATATATTTAAACAAATCATGTATTCATTCAATTTTAAATTTTGCAAATAATTGTATTCAGTAAAATTGCATTTTCTCTCAATTTCAAAACTTTGAAATTAAGCCGAAGATTAAATCTTCATTTGTTCTGTCCGGAGCTTGATAAAATGAATAGATTTCCTTGTCAGGACAGGATTAGAAGACACTTGCTTGGATTTAGCTGGAGACAGACTCAAAGTTTATGGCTCTCCTTTGATCAAAGCTGTAAAAGGCGTGGACATGCAGTCACTGTAATGATTCATCCCCTGCTTGCAGAGAAGACCAACACTAACCCTCCACCGTCTGGAGGACTGAAAACTCTGCATTTCTGGTCCCACGTGAAAATGAAAAGAAGCACTGCTATATCTGGAGGTGACAGTCACAATAACAACACATATTATTTTATATGACTTACAAATTGCATTTCTTCTGCTGTTGCTCTCTAATTAGTGTACATTAATGCAGAGCTACCAGATGCTACAGCCTTATTATGAGTCCTCTAGTCCAACTGTGAGGTGCTGATCATGGAAATGTGACCAAACAAACACACACACACACACACACACACACATAATGCCTCACACTCATTTGCACAGACATATATACACACACTTAGATTTTCTGATTGATCTTCCCACTTGTACAGAGTTTCTATACATATTTCAATGGCAAGACCAAATCCTACAGGAACTGATAATGCCACTGTATAATTTATCTCTTTTGTGAGTGAACACAAACATCCATTACTGCATATGGGTCTCTGAGATGTGTTCTTTATATGTGTCAGTGAACGTGCTTCGGATTTGATTGGAATTTGAATGGTTTGCACAGACATATAGCAAACTCCCTTCAAAAATGTCTTGTTTTAATAATTATTTTAGACAGTCAAATGGTTTAATGAGCCCTGGGTAGCACATTACTAACAGATGCATTAGTGTAATCATATTACTTCACTAATGAAGCACTAATGTAATCACATTACACATGCGCCAATACATGTGTTCCATTTAGAATTTCAACAAAATGAATGCTTGATGCTTTTGGAAAACCTTTTTTTGTACCTTGCCATTGCTTGACAAAAATATGAAGGTATTTCATTTGAGTGTCATTCCTCTTTAAATCTGAAGACAGTGAGCTTTGCGAGACAGACTGCTCTGTGTAAAATGAGAGTTTTTCTTTTTTTTTTCGTCAGGCTCACAGCTCTACTGTGTATTCAATTAGTGCCATGTGTTTATGCATCTACACACATAAACACCCTCTCTCTCATACACAGCACCCACTCATTTATGCTTTCATTCCCTTTTATGCAGCTATTTTAATTTCCATTTTAGCTTATTCCCATTCTCCTTCTTTTTTTCCTTGTAAAACTCATCGCCTGTTGTTTTGCATCCTCTCATTCTGTTGCTCCTTCTGCCCTTCTTCTCCGCCACCTTTTTCTTCCCCTTGGTCTTCTCCTGCCTCCGCCTGTTCTTGCTCCATCTCCTGGTTTTGTTTAATGCTCTCTCTCTCTCTCTCTCTCCCCCCCCCCCCCCCCCACAACACCCCCAACCACCCCAGAGACCGAGCTTGTTTACTCTGTCTTTTCCACATCTCGGCTCTGTGCAGCTGTGACGGTAATCTTTCTTTCAAATATTTGTTTCTTCCATCTCCAGATTTTTTTTTTCACTCCATCTCCCCATTGCTGCCACCACCAACGTACACCTCATTCCTTCCCTGAAATCTTAAACTGTGCTTCTTCTAACTTGGCTCCTGGGCACTTTAAGACTTGCCACCTTCAATTCAGATCTACACATTGAGAGCGAGTGAGCGAGCGAGCCGAGCACTTCGGCGAGGCAAGCCGTAATTTTGCTCCTGAGGAATTCAATCAAGTTGCATGCCATGCGCTTGTGTTTTGGCAGCCTTTCCGCTGCTAACCAGTTAGCAATGCCTGTCACCATCACTGGGCTCTATGTAGCCAAACAGCTCCAGATAATGATGGATTGCTATAAAATGATGGCAGCCAGGGAAAGTAATTACCAACTTTGCCTGCGGTGGAAATTCAGCAGATAAGCCCCTTTCCAGAGGCAGTCCAGGTAGCGCCAAGGCAAACGGGTGAGACACATCGAAGGTCAAAGCAGAATGGATACTGACAGAAACAATGTAATGATGCCCACAGTCACACACACACACACAATCTTACTTCCACGCCAACAAATGAATGTGCTCTTGACAGTAGAATCTAGGAACCATATGACCAATGTGATATCCCCTTTTTGACAGATTAGCTTGTTCAGTGAGGATGTATGCCAAAGATTTAAAGCCCATAGATCCATGAGAGAACATTTTATTATTGGTTTCTGATAATCCATTAGGAGGGTTTCCGTGATGGTCTTGGATGGGTGACAACATAACTGGAAGTAAACCAGTGAAGGATGAACATCAAGCACTGGGACTTGTAACCACACTGCTCTCTGAAGTGAGATTTATTGTAAAAGAATAAATATTGTAAATCAGTTGATGCCCCACATGATTCAGGCTCTCTGTGTACTGTATTTTAATGCCCACATTTGTGTGTTCTGTCGCATGTGCTGGCCCCATGTGCGCAAAGATCCTGTTCAGTGAATCGCACACCCCTCAGAGATCATGTTCACCACCCAGCGGCTCGCAACCATGATCCCTGCACAGCTCGTAAAAAATCAATGGAGCGCACCGTCAACATAAGCAGCTTCTAATGCTCTTCCTGTGCGATAGGACAAAATTAGATTGCAGCAGTGCCCCGTAATGGCGGGGCCGGGCAGGTGAAGGTGATTGGAAATGACTGTGATTGTAAATTAATCGAATGACCCGACATGGGATCCTGGACATCTGCTCGAACCCCACAGGTTGTTCATGAAGCGGCGAATAATTGCACTGACAGGCCATTGGTGTTCTAGATCATGACCTGGAAGAAAAGGTTATTTGGTACTGAACTAGACACATTTGACAAAAGTGTAATTTGTCAAATGAGTAGTCATTTTGACTACTCCAACACTTTGTTTGTTTGAGCAGGACATTATATCAACATCATAACTGCATAAGAAAATGCAATGCATCATAGAGGGAGTAGAGTAACGCCTCATACATAAGCTAAATCATTTTCATGCTACACCTATTTGATGTGTGGTGAAAATGAATACATTGAGTCATGCCTCGTTCATAACGTCACCTTTCTTTCACTAGCGTGATGGGTTCAACACTTCATGTCCTTCCAGTACATCAGTATTGCTGGTGTGTCTCTGACATTTAGCTGCCACCAAACAGCAGTCATGTACAGTTGGTACAGTGCAGCACTTTGGGAATATTTTATCTGTATAAACACTGTTGCGAAGAATATTCTGTCTGCTCAAAACTCCACCACAAAAATGAGCAAGTCTCTGTCTGTCTCTCTGGTTTAACATTTATATCCCTCTCCAGTTTATGTAGAGGGTCCCCTGCAAATCTTCCAGACTAGATGTAGATAGAGCCTGTGTATTATTGCTCTGTCAGCTACTTAACCAGGCCCTGTTTAGCACTACATTACTGTTGTTGGGTTTTTTTGCAGTTCCGTTACAGGGCTAAAACACTTGCAGTCTCACATTTTGACTTGAGTATACAAATGGATCTTGTATAATGCTTGTTTGGCTCGGCAGTGTATGCATAAATAGAGTTTGCAGTAGCCTACATGTGTTGGTCAATGACATTGGTGTCCATATCTCATATAATAATACAGACTGATTGGTTACACACTTAACTGTAAAGACTGCACATTACATATACATAATTCAGTGTCTGCTAAGCCCTGCCCCCCGTAGTTAGTGTTGTTACACCTGTCAAGCTTTTTGTTCTCATACAGAACATTATGCAGTTTAGAATTATAACGGAGCAGATTTACCACTCACCACTAATTTCGGAAATGGTAGCCGTTTAAAGTTACTAGAGAAAGGGCTTTCAGGGTGAGGACTAACCGTTGTGTTTGCTAAACCTAACATTATCTCAGATAGCGTTGGCTGGGGTTGCCAACTTCTGATAGCATCCAGGATTGGCTTCTATTGTGAGGTAATACTACACAGTGGATATGAAAGTCATGAACCAGGCTTTTTTTTATGTAACCTGTAGCTTAACCCCACAAACTAATTACTGCTTGGTTAAGGCAGGTAAACTGGACTAAACTTGGCCAACTGTTATGGTTGCTAAGCTATGATTGGACAATCTTTGTTTAGCAAACAGTCAATTACATATTATATAAATACATATTTTACTGTAGAATTTATTAGTAGCTGTATACAGGAGGCACTTTGAATTAATTTAAATGACAAATTTAATTCAATTACATGCGTGAATCGGATTATATATTGATTAGTAGTATTAGTATAAGTAGTAATGTTTACATTATGTGGGTTTTTACTCAGAATTTGCTAGTGTTGGTTTAGGTGCTTGTCCACTCTGAAAGAAATTACAATATTATAACCAATATCAAAGTTTCAGCTACATGCAGCTGTATTCCAACTAATAATGATATGAACAAACACTATTAGAATGATATTTAGTTTGCATAGTAGAGTTTTCACTGTTCTGTTGTATCAATATGTATTGGCACACTCCTAAAACCAATGCTGCCAAATCAAACTGTACTTTGGAAAAACAGTGATTGTGATTGTCCTTGCCCCTGTCCTTCCCGTCTCCTGGTTAGCATCTGCCCACCCCCTTGAGGTTTGACATCCATTACGCTCCGCCTCCATATGGCAGCATAGCCTCCTGCACTTCACAGCTCTCAGACAGGTCACAGATTTGGCTCCTAAATACAGCTTGCAGGCAGAGATCAGAGGAAGAGTGATTGAATGACAGGGGGTTTGATCAAAGTCCATGAACACAAACACACACACATTCAGGAAATCCTCATGTTTCCCCCGAGTACTTGGAGATATTTCGTGACGGCTCCATTAGATGAAAGGCCCCACCAAAAATCCTGCACAGATGCCTCCTTGCCTCCTCAGCTTCCTCAGCCATAGGTGTGGTGGTGAGCGTCTGACAGGAGAGATGTGAGCAAAAGAGGAAGAAAGCACCCTTTTTTATTTCATTTCTCCCTCTAGTTTACGTGGGCGCATCTTTCCTATTGCCCAGCATGCTTCCCCTTCCCATGGTGAGGGGGTTGTTTGTTTTTGTGGGCAGACTGCCTGATTGAGGGCAGGGGGTAGAGCGAATGGGAGGGAGGGCCTCCGTTCAAACGGATGATTAGAAAAACTGGAGCTGGCATTGATGTCCTGAAAGCAAAATTCCTCTGAAAATGAATGCCAACCAAAAAATACACCGCCAGTGTGTTTGCATTCCTTTAAAGAACACAGATGGAAACAGAGAAAAATGGCAAAGTGCTTTTTAACATTGTCTGTGCTTCATGGTGTCTGAAACCCGCCACAAATGTGAACGTGTGCACCATTCATATTCACCGTCCCAACTAAAAACAAGATGTCGTGGTTGGTTCACGTGGCGAAATGATCAGCTCAAGAAGCCTACGAAAGTCTGAATTCTTAGATCCACAGCCTGGCAACATCCTGGTGTGGGAGAGATCTGGTCACCATGGGGATGACAGTGACTGTATTATCTGCTCAGTGGCTGTCTGGCACAAGGGATTACTTGATGGAGGGATGGACAGGCAGGCAGCAGGATAAGACATGTCCTCCTTTTGCGTCAGAGGCAGATCTATGATGCCCTTTCATATGTTGTGTGTGATTGTGTGTATGTGTGCATGAGAAGTCTGTCTAATGCGTCTTTGGCAATATATTGTAAGGACTGATGTGGTAAGCGGCACCTTAAAGCAACTTTTCACTTTAAAATAACTAAAATATTATGGTCTCTGACAACTGCAAGCCTGTCGTGTTCGCTGATTGGTTTTTCAGTGATGGTGGGACATTTTCAGGTGTGTACCTCATTGCTGTGGGAGAGGGCAGTAATGACCTTTTCTGGCTCTGCCAACAACAGGGACATCAAAGCCGAAATAATGGAGGAAACCAGAGGAAACCAGGGCCGTGAAGCTAAACATGCAGCAGACAACACTTTCAAATCATGGTGAAGACTCGTATTGCTTTAGATGAGTGTGTCATTTTAAGTGTGTACAGCTCATCAAGATGAATCACGAGTATTGGGGTGGGAACTCAAATCAACTGCGAGGGAGGATGGCAGGACTAACAATGTACTTCTAGTCTCAAGGAGAAATGTTGCAGTTATGCCTTGATTTAAATTGTTCTTTTTCTCTTTCTCTCTTGCAGGTATTCCTAATAACATTGGTCCAGTTAGTAAGTAAACTGTTACAAAGGAACCTTATGAATGCTTGATGCTTTGCTTTGCCTATTGTGCTACCCTTCACCATACAACCCTGAACTTGGTGCCAAGCGTTCATTTCTGATTCCAATCTTCCTACGAAGAATCACTCAACAATTGTTGACTAACCTTTTTTTTGGAGGGGAGCAGATAAGCAATAGCTGGGGGCTATATTGTCATGATGTGGGCATATTAATTTACTTTATCCAGACTCAACTCAACCAGATAACACTTGCCTGTGTCTGCATGCAAAATGTCATTTGTTTTTTTCCCCTCTCGCCCATGCATTATAAATAAATGGCATCTAGACTTTATTAAAGTGCCAAGACCTCTCTGGCAGTATAAAGTCACAGGAGGTCATTTTAATATAAGCCGCAAGCACCTCAGCTGGTATTATCTTCGTCAACCAGTAGCCCCTCAGGAGGGGGAGGAAGAAGAGAGGTGCCATGTCTCAAGTTACCGCTGCCTGGAAGGCTGTGTGATTCAGGAACCATAGGATTGTATTGAACAACTCAAAGTGCATTCACAGCCTGGCTCAATTCTTCTTTATCTTTTTTTCTCATTGCCCTGTTCTTAGTGAATATCCTCTGTTCCGAGGGCAGCAGATTGATTAGCAAATTGCCCCCCTTGCTGTCTGATCCTGGACTCTCATTGACTGGCTGAATGTTATGTTAAAGACATATGCAAGTTTTTCATAAATTGGCCCCCATGATCAACTTACCTGTTAAATGATGATAAAGACAGCAGAAATGAAAGTCTTCTATACTGTAGCTGCAACATTGTTGGCTCTGGTGCTCCATGTTAGCAATGAAGTCCATTATCTTCATCCAAAGACACAAAGACATCCAACAACTGGATTACAACTTAAGTAGTAACACATTGTTGGCTTTCATGAATTTGTCTCTAGATTTATATATATGACAAGATACATTATAAAGTCGGTATCCTTTTAGTTTGTTTAATTGCCAGATCCATATCATTTCACAAGATTAATGATTGATACCTCTCTCATATTCATCCGGTAAACATGAAGCTGAAACCAGGAGCCAGTTTGCTTAGCTTAGCACAAAGACTTGAAGCAGGGGGAAATAGTTAGCCTGGCTCTTTCCAAAGGTTAAAAAAATCATATCAACACCTCTAAATATCCCAAATTAACGCATTATATTGTTTAGTCAGTATAAAAACTATAGTGTAAAAAGGGCCAGGCTAGCTGTTTCCCCCTGCTTAAGTCTATGCTACGCTAAGCTAACTGTCTCCTGGTTTCAGTTTCATATTCAATGGACAGACATGAGAGAGGGATCAATCTTTCCCAAAATGTTTAACTATTTTTTAAGCTCTGTTATATGTGCTAATATTCAATATGATGCTAGTGGCTTACTTTCACTTAATAGCTAGCAAACGCCCAAGTGTCACCAAGCCAGGTTATATGTACCAAGGAACACGTGGACGACACACGCACACTCTTGTTTTTAACATTTAAGATGTTAAGATGATTACTGGGCAAGTTTCCCAAAAAGTGCTGTGTGAGAAAACAGATTGTTCCCAGGTGGCTTTTAATCAGGCTTTAGAGTAGCTTAGAGTAGAACACTGGTTGTAAAGTCTGATGCTATGTCACGAGTCAGAAATGGACATGTGGCCAAGTAGACCAGCCCCCCCCCCCCCCCCGCCAATCTTTCATTGCATGCCTCCCTCACCACCTCCTGATACCTTAGAAATTATACTTCCACCTCAGCATGGCCTGACGAGAGTTCAGTGTGTGTGTGTGTGTGCATGCTCTTCATACATGCTATGTATACATGCATACATATTCGCATCAGTCCTCTCTGTGCCATCCTAATGCCAGGCCAGACCATGTCCAAAGGCTGTCCTCAAATCCTTTACGGGGAGAGTGAGCATGCTGCTGATAAGTGTGTGGTTGTGTGTGTGTGTGTGTGGGGGGGGGGGGGGGGGGGGGGGGTAGAAAGGACACTGACAAACCAAAGTCTTCACTTCTCATCCAGATTGGCCCATGGGGATTTAGAGTTCTCACGAATGGTTGTCCTGTCACAGAAGCCTCCCGCAGAACCAGCAAAACACTAGAAACTAAACACACCAAAGAGGCTGAGGCTGTTTTTCAGTGCAAACACAAACCAATTTTATGCCTGTGTTATTAATAAAGTAAGAATAGAGTGGACAAGGTTAGGATGTCCTTGGGGTTGTGAGACAGACTAGAAGCAAAGCTATTGTGGAAAAAAGAAAGAAAGCACTGCACTTTTTCATGTTGTTGTTTGAAGGTAATTGAATTCCTTATTGACTTTTCTCAATTCTATTTCAAGTTTATTAAGCCAGGCAGAATTGCCTAATGCGGACCATTAAAGTGAAATTAATATTTTAAGAAACAATTCTGGCTCTGCAAGATTGCATTTCATTATGGGTATGGCATTGATTAAAATCC
The DNA here is from genome assembly GCF_043641665.1 of Enoplosus armatus. Lineage (NCBI taxonomy): Eukaryota > Metazoa > Chordata > Actinopteri > Centrarchiformes > Enoplosidae > Enoplosus > Enoplosus armatus. The sequence continues at coordinate 14,608,310 of NC_092200.1, read as the reverse complement.
GTCACCACTCATTTAGCTTGCCTTACCTGAATATTCCCCATAACAAAATAATTAATGGAGCCCAGATGTGTGTTACATCCAATCAATTGCCAACACAGAATAATTAAAAATGAACTTACTTTACCAATTAGGCGTTATAGATGCGGACAGTGCGGTTTGCTCATGTGTTTTGTTCTTTCTCAAATAATGCATGACTGTGTTGTCGTCGTAGATTAATTGTTCGTGTCCTCACAAAGTCAGTTTTGTTTTTGAGGCACAGCTTCACCACTAAATGCTCAACAGAGCCACAAAAGACTCAGATAAACTCAGATAAAAAAAACAAGTTACTTGACAATTCATAAGATATAAGACCTGAGTTTGAGTGGTGACGTGGCGTGCCCTTTTTCTTAAGCTCTTTATTTGTTAATCTGTCATTTTCAAAGAGCCTCTCATTGAGTGACTCAAGTGACTCTAACCCACTGGAGATGTCGCAGTCATCACCGATGCCAGAATCCCCGAGCAGGATCAATTGTGAAGCATTTCTTCTGGGAAGATAAAAAATGAAAGAAAAGGGATGAGACAGGAGATAGAGCATGATAGTCTTTTGTTCAAGCTGTTTTGAAATCAATGACTGGTAATGTTGGGGGGTGGGGGTTAAAACTGATTGTCACAGTGTGTAGACATGCTGAGCTCAAAGCTAATGTCTTATTTAATTCCAATGCAATAAAAATAAAAAAAAGTTTGAAACAAGTATTCCGTATGAAAAAGGCGTTTCTAAAATGATTTCGGCCTTATGAACAGCAGTCATATTCTCCATTCACACAAAGCCGGCTACAGGCTTCCTGCCAAGACACCACTGGACGTTAATTACCCAAGATTGCATGATCCATGGAGTCAATAGCAAAAGGACAGAAAGATCAAGTGAAGAGACAAAGGGGCCCGATGAGGAAACTTATATCCATATTCCTCCCTTTGCTTGAGTCCTCTCCATTTCCAACCGCAAAGTATTTCCCTGACACGGAAATACGGACTTGTATGTAATTATGAGGTTATGCTACCCACAGCAGTCCGTCATTCCAAGTCCCAACACCTGCCATTATTTATTCATTGTTATTCTTCCACCAGAAATACACTGTAATTAGATATTGATTACGTAGTCGATGTGATGAATTAAACAAAACGCCCCCTAACTTCTTCATTTGCTATACATAGCTTAGACCCGCTTGCATAAATCATGACTTAAATACTAGGTTTAAGAGGGTTTTTATCTTTTTTTTTCTTCAGTTTTTCACTCATCATTGCCATTGCCATGAACACAGACATACACAGCAAGCCCATGGCAGTCACACAAATTACATACAACGTCTCTCCAATGTCCTTAATGGGTCTTTGGATGCATTCTCTTTGCTCGTCCATGTCAGCCCTGCCCCATTGTATTTTGCTGTTTCCTGATTTACTGATTTGAGTCATGCTGGACATGTCCGTGTCTCCAGTTGTGTGTGTCCACTACCACGTAGTCCCCTACCCCCCCCCACCCCCCACCCTCTAGACTATCTGTAAAGTGCATCACACAAGTGCACATGAATAACTCCTGGTTTCTCTCAATTGCACGCAGTTCGGCCGAATGTGTCATCCCTAGGTGTCGCTAACCGAAAAGAAGGTAGGCATCTAAGAATATGCAACAACTATGTTTCTTCACAGATCAATTTACCTCGGGGTGTTTATATAGTAAGCAAAAAAATGACTCTTTCGTAGCTAAGAGTATTTGTGGGTCGCATCTTCCCGTTTCCCATTTTCCTCACAAACCAAAATATAAAATAACATCCTCAGTCTGCTTGTCTTGCTCATGATAAAGGGTTTTGGATACTTCAGTGGAGGCTTGAAGATTCGTGGGGCACTCATGTTGCAACACGCTGCAGTGCCGTACATTATCCTCTCAACGTGTGCACTGTACATTTATGCATACACACTCGATTTTAATTAGGTGTAGAGCTCCCGGGGATTCTCTGTCCCATCTTAGCGCATCAGGAAGAAAAGCAGGAGAGGTTTCACGGTGGTTTTTATGCAGATTGATGTTAGGCTCATCTCAGCTTAATCCATCGTGCAGATGTGATGCACAGCCACCTCACAAACAACTAGCACACAACCACTCAGCACTGTGTTTCCATGACTGCAGCCAAGCACACACAGTGTATGTGTCAGGGGCTTATGTCTCCCAGTACAATGGAAGGGGCTGGGCCCTATTATTTCTTTTTCCCACTGTTTGTTTTATGACCGGAAAGGAATCGAGGGATTGATGTGTTCACTGCTAGCCAGTTTCCTTACCCACGCTCCTGTGCACATATTTATAGGGTGAAAATTCTTGGCTGGCCTCCACTGAGGTGGAGAGTAGTTTGTCAGGGGATAGTTTCTGTCTGGGGAAACATACACAGAGGCTTTTGAATTATACAAAGCACTTGTTAATGAAATGAAGCATAAAAGAGAGACCATAATATTCGAATTGATCGCCATCTAAGGCATTTGTAACAGATGCTGCTACATGCAGCCAACTTCACTTGGCAATGTCACTCCTTATTTTCCAATGCCATCATTCATCATTATTGCGTATGTTTCTTTTTTTTTTACTGTTACATTTATTATTAAGCATGATGCTTAGTATTCTTAATTCTCTGACATTACATGTTTATTGTTTAACTGCAATATCATTTTTTTTTTTGATTGTTTCTTCTTTTAATTTTAGTAGCTCCTCAAGTTGCATTGTCCACTGCCCCTTCTGTCCACGTTGCAAACAGCAAGCGAGGTAGGAGCTCTGGAACTCATACATTGCCCCCTAGATGACACCCAAGCCCCTCTCACTGTATGAACTGATGTATCTGTTTAACTGTAAGCCCCCTAACCCTTGCAGTACTAACCCAATGCGAGAGCACTCTGTGTCCATATCTCCAGCTCAGTGCTGGACTGATGTCTTTCACTGTACGGGGCACATTGAGGATTCATTCGTCTATGGAATCGTTTCTAAACACTATAAAAGTCCCTTGGAATCATATCTTTTTCTGTGAAAATAAAGTGGGTGCTTGAGACTACAACTATTTTTGGGGAACGTGTTTCCAAGACTCGAGACTTTTTATTCCCCATGCGTGCATGATTTATGACCTTAGCCTATTTCTAGAAAGGAGAGATTATTTGTCTTCTGAGAGTATGTCTGCGAGAGTGAGGATTCGAATGTAGAAGATCTTGGCTCACACTCGGACAAGACTTTCTGCTTTAGGTGAAAGGTAGAGTGGACTAGACTTGCTGCTCCTTCATTTCCAAGCCTTGTCGGGTTGTTAGCGGGCCGGACAGAGAGACCTGACCCCAATACAGATCCTTAATAACCACAATCCCTTGGATGAAAGCCCCATCCGCACCACCACCACCCCCCCCCCTCCGTTCTGGATCCGTGAGTGGGCATTCTGTCCGAGCGGCTGCCAGTGAGGCTTAAGGGTCACATCTGTCTGCGCTGTGACACATGGTGTCAGTGGTCACTCAGCGTGGCAGACTGATCCTCACTCAGAGAGAGCTGAGCTGAGGCTGCACCCCTCCCATCCCGAACCCCTAGGGCCAAGGCTGCCAGTGAGTATCATAGACTGCAGCATGAGGTTTTGCAGTCCAGCTACAACTCCATATATCTAATTTAGCATGACATAACACTGCATAGCAGGCAATAACACACTCTCTCCCAGCTGCACCTCACCATACGCTCACTTGCCTTATTGACTGCTTTCCAAAGACAGTATAAGTTGGGTTGTAATAAGCCTTTAAAAACAACTATCCAGCCACTTTATGGATGAGTTAAGGATTTGGAATTCATCATGCATTTCATTACAAAGGGTTGTGATATGAAGCTCCATTAAAAGTTTCATCCCGTTACCCCAAACCAGATTGACCATGACATTCAAGAGATCGATTAGACAACAATTTCAAAACTCCACAACACCATTCCCTGAGTGGAGAGATCCATTTCATTCATGGTTTGACCTGCCTTACACTGTGTGGTGTTCCCGATGTGACCGTGTCTCTGTGCCATCATCTTGGAGCCTTCCTCGCCTCGTGTTGTGGTGTGCTTGAATTGATGTGACCTCTTTGAGTCCTACTAATGCCGTGCTTTTTTTTTATGTGATGTCTTTTTCTAACTCTGGCTGTGCCCATGCCAGACTAATCATGAGTGACCCCCCCTCTCATCCCTTCCCCAACATCTCCTTCTCCTCCCTCACAACGCAGTCGCCATTTTTAACCTTGCATGCCATGGCGCCTCGTTCAAATTCTTGCTAACCCCACCGCCGTAGCACTCGCAGCAACAGCAACAATTCCAACTCTCCCCACCGCGTCTCTCTCTTTTTCTTTCTCTCTTTCTCTGTTCTCTTCCCTTCACACTTCCTCTCTCTTTGCAAGACTGCGAATGCTTCAGCCACTCCAACCGATGCAGCTACATCGAGCTGCTAAACACCGTCATTTGCGTGAGCTGTAAGCACAACACTAGGGGCCAGCACTGCCAGCTATGCAAGCTGGGCTACTACCGCAATGCCTCGGCAGAACTGGACGATGAAAATGTGTGCATAGGTTAGTCCCCCACCCGGCCCCTTTCACTGCTTTCACACAAACACTGTCCTCGCCTCACTTCCTGTCTTTGACTCGTCACCAGCGAAGGTGTCTCCTTTCTCGCCCCTCCACTTCACCATCCTCTCACCCTCCTGCCTCCATGTCTGTCAGTGGTCTACGCATCTTCCTCTTTTGCTTCTTCTGCTTTTGCAGAATGGTGTCACTCATTAACCTACTTGTCAGAATCAGGAAAAATGAATGCGGTTGGGCTAGCTGCTAGCTTTTATTTTCTGATGTAGTACATTACAGTTGGTTTCTAGCTGCCAGAGTGTATCTAAGGGGCATAACGTTTAGAGTTTAAAGTTAGAATGATCTCATTTGCAGATATAGAAGAATATAGCATGTACACAAACTCATGGACACCGAAGATATGAAAAATTTATGTTAGCCCCATTCTAAATAGAAATTGGCTAATACTTTAATGTCAGCTAATTTACAGTGTATCTTCATCTCACTTTAGCGTTAAACTTTGACTTGTGACTCACTTTTTTTAGATATTCTGTCATGATTTTATTAAAGAAATAAAATGTTTGACATTTTGTAAAATATGCTTATTTGATTTCTTGCTGAGAGTTAGATGAGAAGATTGATACCACTCTCATGTTTGTATGATTAATATGAAGCATAGTCAGTAGCCGGTTAGTTTAGCTTAGCACAAAAAATAAAAAGGGGGAAAAAGCTAGCCTGGCTGTGTCCAAAGTTAACAAAATCTGTCTACCAGCATCTCTTAAGATCACTAATCAACATGTTATATCTCGCTTGTTCAAGCTCTACATAAAAAAAAAGTGTAAAAATCAATTTGCTGTTTTTTGAGGGGTTATGTACAGGACTTGGTGTGTTCAGGAATTTCATACCTTTAGACAGAGCAAGGCTAGCTGTTTCCCCGTTTTGAGTCTTTATGCTAAGCTAAGCTAACTGGCTCCAGCGACATATTTAGCGTACACTAAACTCTTAGCAAGAAAGCTAATAAGTTAAGAATACTAATTCCCCAAAATGTCAAACTACTCCTTTTAAAAAAACTGCATAATTTGTGAGCAGGCCATATGTTATTTTACCATTCAGCAAGTAGCGCTTCTTTAAAACCTGATTAGTGATAAAACTGTCAGACTGCTCACTGGTATTCGATTTGGCTTGCCTGTGCCACCTGATGTAGTCATGTCAAAAGTAAAAGGCCATTTTCATCTGGTGTTTCTGATATTTTGTCCACCTTTATGCAGGCTTTCATACTGCATCATCTTTTTTTCTTACGTGTAAAAATGTGTCAAAATTGCATTTCAAAGAGTTCCTCCTGCAATAGTTTGGTTCCCTAGTGGATTCTTTAGCTAGTATGTGGAGTGTGTGTTCACAGCGCTCAGTGCCAGGTGCATTTGTGAGTCCTGAGGGGGGAGTCTGACAAGCAACAAGAGTTCTGAGAGAAATGTCGCAGTGAAGTCACACCGCCAGTCAGAGGTGCCACGCAAGTGCATATGTCAAATACATGAAATGGCCTCAGGAGTAGCAGCTGAAAACTGTCACAAGGCGTTAAGAGTCATCGAGGCGTTGCCTCGTGCCAAACTCGCCATAACCTGCCTCTCTCTTACTGACCCCCCTGTTTGTCACTTGCCGTCACCTCTCTCCTCTTGCCTGACCCCCGGATGTCATTCGAGTGCAGCCACGTGCAGCCAGCACAGCCACAGAAGGTGCAATATGATGGTCAGGAACTGTCAAAATAGGTGTCACTTTGACTGCAGAGTGCTCCATTCGCTGTGGAAAGCTGGAAGGTCAGTTGAGCGTAGGACACCAGAGACTTGACAGCTTGTTTTTTTTATAGAGAAGGTATTTTAAAGGATATTCCAAGTCTTAGTGTGGCTAATCACCCTTCTCTTCTGTTAATGATAAAGAGGCATTAGAAGATTATGTATTTACATCAATTTGAAAATTAGAGAGAATTAAAGAACATATTACAACAATGCCCATTTCAATGTGCTCTCTGTTCTCTCATTCCGCTAAAACCTGAACATTCACTCTTTGTCTTTGTTTCATGCTATTATCCATCTGATACCTGCTCATCACATTTACTGTCTCCTCTTTCCATCTCTCTCTACCTGTACCTGTATGAATGAATCAGATTTTAGAAAAGCATGTGCAGATTAGCCCACTTAGCCCACATCTGAAATCAAAGCTACCGATAATGCTTTGCATATTTGCTCATCGCACGTTGTATACCTTTTTATGTTATTTTATACAACAGTAAAATAAATGTTCTAATAATTACAGATATGCTGTAATGAATACAAAGTGTTCATGCAACAAGAATCAACCTCATTCTTCTCTCATTCTGTCTCCATTACAGTTGAAATGGTAGCATTTCTTTCTGTATGAGTCTTTAAGTCTATTCACATTTTATTACCAGTAAAAGCTAATCAAGCGCCTTGTTGTAATAGTCGAGCTTATGATTGAGGAATGTGGTCCGCGCTGTAAAAATCCATAGACGTGTGCCGGGAAGTCAAAGCACCACCCTGTTTCCAGCCTGTGTGTGTATGTGTGTGTCTTGTTTTTCCAGAGTGTAATTGTAATCCCTTTGGCTCAGTCAGTGATCGCTGTAATGGCACAGGATTTTGTATATGTAAGGAGGGCACTACAGGGCCCAAGTGTCAGGAGTGTCTACCCGGCTATTTGTGGGACGATGGCTGCAAATGTAAGTAGAACCACAACCCCCCCCCCCCCCCCCCCCCCCCCCCGTCTCTCTCTGCTATCTCTCTCTGATTCCTTTCCTCTCTGTGTGATTCCTGAGCTTTGGCTGGAAGAATGTGCTGCACATGCGCAGGACTGCCCAGCTGCCTTGACAAATACAGACCTAATCCCATAACACGAGCTAACCCAATATACTAAGCCATTTGATTCACTAACTGAACCTGCATTCCACACTTGCTGCGGCTGCGTTAACAATGTAATGTCAGCAGGTGCCCTATATATGGCTCAAATACAGAAAAAGCAATAGCATGGCAGGATGCATGCTGCTAAGTAACTTGGTTATCCAGCCATGTTGCACACCAACAAAACAACAGCTGAGTCAATATTGACTGCTTGACAGGCTGCCTGTGATCTGTTAGAGTAGCCATCACCCCCCTCGCCAGTCCACAGCAGGACAATGTCATCCAACACTAACATTTTTAAACAGAGAATGCAGGTCATTTTGTGTTCCAGCCCATTTATTACTGTCTACTGTTTATATTTCCCTGCGGCCATTTTGCGATGCATGCCCTGTGTAGTCATTTTTTTTCAAATGTCACCAATTTTTCATTGGGTTTTTTTCCAAGTCAAACATCAGTGACAAACCTACAGGTGTTAGCCATAATAAAGTACACACCTCGTGATGAAGGATCTATTTGCCCACCTCCTGCAGCTCAACATTAATCTCTGTCCTGGCTAACAAAGGTGTCCTAAATAACTTAATAATTTTAAATAATTTTGGCGGATTCATGTCTAATGGAGGTCTCTATTTCTACCTGTGGATGTAAGGTGCTAGCCAGCGTTATCAAGAGTGTGGTATTATCATGAAGAATGTCAGCAACTGGTGAAAAAGTTTGTCTGCGTCCTTTGACATATTAATCCAATCACAGAGCCTGAAAGAAGCTCAGAAGTGTGTGAATGTGACCAATCATATGAAAACACAATAAATGCACAACGTAAACTCTGAGAAAAGATAAATGACGGCTATTACTATAATTTAGCAAAGAAGATTTCTCTATGTTGGAAAATGGAACTGAACTTTAATGAATTAGGTAGCTATTTGTTATATTGTTCTAATGCTGGAGTCAGTTTTGAAGATAACTGGACAAATATAGACAATATCCACCCTTACACAGACTGCTGTATAAATCAACCTTGAAAGAGGAGGAAGCCACTTGACTATGAAAGCGAATATGTTCAAGTGTTCAAACTGTGTACAGGCTTTAAAGGCAAAGAACACAGAGAGGGTAACACGTAATATGCCGTCCTCACAGGTGACACATTTCAAAGACCTCATACCACATTATATATAATCAATATGTAATAAATATAATGTTGAACAATAGCTGATCTATTGCTCTATAGATCTAAACTGGTAAATGACAAGTTGTGATGTCCATCCCTCAAAATGAGCAAAGTGTTTTTGCAGGAGCTGCTATTTGCCATTGGTGTTCAACAGTAAAAGGAGAAATCCATCGGCAAAGAGTCAAAGAGACCAGAGTGTTCTGCTCTGACAGCAGCCACAATAGACCACAATGCACTGCAGAAACACAACTTGCTGTGTTTTGTCGACAGGGCTGTTGTAGATGAAGTAGATGAGGGACGTTTGAGAGAAAAGGGCTTCATCAAAGAATAAATTAAACCACTTTGTAATGAATATCTAGAATGCGCCTTTTTTTAAAAATCAAAATGGATAGATGCAGTATAAGCACTCGGCCTGTGTTGGTCTGCAACATGAAAATAAAAGTGCTTTAAAGTCAGGTGCATTGTGATTTGAATTCACTGTAAAATGAATAATCTGTTTATTTCAGTAGCTCCTGACACAGATGGGTGTTCATTAAAATGCACTGGTTTTTACTGTTTTTGTCTAATATATTCAGCGTGTATTGGGTGAATACACACTGTCAGCATGCACATCTGTTTCTGCACACAGGTTGGGGTGAAGGCATAGGTTGGCACGGCTCACATCCCATGCCATCTCATAGTGAATGAATATACAAACCCTGAGGCATTACTTGGTGAAATACTGAGAATGCTGAGCTGTATAACAGCAGTAATTAAATGTTTACAAGTAACGAGAAAAGTGAAAATGAAACAGATGGGAAGTCACATACAGAGAGACGCAGCATAGAATGGATCAGTAGTTTTATTTATCAGATTGGCTATGAAACTGATTAGAAAATCAAACAAACGTTATTGTATGTTCTCAAACCTTCTAAGTCAGCTTGCCTCAAACTTTTACTCTTCTTCTAATGATTACTGGGATGCTCTTATACCTTTTATTTACATGAGTGATATGTGTTCTTTTGCAATTCAATTAGAATTTATTCTCTTGGTGTGCCTACTTTCCTCAATCTAGTCAGTTAGCATGTTTTAATACATTTCCCAAAATGCCTTCGAGGGATGCCCGAAGAAAGGTGTTATCTGTGCTGCACATGTGCAGAGAGAGCAACAGTAATAGCAAAGAAAAAGAAGAGGGATGGTGTGGTGTTATATTTGGTCCTGGTGAAGAGTGCACTGGCTATTATACTGTACTATACTGATTGCATTCTGGTCTACTGAGGCTACAGTGGAGAAATGAGTATTTCTGCCTCTACTATGGATTTCTCCGTGTTTTGTTGATGTTTTAGTAGCTGAAAGAAATCCTTCACTGCAATGGCAATTAGAAGGAATTAGAAAGATAACTTTAACAACAAATGCGATAGTGTGGAAAATACACAAAGCTGTTGAATTTGAAAAAGGTGAATTTGTTCTCACATTGGCTGCACAAAACGTTTTCCAGAAGAAGTGGGGAATCACCTGAAATAATGCCTAAAACAACTGAAATAGTTTGAAAACTTTTCTGTCTTGACCTCCCCTTGCTTACCCACTGCTGCAGTATTTATGTGCATGGACAAGACTCTATCTGCATGCAGACTGAAGAATGCAATTAAAACTCAAATCTCTCGTCAAACACATCACAGTCCCAGACAGGCGCACATAGTTCATCGGTCCCCTCTCTAAATATTATCACTCATATCAAAAGCAAACGGTGCAAATCTTGTCTTCTACTGCCTGTGCTGGCTCTGTTTACATGCGGAGAAATGGTTAATGTGAGAGACTGAAGAGAGACAAAGGTGTAGAGCTTGGAATAATATTCATCCTGTTTTTAGGCATTTTTATGTATTAAAAATATAGTAGCACGACTACACTTATTCGTAGTTACAACCCCTTCCTCTGAAACAAGGACCAAATAGATAGCACAAGGATCAGATCCTAACCCATAACCCCCTATGCTGTTACTTTATGTGCCCTCAGGTTTTGCCCTCCCCTTCTCAGTGTCACAGGACCTTGAGTCTCATTGACCCTCCTACATAGACAAAGTTGTTCTTTTTAAAAATCAATATACATGTTTCATTTTGGACATCAGAATTGCGTGATTTGCCTGCAGGGGTCACCCATTACCTGAACTTTCCTTTGAAGTCTAGTGAACTTGCTATGCAGTGTTGAGCATCATGCAGAATTCATTCAAGTCGTGGTTTATCTTAAAATGAAAATTTACTGTCACTATCTATTCGTAAACAAAGTACACATCAAGCTAGCAAGGGCTGCCTCCCCTCATTGCAAACTGCTGAGAGTCAGTAGAAAGTGACAATGTTTTCATTGCAAATGGCCCATGCCTTTAAAAATATTCCAGTCTTTCCAGTTCAGAATCAGAAATACTTTATTGATCCCCAGGGGGAAATTATACAATTCTAACAGACATAAGCCATTTCGCCCAATTCACATGTTGCTGTATTAGCCTACTGTCTGGAAGACAGTGAACCAGTTCTAAATTGAGGCTAAACACAACCTGAGGAGAAATATCATGTTACTGAACATAGCTATTAGCCAACATTTATTTTCAACTACCTCAACTGAATTCATATTCTCTGACATTATGCACTTGTTTGTTGGCTACCAGCTCAAGCTAGCAATATGTGAATTTAGGTAGTTAAGGCTGTTGTTAAAAGTTGTTTTCAGCTAAATCTTACACAATTCAACCAACTTTTGGAGATGAATATAACATAATCACCATGAAGTTACTTCTAATATTCAACAATATAGACCAGTATCATTTCTGAAAGCTACTCTTCAAGCTACTGTAGACTTTAACAAACAAGTCAGGTTTGTATTGTCTTAAGTAGGAAATGCCATCCTGAGTATGGTGGAAATCAAATATTGTGCACCTCTAATGACTGCTGTCACAAAGCTCTTTATTTTGAGGTGCAGTAGTTCGGCTGCACATTTAAAATCTGCCATCATTAGCACAGCAGCTTAGCTAGCACAGCTTGATTGCGTAGTTTCAGGTCCATTGGGGTCTAGCCTGTTGCTAGACGGTTGACCTAGGGCTGGTTTCACTTTGAGAAGGTGTGCATACACAATAATGTCTTGCACATCATCTCAAGTATTTTTACGATACATTTAAAGCACAGAAGGAATACAAAAGACTGAATATCCTTAGAAAAACATGACATGTTGCAGTTTATCATGAAAGCAAGTGGGGATAAGATGGACAAGATGAAAGGTCATTGTCTTATTAAAGGAGTCTCTCCCATGTACTGATCATATCAAGGCCTCTTGAGGAAAACATGATTATTTGATGCACTTGATTGATCCTTGTCATCTGGGAGGAGAAGTTTAGCTTCCTCATCATGAGATGAAAACCAAGTAAACAGCAGTGGTTGTAGTTTTATATATTGACTTATTACTTGAGTTTCTGCTGAGTGGTTGAATTGGTCATGAAATTGATATGTCAGTTGGAATGGAGAAAAAAAGGACAAAGAGAGAGTTCAGATGTCTTATTTGGATCTAGTTGTGCATGGTAATTGGTGAGCTGTGGCCTGAAGCAAAACTTACTAAGCCAAACAGCAGCTCCCTTTTCCCCAGCAAAACAGACGTGGCACAAATAGGATTCGCAGAGTCAATGTTTCTTAACAAGCCTCCCATCAAAGCCCTATTTGGCTATTCCTGGGAGACAGCATGCATCCAATCCTGAGTATTAGGAGAGAGGCCTGATATTTGTTATTGTGATATTTATGTCCCATAGAGTTCATAGATTGCTCACCACATTGTTTTCCACTCCCATAAAGGACTGAAATGGGCAGAAGTGGCCCCTGTGTTTATTACTGTTTATTTGTCTCTGTTGGTTTATTAGTTTGTGCGGCGCTGCTTTGTTTGCCTCCAGCTTGCTTGACAGCTTGCCTCCACTGGGAATAGAGTGGCCTCGGTGTCCCAGCTCTAAATATACACCAATTTTCACCTGACGTTCAGTTTGTCTAAACTCAGTGCCGTTTGGAGGGAAGCCTTTCACGCTTTGAGGAAACTGTGGATTTCTGCACAGTAACATAGCTGATGGGACGGGGCTTGTCATTAAAGATATGTAAATGTTTAAAAGGCAGTTAATCAGAATGATTAGGTTCACATACAAAAGATGAGTTGAAACTGTTGCATCTATGAAGGGGTTTTGGTCTTGCTCGGAGCCGATAATTATCCTTTTTTTGTAACCTTTAAAAAGTGCTATAATGTTCTATTGCATGTTATGTTATTATGTTAGGAGGATGTGAAATTTTATATAAATTAATTATTTTAAACAAGAAAAAATCAGCACACTATAAAAATGTGAATATATGTAAGGTGTTATTTAATTCTTGAAAGGAAGTTTAAAATATTGAATGTTTGTCATCAATTTAAAGTAGAATACTGGGTGTGATAGAAGAGCCCTCTGAACCCACTACGTGTATATTTTTGATATAATTATGCCATCTTTAAAATTATTGTGATGGCATAAGTTTTTCTATGTAGAAAAATGAGACACTCCCTGTGAAAATAAGTGTCTTTTTTAATACTTTTGGAGCGCCGAAGGTAGACATTTTCAAATTCTACACGATTGCTTTAATGTGTGTTTTTACCTTCAATTTACATACTAACATTAATAATGTATATTTTAGTAATGTATATTTCATTCATGTTACTTACTACTATATATATCAGGGATTTTGCTAATCCAGTATATTGTATAATGAAATGTTGAAGCACTAGTTGTACATTTTGGGAAATATGCTTATTTGCTTTCTTGCTGAGAGTAAAATGAGAATACTGATGCCACTCATACGTCTGTCCAGTAAATATGAAGCTTGAGGCAGCAGCCGATTTGTATAAAACAACATTTTGCTGTTTTATGGGGGTTTATGTACATGTGCTTGTGTGTTACTGTTCACGGCTGGGAGAACTTAGCAGGCAACCAGCAGAGAATCCAGAGAGTTACAGGTCCCGGCCAAAAAAAACTGTGGTACAAAACATCCCATAAAATAGCAACATGTTGTTTTTACACACGGACTATGTATGGATTAAACTAAAGAGTTATAAGCTAAGCTAAACTAAGCTAACCGGCTGCTGTCTCGAGCTCCATATTTACTGTACAGGTAAGAGAGTAGTATTGATCTTCTGCTCTAACTGGCGTGAAGGAAATGAATAAGCGTATTTCTCAAAATGTCAAAATATTCCTTGAAGAGTTTAGCTATGAATCAAACCTGGAATAAAATGCGGTAACATTTTACTTGAAGAAAACATTTAGTACATTTTTGATTTGTTAGAATCAGTATGAGAGAGTTCCTCATTTTCATCCAATCTTAATGGGGCCACTGAGTAGGTAATTAAATATGAAATTAATTGATAATTAGTGCTATTATAATATGTATCACAGTAAACTTCAAGTAAAGTGTCACCCAAAAACCTCTTGCTTGTTTGATTCTCACTCCTCTCTCCTGTCTTTACATTAGCCCGGGTGTGTGACAACGAGCTCCTGCGCTGCCAAAATGGCGGGGTGTGTGTCAACAACGTCCGCTGCACCTGTCCTTCAGCCTACACGGGCCTGCTGTGTGAGAAGCCCCGCTGCGAGACGGAGCTGGGGGGCTGCGGTGGCCCCGATTCGGGCCAGGCCCCCATGGCAGCTCCGTCCTCCCCCAGGCTGCTGCTGCTGCTGCTGCTGGGCTCGGCACTGCTGAGAGAGGCCTCCTGCTGGCCCGCCGTGCTCTAAAGAGACCCATGACCTGGTGGGAGTGATAAACTCCCCACCGCCTCCACCTTAACCTTTCCACCCCCCCACCAACCCCCCCGCCCCCCTTTCAAATAATCAACAACCATTAAACAAGAACAACCATGAGCTTTCTGGACTGTACTGTGCTGAGCTTCTCCGCCGCCAGACTCAATGGACACTCGCGCTGACGATAAAGGGAACATGCCAGACAAATGAGTGCAAAAACTCTTCATTTAATTTCAAAGAATATATAGAAATAAAAAAAAACATATACTTCTATGCCAGATATTATTAAAAAAAAAAAGAGTAACTGAGCGTTTGCCTAATAAAAGTAAAATGAGCAAAGAACAATGAGACCCCCCTCCCCCTCTAAGCCATACCAGGTACTTGAGCTCCTTCCAGTTTGAGAAGGGATAACTGAAGATGACAGACTTGTTCATTCCTCTCTTATTGCCACGGCAACAACAGCTGCGACCAATCAGTGGCCACCGACCCCCCCCCACCCACCCACCCCCTTGGGTTGCTTCTGCGAGTTAATGTTGGCTGAACTGACGCCTAAGAAATCTCAAAGAAACTGTCCCCCCCTGCGCTGAACGGCACAGACTGGCCTCTGAAACATAACCGTTATACTTCAAAACAAAGACACACGAAAAGAGGAGGAAACACAGGAAGCATTCTTTGCTGTCAGTGCATTGTGGATAGAAGGAAATCTGTCGGGACTGCACTCCACTTTGTGACACAAAAAAACCTTGCCCACGTCGACCCCTCTCTAGCTTTCTGTCTCTCCTTGGAGCTCTCTCTCATCCTCCCTCCTGTTCATCCTCCCTCCCTCTTCCGTCCTCCGATCCCCGGACCCCCTCGCCATGCTGCCACTGACCCTGTGCTTTTGTGAACGTTACTCTGTAAACCCTTGTTGGTTGAAAGGTTCTTTTGTCCGATGTTAGTGATGCACATGTGTAAGAAGCCCTTTCTCCTCCCCTCCCCCTCCTTCCCCCTCTCTTGCAAAAAGATACTCCAAAAAAGCTGTCTGATTCTTTTTCTATCTTAGAGCCACCACGCTCCCTACGATCATGGTCAGAGGATAGTTTTCACCTGAGCAGACGAGACGTGCATAGAAAACCATCGGTGTATTTGCAAGTTCTTTTCTCGACAGAGCAAACAAAAAAAAGAGTCATGTAGTCCTTTTGTATCTTTGCCGAACTGTGATTGAAAAAAGGCAACCTTTAATGTATCTATTTAAGACATCCAAAATGCAGAAGCAATTGTTTATGCTTTCCTTTTTGTTTGATTTCCATTCTTTTCACTCACTTATTTTATTTGTTAATAATACTTTTAGTTGTGCAGTTGATTTTCCTTTGTATTGGCAACGTGCTGGCATCAAAGAATATCAGTTTACATACATTATTAATAAAGTGTAATAAAATCCCACCAAAGGACATTATAAATGTTTTGTTCTTGCTTTAACACTTGAGAATTTAAGTGAATAAAAGTTTAAAAATTAAACTGTGTTGATCATTTGTTGATCGCAGGTAGGTACATGATTTTGTTGTTTTTGAACTGAGATGTGACTTTTTGATTGACACTAGAACATCGTGGATGGAAGCAGGGATGATCCTGATTGAATATCTGCCAACCAAATCCAATACAATAATTTGTTTTTTGTGATGCTTTAATTAAGGTCCATCATTTCAAAATAAATACCTAATAATTTCCAAGACATTTCCTCAAAGGAATTATATTATTTGGTAGCAATTATAGTGAAACTAGAGGCAGTGTTCAGTGAGTACCTTTCCAATTAATTAAATCAAAGCAAGTGATTTATCAGTGCACAGCAGGTCAGCTGAACGTGCCAAAGTGTCAACTTTGCTTACAGGCGCCATACAATTCAACATTGAGAATAGTTTATATAGTAATAATAATAATATATAGTAATAGTTATTAAGTTTCCAATAATAAATGAATACTGAATATACAATGACTTTGGTTTAGATGCATCTTTTCTCTCAAGGACATCCCTGTTTACCCTGTCATTTGTGCCAAATTACATCTTTCCAGAAAGCGTCTTGAAAATTAGGAAATTATTAGAAAAATGACAGACCCATAAAATAATACATTCACTTTAACCTACAAATCATCACAGGAATTTAGTGGAAATAACTCATCTTTTGTCAATAAGTTAATATAAATATACTTGAATATAGTGAAACTATGAAATATAGTTGAATGACTATTGCTGAAACCTCACTAGAATAATTAAATGCAGTTCCTAAATATGATCGGCATATTAGCAGACCTCCCAGCATGCATTGTTTGAGAGTTACAACTCTCCAGAGACCCTTCTTTTCTTTGTAGTTTGAAGAAAACTGACGTGATGGAAACTTGCTGTGTGTCTTTAAAACATGTTAAGATGCTGATGATGATCAAGTTCCATCCCTTCCTCCATACACTCATTTATCAAAGACTCATGTCTTTGTACAAACTCTGGGCCAAAAGGTCGGACCGAAAATTTGAACGGAAAACTAATCTGACTATAACATTTGTCAGTGAGACTAAACAGTACAGTCAAATTAGTACATTTCAGTCACAACAGCAAAATAGCTGTGCTTTGAGAAAATAGAACCGGGGGCTCAGGCTCTCTTTGATGGTTTCCTATAATATTTTTGCTGCAGTATTCTGCATCGTATGTGTTCAGAGGAGGGTGGATCTGCTGTGGCAGGAAGCCCCCTTCATAGAGAGTCCTGGTTCACCTTCAAAATGTCGGTGAAAGACAGTCTGGGTGTCTTACACCTATGTAGGAGAGATGTCTGTGCCCAGGGGCCCATTATCTCACAATCCTTCCAATGTATATGGAGATATTGGCCGGTTACACTTAAATTAAGTCTAATCAGTTTCATTGATTTCATATTTTCAGCTTATTTACAGACCATAATGAGTGCCTACAGCAACTGTTATTATATATTATTGTACAAATAATAATAATATTAAAACATTGCATAAAGCTCTCTGCAGGACAATTTATTCATTTCTGTTGATATTTATCATTATATTGATATTGATTATTGCATTATTAATAATACATACCTTCCGGGTACTTGAAGTGCCTTTACTGTGCATATTATATTGTTATCTTATTTTTATCTGCACATATGATATGCTACAAACACCTGAGGTCCTGCTTAAGAAGTGCTGACACGTTGGACAAACTTAACATGGGATCTGTGGAACAGACACCTCCAACAAGGCCACCCTGACAAAACGGTGGCATGAAAATCTGTGTATCAGCTTTGGTGATATTTCCGTGCTATTTATCTTGAATTCAATCTGGTAAAGATTTGTTTCAGTGGCATGCATTGTCGGAGGCACTGAATTAAATATTTACAACTATCGATGTCTCCCGGAGAGCCGGTGCTCAAAGTTTATATAGTGGGTCTTGTCAGACACTCGACAGTTCATCCATAACCTGAAATATTCAAGCCGCAGCTCCGACTAGACTCCGTCCTTTTGTTGTTTTAAAAGTTTGACTCAGAGGAAATAAAGGAACTTAGGGCCACTGATTGTTAAGCTAATAGCAAGCAGACTTTTTTCTCTCTAATGTACGTAGTCCTGACTTCACAAAGAGAAGAAACTTGAGCTAGAATGTGAAGACATCCACATGCTACGTATACCGCTGTACGTTTGCTTTCTTTTCAGCTTTTTTACTCTGATATGACAGCAAGATTAAATAAGAGATTTTTGTTTCCCAGCATATTGTCTCTTATATGCCAAATTAAATGATTCAGACATTTCATATTCTTGTCTGTGTCAGATCCAGAGCCACCAAAGCCAAATCCCCAAAACAAATTCAATTCAAAACTTCTTCTTTTGAAAAATCTTTAGTGTATTGTAGCACCTTTGTTGAAATGAAAATTAAAGACCCTCTTTATTTCACTGGCTTTATATTTTTTCTGTAAGTGCTGGTGTTTCTTTGCAAAGGTTATTTTAAAATATTGTTTTTTTCTTTCATATTTTCTTTCATTTCTTTTACATTTAAATAAATTTAACTGAAATAATTGGTCTGATTCTTATTCTGTAATGCTGAGGAGTGGTCTAAACAAGAAACAAAAAAGCAATATTAGCAATTCATTCCATAGCATACTTTTCTCAAGAAGATTGACACACTAATTTACCATTTGGAATTGCATCACATGTTTAAATCTGGATATTACTGCTTACGGAAAACACAAACTAAAACAAAATTTCCTCGACCACTGCTGTGTGTGAGTGAGAAGCGTCTGACTCCAGGGACGCCCTGATAAATTCAGTCAAAGTCACTTGTTTGTCAAGGTCCCCTACAGTGGCCCTAATTTTAACCATGTGTTCAGCCCAGGTGTCAATGCACCATGCTGCGTGGAGAATTAAAATAGAGTTGACGTCGTTCGGGGAGAGGACTTCATCCCAGATATCTCACCTCCAGCAGCTGTTGGCTGACCCAACCACGAAGCATCACCGAAATACCTCGGGGCAAACCATCCGCTGCCACTGGATTATCTCCCCGCTGTAATGTGCTTTGTGGAAATGACTGGTGAAAAGTGTTTAAAGGGGCAATGAGTGTGTTATATTTTTTTTTATTTCTGCACTGCAGCTAAAACAGTGTGTGATTTATCTGTGGGGAACCAAAGACTCAACAACGGCATTTCAGCTACAGAGGCAAGGGGTGTTTCTTTGGATCCATGCTTCAATTAGCTAGAATTCTGACGGTTTATGTCACTCACGGGCCACCGTAGCTCAAGGGGACAAATCTCTTTGTCATATTTGTGCAGATAAAAAGGTGAGAGTCAAACCCAGGAACTCAAAACTTCCCTTAGTTGTCTTCAAAGAGAACAAACTTCTAAAGAAATCACACTTTGAGGTGGACTGTGTGTTTGCTACTTCCATTTACAATCAATGAAGATGAAAAACTGTCCATTTTCTCACCTATTTATACCAGTTCTGTACAATAAACCTATGCCTCAATCCTCCAGTGAATTTCGAGGCTTTTCCCATTTGCTAGGGAGCCAAATTGCCATCTGATGCATCCTTGGTTCTCAAGCAAGCTTGAGGGATCTTTATCCATCCACCACCCTCGCATTCTTTTGTTTTGGAGTCATACTTCAGCTGTTGGATATTACGCCAAACGCATCACAGAGGTCACAGGAAGCCACAGAGACACACTTTGAGATGGTTAAAATGCTGCGCTGGAAAAAACACCTAGATACACTTAATGAAAGAATAGACCAGGAAAACATTTCTACAGATTGCGATGTGTAACATATTTCAATATCATCAATAAATGATTTGACATTTTGTGAAATACACTCACTCATTTTAGTTTACAGAGCGTCATGTTGAACTATTTCTTGGCCAGACGCATGTAACTTCTTTGAGTCTTGTCAATGAGATATATCATGTTAATTAGTGAGCTTTAGAACCATCTCCTGGCTGTAGCATATTTAGCGTACAGACATGAGTGGTGTCAATCTCATCTAACTCCCAGCAGCAAAGTGATTTTTCTGACCACTCAGGGGAAGCGGAAAGAAGCCGTAAACACATGCTGATATGGCAAACTTGCTAGCAAACATTTGCCAGTTTACACAAACACAAAAAAAGGAGCAACATTAGCATTCATTTGACGTCATGTTTCTGGTATCTGATATTGGCTTTCCTTTTAGCGCTGTTATTAGTCTAAACCATAGACTGTATATATAAAGATGGACGATGCGTCTCCACTTCCTCCCACTGTACAAGAATGAAGCCAAAATATCCCGGAGATGGACGCTGCCATCTTGCGCTGGTGACGTCATTTGGAGAGTAGTGGTCGGGGGGGTGGAGCCGCAGTGCGAGCTCTCGCCCATACACCCGCCCGACCCAAGATAGATCCCCTTGTCTGCTGAAATCATTTGCATTTCTTGACAATTTAATGGCATAATCTGCCATAATCACAGAATATAACAAGAATCTTTTTTCGAGAATCGTCAAAGAAGAGAAGACATTCACATGTTGAACATTGCATTTCAGTGTATATTCAGTTTCTGCATGGGCAAGTGAAAACAAGCCTAAGCAGACTTACATTAGGTCGGGTTGAGAGGTATTGACCTTGCTCCAGCACTCGCATTCCCGCTATGGTTGTGATGTGTTTGTTTTGTGTGATGATCAATGCAGTTATTGAACCGCACACAGCACTTATTGATCAGTGTTTCTTTTTCCTGCAGTACGCTGAGTGGTTTCTCCACGCTGAAACTAGACATACAGTATGTCCATTAATGGACACTAAAGCTGCTTCTCAGCTAGAAGCCTTTACAGAGCTTGACTGAAATTGTTCGACTTTCACATTCTTTCTTTTTCCTTTAGAAATGGTTCTTTTTCTGAGGTTAAAAGTTGTTTTTTGTCCTCTGGCCCACATCTTTCCTTTTAAATCACACTAGCATTAGCAGGGTAATCTCAATGCTTGGCTAACTAATGAATACTTTCAAGGCCATTTTTCAAAGGTACATATACACCTGAGAGTTTCCACAGTGATGTTACATGGGTAATATGTCTCCTTGCTGGTGATTAAGTGTTACACAACTAGGATTCTTACCTGGCGGGAACATGGTGCTGTATCCTTTTTTCTTGGGGGGGAATCTCAAACAGTCACTTCCTGTAGTGTTTGGAAACATGGGCTATTGAAGTTAGAAAGCCTTTTATTGCCGTGATTACAGAAGAAATATTCTTGTTTTTAGTAAGCTTGATGTGTATTCAGAAGGCACAGTGACAAACACATGGGCTCTACAATAGAAACTGATTCAACAACACCACAAAACTACGGTCTCAGAAAAGAGTTTCAACAAAAGTGGAGCTTTTTCAGCTTCACAAAGGCAGTGTTTGTTGCAGCACTGTTGTATTGGATTGGATTGTTCCGTGCAGATGATATTGTGTCAGTTACTAAAGGTTTAGACGCATGTTTCTTTTCTGTATGCAGGACCATCGCTGTGTAGACTTGACAAAGATTGAAAGACTTCTTCATGATCTTGTGACTCACATAATATCAGTACAGTCTGTTTACTCAGCGCTGGGCCCCGTGATACCGACAGAGTGAGACAACACGTGGGAGACAAAGCGAGTGAGAAGTGAGACTGAGGGGTGACATCTTGTTGAAGTGAAAATATTGTGCAGTGGTACAGAGTTAAGCCATCGGGATTCAAGCTTTATCATACTCCCCCCCCCTGTACTTTAAAATACTTTGACACTCGTGATGATTTTTCCAGCTGTGAGGTGGGACTGTTTGAAATGTAAAGAGGGAAATTCCATCGTGGCTCAATGCGGTTGATGGATGTCAAATGCTGCTCTCATGCCAGGGAGAGTCGGGAGTGAAGGGGAACCGACACCAGCCACGAGCAGAGCAGTTTTGATGTGACAGTTTGGCGACGACAGCCTTTTTCCTGGGACGTGGAATGATGCACCTGTAACTTGGAACCACAGCCAAATGTAACTGGTAATTCTGTGAGTGGAATTACAATAGGGAAGAGAAATAATCCTATTGAAGGTAGCAATGCTGGCTGAGCTGGCTGAAATGCCTCGGTAATACTAACTGTACCATCCCAAATCTGGAGATATAAGACGTGTGGTAAATAAATATTGTTATTGCTGTTTTAATTACGTTCTTCTGTATGACAGTGTAGCCTATTAAAATGCTGCGATGGTCAGGTCAGCCTTCACATTATTCAATTATTTTACATGAAAATTTAGATTTAGATTTCTCATGTAAGGCACGCCATCATGTCAGCTTGCTGCTGTATATAAATCAGCTGACCAGACTTGATTGCTAGATCTGTCCCTCTCAAATACAATAAATAAATCCACATTATATTGGAAGCTACCGAATGTATTCTGTATGTATTTGTATTTTGACAAAACAAAACTTCATAGTGCAAAATCAGACTAATCTCCAATTAAACACAAATGAGAGGTTTCTATAAAACATCATGTTGTTGATCCAACATCTAAACCAAATATATACAAAACTGAAATCTCTTTTTCTTTTATAATCACAACTTTGACCAAATAAGTACACAAGTCAAAACTAACACTAAGTATGTATATAGTGACTTCATGAGCTTTAAGTGGAGTGTGACTTTAAAGACTCAGACAGGAAGGTTTATTGACATGTTTTCTTTTTCTTATGAATGAATGTTAGTCAGTGACGTTGATTATACTGTATATTGATATATGTTTGGGCTGCATAGTTCCCCTACTGGAGTGTTTGTTGCACCGTGTCCATCTTACCACTTAACCTAATTCCTGCTAATGACAGACACCTGTGTGTGTGCTCTGTGGCTCACTGAAGAGGAGTTCAGCCTGAACCATCAGTGCCGCGCACACCCTCACAGGTGTTTTGAGTTATTGAGGCTGATTGGACCTCTGCTCACGGCTGGAACAGAACTTCACAATTATCAAGGTACCACCAGGACTGATAAAGGTGCACGTTGTCCTGCCTTCACATGTGCAACAGGAGAGTGAGGAAGATGTCAATCAAGCACATGCTCACACAGTCTTTGGAAGAGGTCCCATCAGGCAAACGTGGAGACACCTGTGTGGGACGAGGAGGGCCTTTTAAAAAGCCCAGAAGTCATTTTAGACAGACCTTTTCATTCATGTGTCAGTAAATCACAACTCTAGTGTGTGTTGGAGTATGATGCGGCATTTAAAAAAAAAGAGAGCTCCAAGTTTCTTCATATCACTTCTTTTATTGTAAATACTTTGGTAGTCACTCACTGGGAAATGCAAGTCATTGGAAGTTATGTCTTTAGAAACCTTTCAAATGCCCTATAAGGATTTACACTGTGAGGACAAATGAAGCAAATCACACTTCACTCAACTGAGTTCTTATGTCAAAGTCAAAAATACAACAAATGGCTGAATATAGAAGTGGTGAGAATCGAAGTGACAGATTGTGTTTGTTTTCCGTGTCATGCTCTCCCCTGCAGTGTGTATTGTATCAACCTGAGTCCACACTGGCCATTTTCCACAGATGCAGTGTGTGCTGTGGACAAACAGCGTGTGCAAAACCACAGTGTCAACACTCTGATACACTGATAGACTGAACAAACGCAGGGTCAAATAATAAGTCACAAAGCTCACATGCCAAAAAAGAAAACAAAAATCCTGTGAAACTGGATTGTTTTGTTCTCTTATTTTTTAGTTTCGACTCATTCTTCCGTCTCTCCTTTTCTGTTTTGATGACATTAATCACACTTGAAAAGTAAGTGTAAACCTCTCACTGCCAGAATTGTGCTTGTTCACGGCAACCAGCTAATTAAATGAATCAGAGATGGAAGTGAAAATCATCTCTGTCACATTATTGTCACTCAAGGTGGATTTGTTTTGACAGTAATTTGTCGGCGCAACAGGTATTCAATCACATAAGTTCTTCTCTTAGAGGCCGTTACATCTATGTCTGTGCTGCACTAACAAGACCAGAGACAGCTGTCTCTTCAGGAACGGAATAGATTTGGTGCCATGCCTATGGCAAAACACCTGATGTGCAAAAACAATTTCAGACATGTGAGACTTGAAGCTTTAAACCACAGTGGGAAAAGACAACAGTGCCTGAACTGGTTGTTTGAATCACAAATTAAACATGAGTCAATCAGTCACTAATAGAAAACTTGTCTGCCTCAGCTTGATGCTTTCACATGTAAGACCATGCCAACTAAATAATCCCCCTCCTTTTACTGTTTGTTTTCTCCGGTTGTTCCGGATAAAAACGAGGCCACACTTGACAGATAGTGATATTTTCATTTGAAGTTTCTTTCATTTAGAGAAGGAGATGGAGGTTAGAGAATTAGCATCACTGTAGTATTGTTCACCTGAAAGAGGCATGTTAATTCCTGCTATCTTTGATGTTTCCAGAGGTACACGATGTAGCGGGAGACGGGAGTGAAAGGATGACGGTCTGAGGGAGAGAGCGATGCCTCATGCTGCCTGCTAACTACGAATGAGGGCCAAGATGGTCATCTGTGCCATCATTAGCCAGCATTCCTGTATCTCCCCTTTTTATAGGGGGAACAAAAGAGCATCTCTGGTGCTGTAAATACAGTTTACTCCACTGCTGGCATCCCCGCAGCTTTAATAAGGATGGGATAATCAGCCGTATTGTGGTCCAGCCTTACTAATGGGAATATCTCAGCAAAGGCTCTGGCAGTTAATCAAACAAAAGGCATTTGTTGGATGGTAAAGAGACAAATATGGTTGAAAGTCCATCAGCCTGGCAACTGGACCACTGGGCAACCTTCAGGGTTTGGATAGCGCAGTGTGTGGGTTGGCAGCTCAGCAACTACAACCAGGCAAAGTAAATGAAGACCTTCCTCTTTGCTTCTCATCTACTGGAATTAAAAGTGCCCTTGAGCAAATCACATCCAACCTGCTTCAGTTCATCTGGTCAGCGCTGGCATGACTATTTTTAAGTTACATAACATAGGTCGGGTATTTGGTGTAAACAGCATTGCTAATCTTGAAACCTATTTTTGTTATACCATGCTGGAGTTCACAGAATGAGTGTTTAGCTGACAAATCTTCTACATATGAATCCATGCCATAATAGTCTGGGCTGCTCTAACTGCAAAACTGCACAACAATATTAGGCCAACAGAAGAACATTTTCTCCAATGATATTAGAGCTAGAGTGAATAAAGCACAACACACACAAGACAACAACACCCCATGACAATGTTAGGGTGGACCTAGATGCTGATATTTCCCCGGTAATATAAGTTTTGCTCCATTGATTTGCTGGCCCAGTAAATTTTAAAAACCAAAAAGATTCTGGGCTTTTGAGAACACTCCCCCCCCCCCCCCCCCCCCGCCAGCTCCGCAGTTGCTTATGAGCAAATGCAGCCTTCATTAAGGAGCCATCTCTGAGCAGCAGAAAATACCCTTTTTTGCTTTCGCATATCCCTGGGGACCCAAACAGGTGTGTGAGTGAAATAATTATGCATGGCATGTTTGTTCTAAAGTCTCCTGCACAGCTTTGGCTCGCTGTGACTTCAGTGAGGAAGATGTAAATATATCTGAGCTTACCATGATGACAGTTATGGCTTTTCAAAGCCGTGTCAAAATGAAATCAATATGAAAACACTGGGTATGCTTGTGTGTAAATTCTGGCCACATAATCAACCACCTACTGAATATTTAACAATGAATGGTTTAGTCAGGTTGGTAGTACAATGCCCCCCTGTAGCTCAAAATACTCACTTACATTGTAGACTTTTCATCAACCAGACCAACCAGGATTATATAAATCCCAATTTTAGTCCGTTGAATTTTCTGCTCCTTATAATTTACACAGGAGTTCATTAGAAGTAACATTAGCTAAACTTCCAGTGTTTGTCTTTATGGGCAAAGTCACATAGTTATGCATCTTATGTCAGTCAAAGCAACTCAGCTTTTACTTTTCATGTGGCTTCACCATCAGGTCACTGTATTGATGCACATACAGTACATCTCACTTTTCCATGTGTCTGGAAACACAAAACGAAGAAGGGTTCCAGGTGTTTTGAGGGTCTCAAGAGCAGCCAGGAGGAGTCATAAGAAAAATGCACGACAAAGGACAGAGGAAAATAGACCGAATGGCACTGAAGAAATACTGAGAACAGTGACAAAGAAGATTTACCTGGAACATGTGACAAAGAACGCCTTCAAAAACTCTCACTCTCACTCTCAGTCGCTCATACACACAACATAGCAATATAGTACTGACTGACTCTTTATCCTGAGGAAAAAGAAAAGTGTTAAGATGTGTAACATTTTACCTCCTTAAGGCTCCCAACATGCTCTAATGAAGACTGTCCGACTCTAAAAATTATATTACCTGCAGTACCCAAAAATGGTGCCATTCATTCTAAATAACCTTGAACATAGAGAGCATTAAATGGTTGAAATAAAAACACATTTATCCTCTTGCTGCTGATCTCTGGGAACTGCAGAGTAAAAACAGAACAGCAATGACCGCTTGGCACCAAGGATTGGACAAAAAAAAAAAATAAAAACACAGATCAGTCACATTGCCACTTTAAATGAATTTATTAAGAAATAGTCGGGGAGCTTTTGCATATGACCTTGTGGAGTGTTTTGGTATGAGACAGAAAGGTGCTTCTCGGTGCACGCATCTAATCAGACAGCTTGATTAAACCCGTGCAGGCCCCCTGTTGCACAAGGGCCCTGCAGCTCACGTGTGTGAGCGTACACTCATTTAAGAATCCCTTATCACAGTAAATGAGTGTCAGTCAAGGTCTGAGATGCACTACAGAAATATCTGTCACAGTGTCTTTTCATTAATCCTTTCACCTTACGGTTCCACAAAATATGTCTTGTGTCTTTTAGACGTTTGAGCAGGATATGAGGAGAATAGGAGGATTTCTTTAAGGTGTCAAAAAATGATGTTGTTTTTTTCACTGGAATGTTTTTCCATGAAGTAAAAGTAATGAGGTTTTTGAATGGAAAAAATAAAGAAATGTCAATGTTTGTTTCTTCAATAGGTGTCTGTCTGTGATGATATGAAGAATTAGCTAATGGGGTGAAAAGGTGTTTTTCCATTTCACTGTGTCACTTATGCTTCGGATCAGCCCACAGTGTGTACAATGTCAGCTAATTAACTTCCCTTTCTGGCCTCACTCATGCTCCCACTCTCTCTCTGTCTCTCTCTCTCTCTCTCTCTCTCTCTCTCTCTCTCTCTCTCTCTCCCCCCCCCCCCCCCCCCCCCCCAGCTCCACCACCAGTCCTCCTCACATCGCACTTCTCTGCTCTCTCACTCTCTGTCTCCCCTTTTTTCGCGCACGTTTTCCATCTTTGGTAATTTGGCCCAAGTTCATCTTGTCACTGAACGGATTCCTCAGCAAAGTGAAAAATGACATTTTGGGTCGGGGACTTCAAGGATGGTCAAGTTAATGAATGGCCACCAGATGGCCCTTATTAGGCTAATGTGTTCCCCCTCTCTGCAGCCTCAGCTCGCGCCTGGGGACGTAACTCGCTGGCAGCCAGTGTGTATGTGTGTGTATCTCCATGTCTATGTTTGTGTGTGTCTGTGCTCATGTGATGGGTAGAAAGGAGGGGTTTAACATCCTAAGTGGGTGTGTGTGTTGTTGAGTTAAATCAGGTTAACCTGAGAGGATGGAAGGACGCAGCATCTCCGCTTTAACTCAGCTCCACTCTGTGTTTTGATGGGGTCAGCTGTCCACTGCAGTCCCGGTCCCTCCAGCACCCAGCTGACCCTCAGAGCCCTCCCCGTCTGACAGCCTGACACCAGCCGCCGCCACTGCACTCAATTTTGAAGTTTACATGCAAAAAAAAGGATTCAGAGAATGAGCAGCGAGGCTCTTTCCCCTCCAATCTGACAGCGCGTTAATTGCCTCATTTATAATCCCTGCTCATCAAAATGAATAATTGTTGTAATGCATACATCTACCACAAAGACCTTTGTTAAACTCCAGAATTATGCTAAACATGGTAATTAATTGAGTTTAATTTATTAGATTGTCATCAGTGTGTGCTGCCGCTGGGCCTTTGCTTTTCCGTAGGTGAATGTTGCAGCTACGTGGGATGAGAGCAGAGCTGTCAAAACTGGTTCAAATGAGGGCCGCCGTTAGCTGCTCAACAAGTTTACTGGAGGCCGCAACATCTTCTCTCACCCCCTGATGGGATTCTTCATTATATGAAAATCATTTTGTACACATCGCATCTCTTGTTTGTGAGCAGAATTTAATCAGCTAATCAAAGAAAACAATGTTTTCTGGGGGAAGTTGAACTATACATGTATATGTATTGTGTCATTTTCTAGCATGTTCTCTTCCCATCATAAAAAGGTTTTGTTCTACTGTATCTGTCACTATGTGCATGACTATGTTGTTGCAGTCATTACAAACTTTGCATTTAGCGTAAGCTAACGCTGCTCAGGCACACCTATAGCAAAGGGAGAGCTGTAGTCCAAAATAGAGGAAGCCATTGTAGCTTATTAGCTGCGTTGTACCATTTATTTTTATTTAACCTCCTCTGTTGGAGTAAAAACTGTTCCACAAAAGAGACGTGGTTTGCAGACAGTTGTGAGACATGATGGCACAGATAGGTCTTCTGAATAAACACTGAATTTATTTTCAAATGTGTTGTCTCAAACGTGTAAATAATATGGCTTAATTCCATTTAGCTACTGTGCCGGCCTCTTCCAGTGGAATTGTACACTTGACTCTTAGCTCAGTTTTAATGTTTGCATGCACCAATCGCTCATAACGAGGAAGCGTATTATTAGTTTAAATGGGAATTCTGATCAGCGAAGTCAGTCCTGGCTTTACTGCACCAGTGTAGCTAACCGACATATGAAAAACGAGCCAGCACATACATGAAATGCAACTGAATGAGCCTTATTTAGTCTGCCACTGCAGACTAAATAGGGCAACAGCATCATTATCCATCACGCTGAAGGTATAAAACTGTAATAAGGGAGTAGGGTGACCTCAGGCGGGGCTGAAACTCCTCGTAGTGGTGGTGTGGTGCCATCAGTGGAGGTTGGGACATAACTGCTGACGCCACCACATTCCCAGGAATGACAAATGGGAGCTGAATACATATGGAGGTGCTTCAGGGGACACTGGGGAATGGGCACATTGCGAATGGCACGATTGCCAGTTGAGGTTAGGAGGGAAAGAGAGAGGCAAAGCAAAGAGTGAACTCGACTCAAATACCCCAAAATAGAAGCTCTGCCTCCCACATCTCCATCTTCCTTCTGCCACGCAGGAGGAAATAGGGGTCTGCATACATAATGTAGAGAACTATATGTGTGTATACTATCAACAAAACCACCTCTAGCCACAGGTGTGCTCTGGGCTACAGTACTGTGGTAGTATAGTCACTCATGGCTGCAGCTGTGTAAGACAATAAGACACATCCACACATTTTATACAGCTGATAGTGGATTTAAAGCTTGGTTGGCCTTAAAGATCATCAGCACATTCTTTTTTTTTATTAATACCATTATTACATTCATGTTTAAATGCATTTAAACAGTATATACATTCAAACTCAATTGTCGTACAAAGCTAAAACACTGGAACATGGCATATAAGAAATACTGGGCCATAGATATGTGTCATTATAACCTCACTCTGGCTAGTTACAGTCATTGTAACTGAAAAATCTATTTGAATGCTCCAACCATCTTAGTAATTGAGTTTGTTATACCACACAAGTAAGACAAACAGACATATAAGAGCCTTAAAGGTTTAAACCCTTTAAAACCCCTTTGCAGAGAGGCGTTACAGTGCTCCAGATTTAAACACACATGCGCACAAACATACAGTAAACTGCAATTTCTACGCATTGCACAAACAGTCAGATAAATAATAGATGTGAAGCTTCCCGGCAGCACCTAAAATAAACGTATCTAGCATTTAAACAAGATACACTGGGGAATGTGTTGAGATCACATATAACTGTACATCCCACATCAAAACAGTTCACGTGCACAGGACCAAACCAAATATTACAGCGGGGCAAATACAGGAGCAGACTTTCAGGCAGGTAACATGTCAAATTAAAAATTTGATAGTCATGTAGATAATTGATGTGTCATATTACCTTCTGTAACACAAGGTTCATGATGCTGGAACATCCCTCCAGTTCCACTTCAATAACACAAGGCATGATGAGTTAATGCAGTTGCGACAGAAGGGCAAATGAAATGTAACCGAGACAGTGGCTTACCATGCAGAGTGATAGTTTCCCTCATTTCCAAATTGGAGTGGATCGGTGTGAGCTCCAGCCCCCCCGTACAAACCACAGGGGAGGGAAGAATTCCAGGATCTCCTGGACATGTGGAAGTACCTCGGCTGCGTTAAATATTTCTCTCGAGCACAAGTCAAAATACTGATTTAAAAATGTGCTGGAGTAAAAAATAAAAGGCCAGTTGAAGTTAATTTACTCAAATTAAACTTAATGTTTCCAATATTTCTCTTTAAATTTCCCCTTAAGCTGCTTGAAAGTTAGATAACACATTTCCACATTGTTAACTAACAGCACATATATGTATTCTGTATCTGTGTGTCCCAGCGGTGCCTTGAAGCAATATCACATTTATATTGAGGAAAATATTCAAATCTGGCACACTGTGTTTTTAAGGCTGCACGATTATGTGAAAGGGAAAATTCTAGGTGCCTTTTTTTATGTACATTTTTTCAGTAATTTAGTTCTCTGGGTTTGAACTCAGTACAACATAAGTATGTAAGGATGGTGAGCTCGTCAAGCAAAAGCTACTGAGGTCAAACCTTTTTAATCCAAAGTCATGAACAAAATAATACATGACTCAACACAATTCTTCATGGCAGAGGGTTTCGTGCAATACTTATGTAATCTCTGTAGAAAACACTATTCGGACACCCCCGATCCCTTCTTGTAGTGTTTAAATTTCTATAGCAAAATCGATTGCAATATATCACTGTCAACTGGAAACTCCTGACTTTTAGAGCATTTTCTTGTTTCTTACTGTTGGAAATGATGAAAATGTCTTTTATTTATAAATTGCAGCCGTCTTTGTGCCTGGGACCAGCTGTTCCACTTTTCTGGATTGTGTCATGACGTAACAAATGACGTGCAATGTGTCTTCCGAATTTGTGCACACCATTTGAATCCAGTGCTACTACTACTGTATATAAAGAGGTAACTAATGAATGCGAAACATATTTAATGGCTACAGCAGAATAATACCATAAAAGCATCATTATGCGCCGGCATCTACTAATGATGTACATCACAACACAACAACCCACTGGAATGACTGAATTCATACTGGTGTGGGAAAGAATTGTGTAATAGCAATAAAAGTAATAATATAGCATAATACAGTATATAACGTATTACTGTTTCCTGACATTATGTATTATTGGAACTTCCAGACAGATTTCTCCCAGATATAGTATGACGAAGCCACAGGTATGATACACACACCTATACACCCTGTTTTCTCTTCTACTTTTTATCGCAATTGATGCACAGAGAAAAAAAACTGTGTGTGGAACCTACAGGGTGTCATCACACCCAGGTATTTATTTACAGCACAGATATATTCAGTGCATTGAGACTGAAACCCACATGCTTCTGAGCTCACTCCGCTTCAGCTGTGCGGCAAGTTTGCTGTTGGCACCTGTTGACCTTGAAAGAAGGACAGCACCGTAAAGCACCGAGTCTTTATTTACCCTCAAGAAAATAGGAGCAGAGTGTGTTAAATATTGCAAGGATAATGTGGCTAAATAAAACTTGGGGTAAGCCTTTCAGCAAATTAAAGGATACGTTTTCCGCCGCTTTATAATGCTGATTATTATTGAAGGCATTTGTGCCACCATCTGTTACTTCTGTGTGTCTGTGTGTGTGTGTGTGTGTGTGTGTGTGTGTGTGTGAGTGTGTATTACTCATGTTGTGGGGACATAAATCTGTTTACACACATTGTGGGGACAAAACGCCAAGTCACCATCATAAACAACGTAAATCATTTGATTTTAGGGTGAAGACTTGGTTTAGGGTCAGGTTTAGGCAAGTAGTGGTTAGGGTTAGGGTAAGTTTCCTGGAAATTAATGTAAGTCAATGTAATGTCCTCTGAAGTGATGGAAACACGGCTGTGTGTGTGTGTGTGTGTGTGTGTGTGTGTGTGTGTGTGTGTGTGTGTGTGTGTGTGTGTGTGTGTGTGTGTGTGTGTGTGTGTGTGTGTGTGCGTGGCATACATTCTTTATAGCTTGTATGTTTTTGTTTGTATGTGTGAATTTTTTCAAGGGAAAAAGGCTACGACAGCAAGCTGCAGCTCTGAACAGTGCACTAGAGTATGTATGAGTGTATGCCTTCATTTCATGCAGTCGCCAGGTAGAATAAATGCAATCACATTGCACACACTTTGCTTCTGAGAAATGCCAAGCCGTGTCAACATGCACACAGGGCTATAGAGGACATAAGTTCCCCTTGAATCAACGCTTCATGACCACATAACTATGTATGAGAATAAACTAAAGGCTGGAATAACATAGCCGCAACCTGTAAAGAAAGATCCCCATAACAGCCAATACAGGAGTGTATGTTTCTGAATGGTGAAGTGTGTGTGTGTTTTATGGTGATGAGCTGTCTTGAGTGTGTTCCATAGACAGCACCTCCAGTGTTTATGCAGTGCTGATAGTCTCCAGGAAAACAGGGGGGAAAGAGTGCTGCTTGATATTTACACACAGCAGCCATACCGTCTGGCAATGATGATGGCTCCCTCATGGCCCCAAAAGACAGCAATAAAACCCAGAGAAAGCTCGAGCGAGACGGAGTGAGAAATGAGACTGGGATATGCGGAGTGTAGTCGAAGAAGTCAAAACATGGCAGGTTATATGAGATACAGAGATTTGGAAACAGAGACGGAAGGAAAAGTAGACAAATGACTGCAGAGCTAAACTGAAGCAAGACAGAATTCAGTCAACTGAGCAGGTCATTTTGTTACAATGGTCCTCACTAGTGTTTTTGCATGTTCTAGACAGTCCTGATGTGTAATTATATATAGTTTATACTGTAGTTAACAGTTTTCAAAAGGGTGCCATAAGTATGATGATGATTGATTTACTACCGGCCAGGCACCTTTTGGTTTTTATTAATTCAACAACAGAAAGGAAATCAGCTTCCAAAGACACAGTGGGGTAAATACAAATAGGAAAAACAACATTTTTTTTGCACGTGGAGTTGAATGTTGAGATCAAGAACCGTTGCTAGATCTCTTCCTTGCTGGTACTTTCAAGGAAATATCTGAGAGTTTGGGTCATGTGCCGTACTCACAAGCTGTGTCTTCACCGCCTTTTTCTTTCTTTTCTCTGTCTTCTGACAACATTTACTTTTGAATGCAGCACTTTTTAGCACTGACCTAAATGCACCAGTATGACCTGAAATGGCAATCCATCTAAAAATATCTCTTTAGCAAAATGTGGTATATGTTTTGATTTTATTGGTAGAGCTTGGGGTAGTAGACAAAGTTCTTCATGTACAACTGTATTGTGGTAACAGTAGTAATGTGAAATGTACTGTCAGCAATGTGTTGAATTTTGAAATCAACGATTACAACAAACTTTGAAAAATACAAAGTTTACACAAGTAGCATGTACTCATCCTTCAGGTTAGGGTGGTGATGCATGTTGCACGGCGTCTGGAGCAGGTCTAACTCTATGTAATGATGGACGGGAAGCTCGTGTCTATTTCTGTGCTGTCATTTTACTATCTGGACAGGAACAGAATAAATATATATCGCACACTCGGGAATATCTCTCATAAACTGGCAAAGTTTCGCAGCTACCAGCCGCATTTAGCAACTGAGAGACGGCGCTAAACCTACACTACAGAATCAAAAATTTAAAATTTAAATATGTGCTTTGACACGTGGGGCCGCACTGAAGACTGATTTGTTATAGTGAGGTTGTTCCCAAGTCAGAGAGTCATAGGCACAGCCACCCCCGCTCTCACATATCAGAATCTATATCTTTGCTCAGCTTCAATATCCATTTCATATCAGAGAGAGACTGCAGCAGTCCAGAAAGTTGGGCCTCACAATCTCTCAGCGTTGTGAAGAAGGCTGATGTCACCCTCTCACCAGCCATCTGTCACGCTGGTGGTCCAACCTCAGCTGGAAGTGGACTGGTGGTGGATCCAGACCAGCCCTGGCCAAGGCAAAAAGCCCTCCTGGTGGGTATTTAGTACAGCATCTCTCTCCACCCCTGCAGTGCCAGCAGCACTGGCTGCTACAGCCCGACACTGCTCATGCTTTTGGTGTCCGAGCCTCAGTTCAGCTTCAGCAACGGCAGGTAACCGGGCACCAGATGGCCGAGGAGACCACCACCCCCACACTCGGGCGCGCATTCACACACACACACAAGACCTGCACATGAATGCACCATAATTTTTACAAAGAAGCTACAGTCAGCATCAACATATGGTCTGCGTCTTGTACACACTTGTACAACTGTTCACTGCATGGTTTCACACACCCACAGTAGTGTTAGCATTCGCTTTTTTTTTGCATCAATTTTATATTTAGAAGTAAACTTGGTTCATTATTATCAGCATGATGACAGCAACAAGACCCACCGTTATCCCCGCATTCATTCACACCTATTAACCAATAAGCCAGTGAGAAACAGCACCCCACTGGCTGCAGGTTATTTAAGTCCTGTGGAGGGAACAGCAACAAAACACGGCAGTAACACCATGGCAGCTATTTAATGAGCACTATTATACTTTGAGGACCAAGTCCTAATTTTAGCCAGAAAGTCACTTCTGGGCAAGCTGAGCTAACAGAGACGAGACTGACCACGATGAGGGCCAGAGCCTGAATGACACTTTCATGTCTTTTTGATTTTCTGACAGTGAGTTGGCAACAGTGTTTGTACATGGATAAATTAAACCTTAAACATCGCAATCTTGATGATTGATGCAAAATGATCATTATATTATTATTAGAGTCCATATTACAATTAAAAAGTTACGAAAGAGTAGCCAAGTGACTCATCATTAAATGTGGCACCCAGCACAATATGCTATTGCAGCTGCTTAAGGAATTTGTCCACTCAGTGAATTATCAGAATCCTTATGTATGAAATCAAATGACATGGGTACATCTTACAAGTGAAATAAAAAATTTCACACTGAGTGCATGGTTCATCTTATTTGCTTTAAAAATATTTTTATGTTGCCGTCAGGTTTGTAGTGGTGGAAGAAGTAGTTAAAGTAGCAGTATCACACAATACAAATACTACTTCACAATCTGTAAAGTATCTACTAACCTGAGTGTTGAGTTGCATAAAGTGGAAATACATAAGTACAGGTACCTCACAAATGTACTTAAGTATAGTACTTAAGCAAAGGTATTTAGATTCCACCACTTAAGATTTGAATGTCTGAACCTAAAACTACTTGCCAACAACCTCATCAGATCCCACTGAACCTCTGAACACAAAACATGATTCAGGATAATTAAAGTCAATTCAATTATTTGAATCTCACTTACTTTAAAAGAAACCTGTGTGTTTTTATATTGTCTTTAAGTTGTGACACGTTTGATTTGTTATATGATATATAGTGATATGAAATAACAACCCATTAGAAGAAGCAATGTATATCTTTATTATATGCTATGTACATATTTTACAGTATGGTACAGCAACAATACATGGTAATGCTACACAGTCGATTGCACAGTTAGAGAGTTAGGCCACAGCGGTCGGGTACCGTGGTTATGAGACATAACACTGAGTGTACAGTAAGTACAGCATACATCTTTGGCTTCAAAACATGGACATGGAACAAGAACACGGTGGGTGCAAACTAAAGTCAAGAGTGAGAAAAACAACACAGCGAGAGGCGGGTGATTTGTCAATGATTTCTAGACTTAAGGATGGATTTTCAGCCCAGAGAGAGAAGTGTTATGAGACCTTTTTTCTGCATGTATAGGAGATTGTATCCTGCTGGGATTTGCCCGACCCAGAATCCTGTCAAAATGTGTTTCCACACGTACGCGGTGTGTGCCTGCACATATGGACATAATCTGTGCACACACTGTATATGAGAGCAAATTCTAATTCATTCTCTAATTGGCATCATTTCTCTCGGTCTATTCATTTGTGGTAAAATCAAACTAGTCCTCATGTTGCTGGAGTTGTTTATAGAGAATCAGAGCCGCCTCTCCATCCTCTCCTGATAATACTGAATCTTAAGTTCTCCTCCCGCCAACATACAGCAGCGGTAGTTACAGCCTACAGAGCATCGGGGTGAGGGACAGAATACAGAGAGAAGCCGAGAAGACAGAGATTGGATGAAAGATAGATGGGGAAAGAGAGCAGTGAGGAGAGTGAGAGAGAGAGAGGGGGGAAGTGACAAGGTGAGATAGAGCGAGAGAGAGGGGAGCCGACAGAGAGATGGATGCAGCGAGGTCGCTGAGGTGAGGAGATGGTGTAATGATTAGATCACAGATACCCTTGAGCCTTCCTCCCGTCCCTCCCGCGCACACACACACAAAAAAAATCTGGAAGCGCACTTGGAGGGGAGGAAAGCCTGCAGTTGTAAATGGCCCCACTGTCAGAGTTCATCTGGGCGGAGGAGGAGTGCGGGAGTGGATTACCGGAGTCTGCGATTAGAGCAGCCTACTCTGCCTCCACCACTTCTCCCAAGACGGGAGAGAAGCCGGTGCTGGATCGCATTTGTGCTGCTGCCGCGCCGAAGATTTCTTAAAGATGTTATAAATGTCTGACTGTGGAGAGACTGCAGGCATTTTGGGGAAGTAGGAGGGGAGGGGGGAAATATTACCCTCAGGGCTCCTACTGGAAATTAACAATATCAGGGAATTTTGACAGAGACTCAGGGACTGTAAAGAAATTTAACAATCCAATTTATTCTACAAATAATTTCCTATTAAATGCATTGCATGCTTTGTGGTCTACCTGTCACTACTTTAGAAAACCTTAATCTTGTGCATTTTGATCACTTGGTTTGGTCTACAGCAGCAACAAGGCCGATGCTAATTGCTCCCTTAAACATTGTTCATCTCCTAATCAGATGATGTCATCTCCAAACTTTTAGCAAGTTGAAGGTGACCGCTCGGAGAGGAAGAGATGTGTTTTGGATGCTTCCATCTAGTGGCCACCTAATGACACTGTTGATAATACAAAATGATGCAAAAAAAAGGAGACGTCTTAATGCAAAAACACATTAATGTGACCCTTTTTGACACATTTCTTCAGTCCAGTAGTTAAACAGCATGACTGGGAACAAAAAAATCTTTTTGTCATACATATCATAATGGCATGGAGCGGCAGGGCTGGCAGGGGGGTTATTAGTGAACATAATGGATCCATTAAGCGCATACAAAAGCGTATCTTTACAATAAATTCTTACTTGGATTCACAAACTATATTTGTGACACAATACCCAATGGCACTGACACAACGACGACGTGACAGGGGAGGATGATAGCTTTGAATGGAGGATGTCCTGACGGCTGCTACCAGAGGCAGGATCCAGTAGTTAGCCACATGACGCCTTTCTTCATCTCATCAAGTGGTTAAACTTCAACATTAGCTCTGAAAGTTTGGACTTTATTCAATGCTCTGATGGAGTGTTTCACCATGTTCCCACTTAAATTGTCAACTAGAGAATGCTGCCTCTTGGTAAACTACCCCAATATGTCATCAAGTGACAGATATTGTATTTTATGTACATTGCATGTTACATAAATAGCTTTCCCTTAACAGAAAAGAGATGACTTTTTAAAATGTCATGCGTAGGCGTGTGTAACTGTGTGAAAAGTCTGTATTTGAGGAGTGACGAGGAATGTAGCCAAAGAACAACTTCAAATTATAGAAATTAAAAGGACTAGTTAAAAGTTATGTTCTGACCATCTTCATAGAAATGACTGAATGATTGTGTGATCGGGTGATTGACAGGTCCAGAGAGTTTGCCTGCCTTCTGCCCACTGCGTGAACAGAAATCACCAACCACAAATGAAATTAAAAACGTCAGTATGTACATAAATTAAACAAAGAAGTATGGTTTGTAGTTTTGTTGTACAGCAAATAAACCCATCCTGGCTGAGGTTAAAACATGGCTGCACTAAGCCAACTGCAGGGGAGTTTTTGGCCTCACCTCCAGACAAAAGTTGATCATTATTTTGGATCTGTGTTCACTGCCGTCTTATTCCGTCTGTGACTACATATTGGTGTGTGTTAACATTACGAGTGTGTTGTTCAGCATGTTTTTGCTGTAAAGGTATTTATTCCCTCAAATGTGGGAAAATCCTCTTTCACTGTGGATTAAGGAGACGGTGTGCATAATGTATGCGGGGGGGAGAGGGTGGAACACAGAAAGGGAGCGGGGGTGAGGGGGAGGACAGTTAGCAGGAAGATATAAGCAGTGGAAAAAGCTTTCCGAAAGCTGATATCAGTTCTTTTGGACTGTGTTAATACATAAATACCCTTTTTTTTTAATTTGATGTTTTTTCCTGCCAAAACAGAGTTACTGCACAAACTGTATTCTTGAGTGGAAAAACCTCTAAAATAGCAGCCATAGCGGAAGACGCTAAGTCCTCACTAACACCTAGGAAGATGATGATAAAACATTTTGATGCATAATCTTGTGACAAATGTTGCAAAAGTACACATCTGGGTAGACGGCCTCCTATAGACTATCAGTGCAGTGCAATCAAACTGCATCATATCTGTAGATGATGAAACTGGACAAAACAATTCAAGACATGCTGAGAAAAGCAAAGAAAGAGAGATGGAAAATTGGGGAGGAAAAACAGAAGAACAAAGTTAGGCCACGCTTGTGTTTAATCTTCGCCTTTTCTTATTTTTCATGTTAAGGGGACAGGTGGCTTCTGGGTAGTGTGGCCTGTTTCCCCCGACAAGCCGCTAATGCCTCCAATAAGATAAACCCTCGGCGAATGGGCTCCTGTCGCCGGAGCTGCCACCGATAAGAGCAGAGGATCGTTAACGGCCAAGACAACTGAAAACATGAGAGGCTGGGCGGGAGATAAAGAATGTAGGAGGTGGGAAGAAAATAGGAACAACAGCGATCAATTGCTGGCACTGAGAAGCGATGCTATCCAACGCCATCCCTCTCTTACATCTCCTGTAAGAGTGTGTGTGTGTTCGCGATCATAATCTGAAGGGGTAGAGAGGCGGGTAGTGTGTGTGTGTGTGTGTGTGTGTGTGTGTGTGTGTGTGTGTGTGTGTGTGTGTGTGTGTGTGTGAATCTGGGTCACCAAGTCATCAATAACCACCTGCATTAGTGGACCAAACACACAGGCAAGGTCAAAACTGAGTGAAATCCTTTCAGAGTGAAAAGGGGATGAAAGGGGTCTTTTCCAGCTCAGATGACGATTCCCATGGGGGGCTGGTAGGGGGGACGGATGCTTGGATGGATGGATGAGTGGATGAATGAGCGCATGACTGGAAGAGTGGCATTTGAGTATCTACTTTTGACAGATTGGCGACGGCCGACTTGGCAAGCAGAAACAGGTGGGAGTTTGGGGGCTGGGGCAGAGAGAGGAAGGGAGTGAAGGGTGAATTATGGATGGACGGATGAAGTTGGGGGGGTGGGGTGGCTTGTGCCCCGCTGACAGGCAAGCTGCTAGTCGGTGGAGTCACTTAGCCACACAGAGTCAACCAGAAATGATGGGCGTCTTTGCATCTGCAATGTACTGTAGCCCTTTTTTTCTCTCCCAAAGGCCTCTGGGAAGGTGGGGGGCAACAGGAGACTCCGACGAGGAGAGCGAAGCCGTCTGCTCGGCTCTGAAAAGTAACACTGCAGCAAGCAGCGGTGCAGAAGCTCACTCTCTCCGCTACCGGTATGTGCTCAGTTTGCTTACTCCACTGCAGCCGTTCTTGCTTTCTCTTACTCTTCTTCCCATGTCGGACCGTTCACTCCTCACCCTCCTCTACGTATGTGGATGGGAACCAGCCGACCTGAGAGGGGAGATGGGAATAAGAAATCACACTGCTGTAACAGCTGTAATTTACAGTCATTTATGGCGTACTCGCTTTCCTTCCCTTTGCTTTTTATACTTCAGATAGTGATTTACTACATTTACCAGAATGCCTTTCAGGAACCCACAGAGAATAGCTGTATACTGTGTGTGTGTAAGAGAGAGCAGTGGTTCTAATAAGTAACAAAAATAAAAATGTATATTTTCCAAGCTAATATTGGCAATCCTGAAGGTATCTGAATGGTGAGAGTAAAATAAAATAAATGTATTGCTAAAGTTTTACATTGTTGACATTAAAACCATTGTGATATAACATGGGTTTACAAATGAAATGTTCAGTTTGAGCGTGGAGATTCATTTTTGGGAACACATAACTAAATTTATATTTTAAACTCATGGTTAACATGGTAACATTTTTTTCAGCACATCTTTTTTTTCTAACTGCATTGTTCACGTGAAAAGATGCCCAAAACCTAATATTTTAAATTTAGACAAAATGTAATTAAATGATAGAAATCATTCCATTTATTAATGACTGTTTTTAATTACAAGTATAATAGCAGCTGTTTTATACGATTGAAATAGACAGTTTTAAATAGTGGTTAGCAATTTTAAACAAAGAAAATGTAATTTAAAACATTCTAAAACAAAAATAAAGATATTAAAACATAAAATACTCTATAACAGTACTGTAAAAATATTCAAATGAAGTGATAAAATGTGTTAGTGTTGACAGAGTGTTGACAATTGACAGATTCAGAAGTACCGATTGTTGTTACTGGTTGAAGGCTCTAAAGAGAGTCTAACAACTCTCTACAGACTCCACACACAGTGTTTAGTTTTCACCAGAGCAGCATCAACACACACATCTGGCTTAGTAATGTGTCTGTGCTGTGTGAGTGTGTTCTTGTGAAGAGGTGTGGTAAATGTAAAAGCGCTTCTCTTTTACTGAGCACTGCAGCGCACACACACACACACACCACACACACAGGCTGAATGCAGTGCATGTGTGTGGGAGTCAGTACATATATTTCCCTGTATTTAGAACCAGGATTCTCTCAGCGCTATATGCCTGATTATGAAGCGCTCTTGGTATTGGATGGGAACATTTATGCATTTAAGACACAAAAGCAGCAAATTAACTCTTCCAAGGGATGATATGGGGAAACAGAAATGTTGGAAAGGTGTACATAACAGACTAAAGATAAAACAGACTAAATGTGAATAGTCCCTTCCAGGTACCTGTAGACAAGAATATCCGCCAAATGTTTCTTCTTCTAAAAGCCTGTTTTTAGCTCTACTGAAAATTGGATTTAAGAATTTAACAGCCAGCATGAAGAAACAAAAGTGGTTTCTAAGTAAACACCGCTAATGAAAGTTCTGAAACTTTTCTGCCTTGATTAAATATTAGTGAATGCAGTGCAGCCCATATCGCTGATGAAAAAGGACACAGCATTTCACCATCCAAACTTGGGACTGTTATCAGGCCTGGAAGGCAATATCAGCCCTCAGAAAGGATGATTCTCTGCATTTGGATTTGGTGATGGGAAGCTGTGTTTTATTGGAATCTTATGGCTGCCACTTACCCTGCCATTGACCTCGCCCCTCCACCAGCCGTTGGCTCCTGACTTGGTGTAGATCTTGACCACGTCACCCTCCTGCAGCGACAGCTCCCGGGTGTCACGCGAGCTGAAGTCGTACCTTGCTATCGCCACGCCAATCACTTTTGGAGTAAACACTACAACAGATAGAGAAAGAGATGTGGGTATTAAAATATATATAACATTTCGTTCATCCACGGTTCAAGAAGATGCGTTTGAAATAAATCTAAAAACATCAGTTTCAGTGTCGACGCATACACACATGTACACACACACACACACACACACACACACACACACACACACACACACACACACACACACAGACAGATAGAGATGGGTGATATTTTCTTCATTTCTTTCATTCTTTCATAAAGAGTGAACGAGATGGAAAATGGTTGACACATCTGACCTAGACACTAGACACACTGACACTAGATGGTTCAATTGCTGTTTAATAATCATATTCTAATTATTATATATTATTTATATAACGAGAAGTATGGCCCTACAAGTCCTTGAAGCTGTGAAGTCCAGCTCGAGTGTTCTGACAGCGGTGTGTGTGTGTGTGTGTGTGTGTGTGTGTGCGAGCGACTAGACTTCCTGTCTAGGAGACAGCAGCATGAGAGACAGCTGTGGAGGCAGTTAGCTAGTTACCACTGCTCCATTCCACCCTGCCGGCTTTCTACCTTCTCCAGACACTGACTGGTGGGTCAAACTGGGCTCAGCTGACGGGTGGAAATGGAATGTCAGACCTCTACAACCTGGCCGTGGGGACGGAATATCTAATATAGAGGAGCTAACACACACACACACAGTACATTCATGCATTACTAAAACAAACAGTCCCTATTCTCCACACAGGATGACATGTATGTGCACACAACTATGGGAGAGGTGAAATGGTGCAATGAGAAGCTAGATGGCAGATGTAAAGGCAGAGATTCAGGCGATGATGTGAATGCACTGAGCTACAGCCAGCATGCTAAGCAGCCTTCAACATGAAAGGCAAAAGAGAGAAACAGAGAGTGTTAGAGAGACAGACAGACAGACAGACAGAGTGAGAAGCGATACCTGTACCTGACCAGAAGGGAGCAGAGGAAGGAGGTACAAAGCTGTAGCCGGCAGGAGTTACAAAAGAGAGGCCGCAGAGCAATGGGGCTATGGCAGGGCAGGCCAGGCAGGGAGCGGAGGGGGCAGGGGATGGGGGGGATGGTAGAAGGAGAGAGAAGCAAAGGAGAAAAAATGAAACATGTTTTTATAAATCCCAACTCTAAGTTAAAAAAAAATTTCAGAGGTAAAGAACACAGTTGCAGTTTGATAAAAAATAAATGACGGCAGGAAGAGCTCTAGCCAGTGGTAGCAGTTCTTTCACTGACGGTTAATTAATTTGTACCCCTGAAAGTATTTACACAGTTTGGCCTAAATTGGGCTCTGTAATTGGAAAGCTAAAATTTGAACTCAAAGAAGAGGTAACTCCAACTCCTTCCTTGACTAAAGGTCAGAATTTTGAATATTGTAAGGCCCTTACTTCTACATCAACTCATATGAAACTTAATGACAAAAGAAGAAGAAGAAAACCTACAAAATACACTTGCAGGCATGAAGTGGTGCTCTAATTAAACACATTTGAGATAACTCACTACATAACTCACAACATTTGTCTCATTTCCATAAAACTTGGAGGAATACACATTTTGTGTTCTGGTGTGAAACTGAAAAAAAAAAAAAACTGAATTGAAAGATGGTCCTGATTAAATTAAAGGTCAAACATCGAAGGTCCAAAACAAACATCACCACTAAGATTTTGTTGAAAGATGAAGTGATGACACATCTTGATTCCAATTTGCCAAAAAGATATCTGCGTCATAAATGGCATCTCCACTTTAATTGGGAGGAACATGCGGAGTACTCACAATTACAGCACAGGGAATAGATTTCTATTTGCATATTTATAAAGACAATCACCCAGCTGTAGTACAGCCACAACAATCTCCTTTACAAACTTCCTCTGACAGACACCCTTAACTTGATAACTTATCAGACACTGGCGTTGCCTTATTTCACTATTATTATAGTACTTTCCTGTGATCTCCAAATTGCTTTTCATGTCATCTCTCTGAAGCTCACAATGTCCACAGCACAGATTCCTCTACTTTAGAAAGACTTAGCTGTGCCGTTACCTTTCAAACAACTTGAGAAATAACCCACTGCAGTTGTATCTCTATCTGTCCTCCAGTATTTCTACTGGCAGAGAAAGAAGCTCCCGGCATTGATCTGATTCCAACAATGTCTTAGAGTTGGCAGTGTTAGTGCCTTGCTCTGGGGAATAGAACCTCTAACCCTTAAAGTATTAATACCTTAGTCTTTGAGGATACATTTGAGTCCACTGGGTT
This sequence comes from Enoplosus armatus, assembly GCF_043641665.1. Classification (NCBI taxonomy): domain Eukaryota; kingdom Metazoa; phylum Chordata; class Actinopteri; order Centrarchiformes; family Enoplosidae; genus Enoplosus; species Enoplosus armatus. The sequence continues at coordinate 14,564,405 of NC_092200.1, read as the reverse complement.
ATTTTGGAATGTGCTATTTAAGTAGAATCAGACTACACAGTATAAATTCAATACAGGCAGTTGGCTAAATGGATGCCAATGAATGATTTTGTCCAGAAAAGTTTAACTAGGGTTAACAAAACATTCCTGATGTAGGAATTATGTGTACTGTCTGGACGATGGAAAACTCAAGACAAAGAACTTGGTGTGGTTAATTCTGGCTACACGACCGCATAGCATCACTACAAAGGAGCAGTGGTGGGTGACCCCCCTAACAGAGTCAGAAGGATATAGTAATAGGTGGTAGTTGGTGTATTAGTATAATGGATGGATTACTGAATGAGCCTACTGGGCACAGGCCCAGGGCCCATGGACCAGAGCCTGAGCCAGAGCAAAACAACCACAAATAGACACAAAACGACTAAAAGCAACGTGGCCATGTCTTTGGGTCTGGGGGTCTTTCTCCCACGTAGGAGGGGTGGGAGGCCTTGTACATATCTGTGTCCAGGAGCCCACTATCTCATAATCTGTTCATGGCTGTAGGCTATGTGGAGTTACAAATAGAAGCTAATAATTGACATTATTTCATATCAGAATATTTAAAGTTGTTTATTTGGCATCCATTTATTTCACGGAATAAACCATGTAATTATTGATAATGAACAGTGTATTGGGCTTTTAATTTGAGTGGTAACACATTTTTACTCATTTTACTAAATGGCCCCCCCTTAAAACTGTGCCCCTGGTCCAACACCCCCTTTGAAAAGTTTCTAAACCTGCCTCTGCACAGGAGCCCACATTTCTGCCACTGGGAATAGAAAATCTAATCCCCACAATGGCAGATAAATGCCCAAACTTTATGAAAAATGTGCCGCTCCCAACAATACTGCTGGCAAGTTAACAGGCCTGGGTTATTGATATGCTGTAAGGAGAGCAGAGCTCTAGTGGTTTTTAAAATGAATACTAATCAGCGCACTGAGAGACAGCTCAGCAACCCCTAATGGTGTCTAGGTACGAGCAATATGAAGAGGGATCGCCCTCCGCTTCAAACAGCCACCAAGACACCAGCTGCATTTTACATGCTTCATTTTTGCACAATCTGATTTGTGGACCACAGCGGAATACACAATGTGAGCTGGTTCACTAATAGAGGAGACTAACATCCAGGGCGCACACATACTCGTGCATTGTATCATTTCACAAGAGAATGAAGATGAGTTAAAATCCAATCAGCAGTCAAGAGTCCTACACACACTGTCAGCTGTGTTTGTTCCATGGACACATTTTAATTCATATTTTGAGTTAACACTGGTATTGTTGCTATTTTAGTTAGTGTATTGGTATTAATCAATCAGTTTTGCCTTCTGCAAAGCTGTCCAAAAAAACATGAAACAAAGCATGAACAATAATTAGACGTCTTCCAGCAGTGCTTGAGGAAGACGCAAATCAAAACAAAAACATTTAAATGTGAAAGAGAGAAAATGAAGTCTGCACACCAGGAGGAGGCTGCCCACGAGACAGAAGACCACACCGGAACAAAACAAATTTGGATTGAAGCTGTCTCGACTTGTGTTTTGAAGCGGAGTTTGAACAACAGGCCTCTTCAGAACAACCAAACAGCTCCGTACAATCTGTTCACATTTCTCTCGCTTGGGACTTTTTCTTTTCTCCACTGCACGCGGTGGCATACAGGGTTCAAATGAAATCTCATTTAGCCACCAATTGTGATACGTCATCCATTTTCCATTAACCAACTGATGGGCAAAGTCGCTGTGCCTGGCTCACACGCTGTTTAACACCGTTTCTGCTGGCATTGCTTGAAACATTCAGCTTGTGTTGGGTGAACATTGGATGTTTTAAAGAGCGAACAGCACTTTCTTCTTCAGCATTGGAGGCTGAAGACTGTGAGTCTTTTTGACCTCCCTTGACGGTTTTTCAAACCTATTCCCACCTGACATTATCAACCAAGCCAATAATGAAAGGATAAAAGGATCAATTGAGTATATACTGCCATTCTTTTCAACAAACTATTTAAAAACACCTTTTACTTATTAAATTACACAAGAAAAAATTGTTTCTGTCACAGAAATGTCTATATTCACTCCTGAGTTGACGATGCTCAGCTGTTTCACTTCAAACCCAAACATCATCTCATTAAAATCTCGGCTCAAAGTTACACACTCCACCCCTGTTAAATTCCAAGTCAGAAAGGAAGAACATGTCACTGGATGTTGCGTTCTCCCTCATTCCGCCCTAACAAATAGCATCTTGACTGCTGAGAGGAGTCAGGTTAGTTAGTTTAATGACTGACAAAGTCGCACAGTTAAGAAGGAACAGCAGCCGCATGCATAAATAATCATCAGTGCGCTGCATTCCAGTACAGTTCTGCTCCTCAGACAATGATTGCTGCTTTTGTCTTGAGGTGTTGACAGGTTTGTTCATAATAGAACAAACAGCTCAATCTTACACAGGTAAAAAAAAAATATCACACAGCTCAAATCTTCACCTCAACGACTGCCAGACAGCACACCACAACATCCACAAGAACAAAGTTTGCAGACAACCTCTTGTGGCGCAGTTGCTAACAAATTTTGGGCTGTCTGAAGTGTACAAGGATGTTTGCAGCAAAATGACAGCTGAAACAACAATCTGCTGGTGAGCGTCTGTTTTTGATATCCCACATTAACACTTGTGTAGTAAATTGCTTGATGGTTGATGGCTCAATAAAATAAATGAATCTGTGATTAAGATCATTAACATCAACTATAAAAATAAATAAACAAAATTACACCATCAATTGAAGAAATATTTGACCTCTTATTATGAAAAACTATTATCTATTATCTACTATCACTATTTCATTAAAACATTTGAGTAACAGATACATTAAAAAGATACTACAGTTGTGGTAGTCTGTCTTTGTACTATCATAGTCCCTGTTTATTTGTGACTTTTCAGGGAAAATTGAACATGAAAATAGTGAAAAAAAGTCATTTGGGATTTCAAAAGTAACTAATGACGGATGATATCATTATTTGAATTTGTGTAACATGCAGTAGGTGGATAAGACTATAACTCATATAAATGCTCTTGACTCTGGACTTGTTGAAGGTTCTACCAGATTATCTCTCTCTCTGGCAACTCTAATTGATTTGATCTTCAGTAAACGTCCAGAGAGTGTTATCAAATCTAATAACATGCTTAGTGGATTCTCCAACCACCGTTTGACAGTTCAGTCAAAAACAATTAACATCAGAGGAGACTGGGCTGTCTTTAACAACAAATGGCTACTTAGCTCCTTTTTAAGGATGTGAAGACGCTCCCAAGTGAATTAAAGGCGTGTGTGAGAGAGTTGGGAAGGATGATAGATAAGAAAACAGAACAGGCGGCAGGAGTAGTGGTGGGAGAAATCAGCAGAGCCAGTAAAAGCAGCAGTAACAGAAACAAAAGCTATTAACAATGAAAGGAGCATGAATGATGAGTGTCGGATCACACTGACTGCTTTCCTGACTTGATGATGAAGAGTCCGCTGATGCTGATTAGCTGACTGCATGTATGACTGTCAACTGTCTAAGGTTTAAAATGCCGCGGCTAGAGCTGAAGTCAATCAACAGAAACTTAATCAGGAACTATTTTGATAATTTAAACACTTCCAGCTTGTTAAATGCAATGATTTCGATGCTTTTCCCAGTTTTATTATGATCGTAAACTAAATATCTTTGGGTTTTAGACTGTTGGAATCAATTTTAAGATGTCACCTTGGGTTCTGTGACGAGCATTTTTCAGAGATTTTACAGATAAAATCAGAAAATGAATCAACAGACTGCTACCAGAAACTTAAAGGTACCCTCTGAATGTAAACATTATGTTGTTTGTTTACATGAATCATCAGCTCAGAATATACAAATACAGTATGGGATAGATTTCTCTCAGATGTCTTTAATCCTTCCGTCAATAGTTTTTATATTTCCCAGTTGTTGCATTATCAGTTGCTACCATTACTGCGAAGTGGGCTTTAGTGTCTTAGTGGTGGATTGTTTCTATTCTTAGTGACTCGTCAGGTCTACTCACTGCTGCCACCCGACCGGTGACGGTGCATAGCAGCGTTCTCCGGTTCCCGGTAAGGGAACTGCAGAGTGGTGTCGAGGCTCCTAAAACCTTCTCTCAGGGAGTGGTGTTTGTAGTACTCAATCAGCTCCTGGACAAACACACACATACATAAGAATAAGTAAGCACACTAATAGATATACAGTCATTGAAGTTAGTCTTTACTGCATGTCACATTTCTCTTGAATTCACTTTGTAAAACCAGATAAATGACACATTCATGCATAGTTTCTTTGCAGCTCTGATGACAGAAACATCTGTGTTGTTTACGTATCCGTCAATCATGAAGAGTCTGCATGAAAACTGAATCTTATTATTACCATAGTGCTTTTAAACTGCTGTAGATTTATAGAATTATAATATGTTATGAAAGCTGACTATAAGTTTGACTTACTATACCTCCACATTAGACAGAACCTTTGAACAGTTTTCTGCCTCTATAAAATGTAGTGAAAATATGTTATTAAAATACTGTTTTGACAAACACCAGTATTCAAATATTATACTCTGAAACCTGTTTTTAGCAAATCTGAGATAGAGAAAATACAATCCTGGCATAAATAAAGCTGGTGAACCTTTCCAATATGCGCTGCACTTATCTATAATGCTGAAGCCCTCAGGCCAGTATAAACACGTCTCTAATCATGGCTATTTTTGTGCACACTGCTAAAATAAAATTCAGGTTTTGACACTTCATTAAGCGAACATGATGATTTATTTATGAATTGCAGTGGTGGAATTTGAAAAAAATAATAAAACAGGCTGAAAAGACTCACTAATATGCTCCTGAACTTCTTGTTCTCTGCGATGTGGAAGCAGCCCTCCTTGGTCAGGATCTTTATGTGCTTCACGTCGTTGTTGTACCTGTGGGCCATTGAATAAGTTATGAGTGTAATTTCCCTCTCTGATCACCACCATCGATCGGTGGCCGCCCCCCTGGCCCCACTGTGGAGAGCACGGCCGTCGTTGTAATGCATAGGGTCCCGAAGGTTCGTGACACGTGAATGATGGGTGGTCAGGAGGAAAATGTGTGTAACTACTCCCCTACCCACATAGGGACAGGGTGTGCAGAAATCTAGCGTGTCTGTTAGTCACAGTGAATACTCAGCTGAGTGTCGACTGCATCAATCTGCTAGCTCCTGTCCTATTTCTAAGTCACTATACGTAGATTCTTTTGAAGTAATTATTGCATTAAATTACTCTGATAGCATTTTTGTAGAAAAATGAGACAACACACATGAGAGTTCATATGTGGCTTTCAGCCCTTCATTTTCCATGTCCCTGGTTTGGGGTAGGGTCTTCTTTGATGCTACCACTAGGGGGCACCAAGGTTGGAAAAGTTCAAATTCTACACATAGTGGCTTTAATCTACAAACTCTGTTCTGGTATCGACTGCTTTCCGTCGAGGTCTTCACACATGAACCTGTGGAAAACTCAACTCAAAGCTACGTGCATAAAAACAGAGACCTGCTCCAAAAAGAGACCTGAGGATCATTAGACCCAAATCCAAACTGTGATCGACCCAAACAGATCCAAATAGAGAGACTTAACACAGCATGGCGGCGTGGTGCACCTCCAATTACAGAGCGAAAAGAGCAGCAAAACACTTCATTTTTGCCTTCACTTCAAAGTTCCTACTTTCCCTCTCCAGGTCCAACCTGACCCAATTAGAATGAATATAATTTGGACCCCTGGCCTGACTGTTCCTGGGTCAGGCCTTGTCACTAAGAACAGAGCTGGACTTGTCATGACGTCTAGATTTCAAAAACTAAAACTTTTAAAACCTTAACAGTAATGCTAAGACTAGCTGATTTTAATGTTAAAAGAATAGTTTGATATTTTGAGAAATATGCTTTAGAGTTAACTGAAAAAAATCATATCTCATATCTGTGTGTTAAATATGAAGCTGCAGCCAGCAGCCGGTCAGTCTACCGGCACTTTTAAAGCTCAGTAATTAACAAGTTCTATCTTCTTTGTTTTAACTATTAAAAACTGAAGTGTAAAACTGACTGGTTTAAAGGGGATTATGTACTGGGCTATTTCTTGGCCGGGAGCAGTGACTTCCATAAAACCACAAATTGTAATTTTTTACACTTTCTTAAACAAACGAGATATAACGTGTTAATTAGCTTTAGAGGTGCTTTTAGAGCCCAGCTAGCTGTTTTCTCCTGTTTCCAGTCTTTGTGCTAAGCTACAGTCATGAGAGTGGTATCAATCTACTCCTGTCACTCTCTGCAGGACAGCAAATTACAACTTGTGATGATGTGAAAATATTGAGACTTCCAGAATCTTATCTCAAGATTTTCCCATTTAGAAAAAGCTTTTCTTTACTGTGTGTGGCAGAGCCACCCACGCCCCTTTCCCTCTACTTTTGTCGAATGCATTAAATACAAATTTGAGAGCTTCATTTGTACCGAACTGGGGTCTCCTGGCTATTTAGATGCAATCTTCATCCAGCTCTATTCTGAGAAAAAGGCAATGAAGGAGAGGGCATTTTCATTTGTGAGTAATACTTTTTAAAACGTCATTCCTACAACGGCTTTCTTTTTCTACCCCGCTTCTCTCTTCCATGGGGAGGTTTTAATAACCTTGAACAGTCTTAGCATCGTGTCTGTGTGCACACAAGCAATTAAGACTGCAGCGCAGAAGGAACTTGAAGGCAATGAAAGCCGGTCCATTCTGCAAGAGGAAAAAAGGATTCTAAAAAAAGTCAAACGAAGTTTAAAGGAATGTTTCAGTTGCTCACAGAGAGGCGTGCTGGCTCCTTGAGACGGAAAGTGTTCCAGCTCAGTTGATGTGACTTCACCGCCTGCGTTTACACTGACAGCATTTATCATGAGCAATGGTAGGGTCACTAGCACCCCAAGGGTCTGAAATATGCTCTGTAAGCCTACACGGACTCTGCACCTGTAGAATTCTGACAACGCCTCCGCAGAGAGACGCTGCCTGTTGAATTGTTCGCTCACTTTTGACTACATTAATTTTGTAGGACAATTTGCACATATCTGGATATTTTGAATACCCATAGTGTTTAAAATTTTAAGCAGATGCATTATTTTAGAGCATCTGGGAAAGTTACGTTTGAGCGTCAAGTTTTGCCCTTTTTAAAGGTTCTCGAAAGATATTTAGTGAAGTTGAGGTCAAGCACCTTACCAGTTATTTATCTATGTATTTGTTTGTAGTTAATTGTTGTTAATTGTTGGGCAATGAATGATTAATGGTTAATGGTTTCGCAAATTCATTTTTGCTCTCACTGCTCCACATTGAGCCTTGCATTTTAGTGGCCATGTGTCCTACATGCTGTTCACACTGAACCTCAAATTCAAAGGTTCTACTAAAATCTACTAAACATTTCTTTCAGCTTGCTTGAGGTAATTTTAGGTTGTTTTAATGTATTGTGTGTGTGTGTGTGTGTGTGTGTGTGTGTGTGTGTGCTTAATTTTGCTCAAAAACAGTCTTTGTTATCTTCAATGAAAACATTCTGCTAAATTTTGCAGATTTTCTATCTGGATCACAGCTGAAAAGCAGATTTCATTTGGGTTTGCGATTACCAAGATTAAATGGTTATATGACTCTAATTCTAAACTAATCAGATTGTATTCGTGGGTTTTGAGGTCAAAACTTAATGTGTACTACTTCCAAGTGCCTTAACTGAGACCCTGCTCCATGATTAGCGTTTTGGTTTGGTCAGTTTCACCCACATCGCTGTGGTTAACCACAGCCTCCGCCTCAGAGGGAAAAGCACATCATCCTGCAAAGGAACTATAAATTGGTCCGTCAAATCATGCAGTATAGCCAGGAGTTACATCTGGTCAATGCTGCGGTTTGGCTGAAGGCATCTGATGAATCTAACAGACAGAGCAGCCGCAAACAGACAATTGTCATGTTAAAGAACAATCTGGTGATTGTTGATGGCCAGACCCAAGACAAGCCCATAACTCTAACTCTAACATTAAAACAAGATGATGGAAATATGTTGTTACAGTTGTTCAAACTGTTGTCTGATGTAGTGAAATTCATCACTTACACTACAGGCTCACATTTAAAGGGCACTCCTATTAGGAACACAAATTGTGTATCATTATATAAGAGACATTTTCATTAATAATAATATAATTATGCTTCATTTAAATCAATTAAATCCAAGAATCTACAGACTTACTTTATACTGATGGCGTACTCTGTGTACTCTCTGCTGCGGTGGCGGACCAGGTAGGTGCTGTTGACCCTGTTAATGAGCTCTGCCTCTGCCTGGAGCCTTTCCATGGGCCCCGCAAACCTACAACACCACAGCCAAAAAGACATGAGCTTGACCCACATGAAATATACTGTACTGTAAAAGTTATTGACTGTCTGCAGACCATTGATTACTGTGTATTCTCCTAAAATCCGTGTGAGCTGTTTAATTTGCTTACACTTCTGGGTCAGAGCTGCGTAATGTAATTGCTTTGACATGCTGAAGCTGCTATGTGTAAATAAATTCATATGATGTTATTGTCTGGACCAAATGAATCTCTCATCAGCCTGATCTTCCGTACATGGATTTACATCTGTATATTGCTGCCTTTTGCTCTACCCAATAAAACCTTGGTCTGTCCAATAAAAAGCAGAACTCTGTTGCTGTGAACATACCAAGGTTGAGAGGAGTAATCAACGGGCTTCGGGACCTGGAGCAAAAACCAAAAGCAGACATGTTTTTTTGTTATCTTCATGAAGCTTTCACTCAATACAACGTGCACCACTGCAGTAAAGTCTTGTACTTGGCGTCAGTACCACAGTGCTGTTTCCCAGATGATGTTTTGCTCTTCTATAAAACAGGCACTTTTACACTGTACAACCCCAATAAAACAGCTTAATGCTCTTCTTATCTTTACAACAGTGTGGACATGGTGATAATGGTTTGTTATCTATTCCTGAAGCAGCTGTGAATTTCATTTTATCAAAGGGAACATGACAATCCAAAGTGGAGGACAAAAACAAGCAGTTGATATACAGTTAAGTAAGTGGAGACACCACATAAAGTTTGCACAATGTAAAGTATAGCTTGTTTAATTTAATGCTTTGTTTCTTATTGATGAAGTGAATTCGACAGTAAAACCGTCTTTTATCTCGTAAGACAAGTTCCTTGTGCTCGGAACATAAAAACCCATTCTTCTCGCCAGGTAAAATAGCTCGTCTCACCACAGAAGTCCAAACCATCCTCACATCACTGCACTGCTAGTAAATACACGCAGCCACATGCAAGCTGCTGCAACAGGCCCTGATGTGGCGAAGGACTACAAGGAAATGCTGCTTACACATGGGCAAGGCTTCACAGCATCGCTTGGAAAGAAGCCAACCTCCTTCGTCGACAGGATTTTGCCCTGAAACCACAGAGAGATAATTGTGTTACGTACATCTGGCTGACTCTGTCTCCATAATTCAGGAACAATTAGCTTGCAACACAGAGCAGTGTAAATTTACAGCCCTAGTTAACTATTGTTGAAATAATGGCTGGCAGGAAGAGAGGGAAGAGGATGAGTTCCTTATTCCTCCCTTGGTGATGACTCTTTAAGCTGGGGGCCTTAATTTATCAACACTGGGGAGACTCCATATAAATAGGGGGTTTTCTGGAGGCCATAGTGCAGTTATCTTCTTCTGTCTGACTCAGGCGCTGTGGCTTGATTTATATGGGACAATAATTCAGACATGGATTCCACAGCTGGAAAGAAATTGAGAGTTTTGTGCATTTTAACAGTTGCATTCAGAGATGACTTGGTTAAAAAAAGGCTTTCACCTACATATGAAGTGGCTGTTGTTGGTGGGTAATTAATATCTTGAGGGGTAAATACAAAATGAACACTGTGCTACATTGTGTGGAAATCTAAGGCAGTCTGTTGTAGTACTGCTGTTCCAGTTCTCCACTGAGCAGGAGCCCTGCAGCAGGCAGTGTTTGTCTATTTCTCAGAGGCACAAGTGGCACACTACCAGCTAAGCCTGTTTTGATGGTTTTGTGGTCGTCCCTGTCACGTCCCTGCCACCTCAGGACATTTTTGCCAGTCCTTGTGGAAAGCCTCGCTTTCTGCTGCATCCTCGCAGAGGGTGTGATAATGATTATAGCTGGTAGCATTGACAGAGTAAACAGACGGTTGCCGTTGAATGAAATGAAATTACAGCGATCAATTCTATTTGTCACGCACCCCCAGAACAGAAATGGTTGCGGTCTGCTGGCTACAAAGGTGATGGATATTGAATGTTTGCCGAGCGTGGGGCCATGGCTGCCTCTGGTTAAGCTCTTACACAGGGTTAATTGAATTCTTTATCTATTTTATCTGTTTTGCATTAAATATGGTGAGATATCTAGGCTTCCTTGTTACATGTCTGATTATAATACAATAATACAGTAGTTCATGTCAATACAATGCCCCTTTTCAGATCAAATCTCATTATAATTATTATGGTGACTTTGATTCAAAGTCTCAAACACACACGGTAAATTACTATCATCAAATATCCAGAAAACAGCCTATCTTTCCTCCTCCAGTGAGCTTTAAATCACTCGTGTTGTCATATGACTAATTGCTTGCATGAAACAAACAAACATTTCCAGCGTGTGGGAGTTTAACTTCCTTATAAGACGCGCTGTGTGTGTATATAAATACATGTTACTAAGAGTGTTTATTTTCACAGTAAGAACTGTGAACAGGCACAATCACAGGTATGAAATGTCCGACTTATAGTATGATGTCTACATAAACACATGATCAGGAAGTTGATACACAGGACAGTAGTGCAAAATCCCTTTCATAAAAAGTGGACCATGCTGACTAAACCAGATCTGACTTATAATAAAAAGGCAGAACTGACTAAGCGATATATCATTCTAGCTCTATTACAGAATATGAGATCAGGATGAGGGCTAGATGGACTGACAGTGGAGGAAATGTCCTTTTTATTTTATAGTGTTGTGAAATATGAGATTAAGACATAGTGCGACCTCTGACCTGCCACCAGGCGCTGTGAAGGTCGGCGCAGATTAGTTCAATGATGTCACCCGTCTGGATGCTGAGTGCTGGACCAGACGTAGGGCTCGGCATGCCAAAGTAGTTCCTGATTACCAGCATTTTGGGCAAACCTGCAAGAGGGATACAGTTGGTTCCTGCATACTGTTTGCAAAAAGGGCCTTATACAGTACGAACACGACTGGACTGGCACTATATTGAGAGTGAGAAATGAGAACAGTTCTGCAGCTAATGGTAAAACGTAAAGAAAATATATATTATATACATATTTTATTTTTTTCTATGGACCATAAGTTTGTAATAAAGTGAATCATGTGAACTTTTTGATGTGTGGCGATGGTTTAACCCAATTGTCCTCTTTTTAAAAGTAGACTTGAGTAGACAAGAAGACACACATAAAACTAAAACCCTTCTCGTAGACTTCTTCGGCTTGATTCCCTTCATTGTGAATGCTTGGCTGCATATGGGGACGTCTACGTATGCGTGTGTGCATACATGTACCGGGTGACCTCAGGTCTAAAAGGGCATGTTTGCCATTCTAAAGGTGCATCTAAAGGAACTATTCATGGCCCCCATTATAGGTGGTAATGAGAGGGAGTATACATGTGTACACACATACATACAAACACACTCCTTGTCACCAGTGTACTGCCCTTGCAAATCACTTTGACCTATTATCCATTATCATATTACGGATAAGCAACAGTGCACGGCTGGTTGTCTGGCTCATAGATAAAAGATAAGCTGGAGTGACGCTGTTTACTGCTGCACAACATATTCTGGCCTCTTGGGGGAAAATTCAATCAGTGTCATGTAGTTTTTTTCCACTATTTTCCTCCTTTTTCTTAGCTCAAGTTCATAGTATGCACATTTTTCCTTACTGCTCCAGTTAACAGCGCAAGGACTAACTGAAGCACACTACTCCCCAGGTGATATATTACATAGTAGTAAGGCTCTGCACTGGTACGAACAGAAGTACATGACCTCAGTCAGCGCTATTTGATTCTGCACAATGGGCAACTTTGTTATTACCAAGAAATCACTGCAATTGAATTACAACGCGTCTGTTATGAAGCACCCACCCATGCCAAACAAAGCCAAAGTTCAAATCTCATGTGCCCAACACAATAAAATGAAATGTGCATATCTTTCCCTGCAGAGTGTGGCGATAGTGTTGCGCAGGAATACAATGTGAGAAAAAGAAAATTCAAGTGAGAGCATGGAGAAAAGGGTAAAGCTTAAGGCAAATAATAGAGGAGTCAACAACATTGTATTGAAAGCCAATACATCTATATCTGCCCTGCTTCTCTTTCAGTGTGTGTTCCAGCGCTGTAGCACTGAGGCTGGCAGCCTGACATGTGCTAGCTTGCCTGAATAGGACTTCTAAAGACACAGGGCCGTGGAGAATTGAGTCTTGGGGGCATGAATTGCATTTCTATCCACACAAGGACAAGCCAAGTGTTAGCGTACCTTTGAAAACAGACAAAGAGAGCAGCGTCGGGATATTATGAAAACGCCAAGGGCTGGGGCAATCAAATGCCTATTGATTTTAATGCGTCTTCAGTCAGAAATGATTTTCTGCAGCGTAATGGATGGAGGGGTGGAAAAATGAGTGTTGAAGCCAGGTTTATAAGAGATTAAAGGCCCTCGGTGTAGTGTAGGCACCCACACACACACACACACACACACACAATTCAAAGGATTCATATTCTATTGGAGAAAGATTGAGAGACAGAAAGCCACAGAAGGAGGGAGGCAGAAATAAAATGGCTGCATTTACTGTATAGTGCTAATTTATGCACCCTGGTTTGAGTTTTATTCAACCTAAACTGTGTCCATGAGCCTTTCAGTCATAGATTGAGTCTAATAGCTACCAGGTGAGGTACACCTTCCTCTGACTGAGCCAGGTCACCTCTGATAGCAAAAAAACATTATGATGCCATGCCAGCAGCAATTAATGCAAACCTACTGCCAGTCCTGATAAACAACCTGATAGAGGAAAGTCCAGCTTCCTGGTTGATCTTGTTTGTGTGAGTGTGTGTATGTGTGTGTGTGTGTGTGTGTTTGTGTGTGTGTGTTTGTGTGAATTATGTGCACTGTCACTGTTTCCTTCTTCTCAAAATGTGAGGATTTTCTACTTTCCGCTGTTTTATTTATTTTATTCATTATAAATCGAATATCTTTGTGTTTTTCGGACTGAGAGAGAGAGGAAGAGAAGTCACTTGTGGCATTTTTCACTATTTGCTAAAATTTTACTTATTTTCACTTTGCTTACACTTAAAAAGGCTTCACGACTAATTGATTGATTGGAAAAATAATCATCAGTAATGAACAGTAACGAAAATTAGCCTTTGTTGCAGCCCTAAAAAGGTGTAAAACCTTTTTTAAGATCATCGTAATTATAACATATAGCCTATTTAGACAATAAGCCCATTTTAACAATTAACAGAATAATCTAGAAAAATTAAACAAAAAATACTTGGTCAGTCATTTGTTGCAAGGAAAAGTGCTGATATCAGCAGCTAGTTGCAGCATGCTGATTCACAGTATTAGTGAATATCAATAGTTGCTTGGATTATGTGCCAAAACGTGGTATAATTTGTCTTCGGAGCAGCAGTCTCTATGCACATAAACATTGCCAGAGAGAGAAAAAAACAGACTACAAAGGAGGAAGAGGAGGATGCATGCCAGGTGGGAGGATGTCTGCTGTGGTGTTGTGTTCTGAATCTCTCACCTGGATCTTTACACGAGCCCTGGAAAAACACACAGAGAAAGTTACACGCTGAAACAGGCAAATGCATGCAAACAAACACGTGCACATTTAGGGAATGTTTCAACCTGTTTCTGCGCTGACCACAAGTTCATTCGTCACCAGCACACACAATTCACTGCCACGGTCAACGTGTACATCTTAAACATCTTAAGTCATGCAAAGTCAGTGCAGCCTACATCCACCTTCTACTACCTTATAACCTACTAAATCAATTATTAGCTACACTCACATTGCAGTGACGTGAATATGATCAGACACACAGCCTAATGCTACGAATATATGTGCACACACAGAATTAATATTTTAACCCAGTCTGCTATCTCCCCTATGCAGACCACATGCAGCAGGCCTGCCATGGACAACACGAAATAACATGTTAAAACCCAGATTGCATGCACTGCTGCTGCTGCAGCAGCAATGTTTCAAAGTGGCAGAGAGCAGTTAAACTGATATTTATTGGCAAATAGTGATGTTTTCTGTCTATAATGATATTTTGTTTCTGACAGATTATTATTTTACTTTGATAAAGGTGAAAAACTGCATGTAGCCAAAGGGACATTGTACAATATTTCCACCCAAAATAGCATTACTGCTATTATTACTTCTACTGCTTCTAACAATGATAACAACAATACAACACACTGTATTTATGCATTTTTGTGCGTATTTCATCAGAGCGGCTGGTTGACAAGTTTCTGCAGTTTTAAAAAAGGTTGGATTCTGCACTTTGAATTTGTGTTTAGCTTTTTGTGCACAAAAACCGCTTCTCATTAGTTGTTATGTTATGTTAGTACCTGCCACCAGAAATAAACTCAAGGCAAGAGGGACACAAGTCAATTTGACTTGACTTTGATTTGACTTGTCTTATCCACATAGTGCAGTTTCAGCCACAGTTATTGGCTATACTACTTAAGTAAACTGTTTTGAGCCCAGTCTAATTTCCAGCTTGGGGATACTTGTGAGCGTTGCGGCAGTGAAGCACACAGCAGTTTCAGAAACAGCAGAGGCAACTCAGGGTAAATCTGCAAAAAAAAAACATTCTCGTTTCTCGCGTCAGGTAGGCTGCAGCGAGTTAAGTCAATTGGAGTCTCCTTGGCAAATAGCTGCAGGAGAGAGCAGTCTTCAAAGTGCAGCAAAGCTTTGGAGAGAAGGCGAGCAGCAGACACAGACAGACAGTGTACACCTCAACAAGGACACACACACACTAACACACACACGCACAGTGGCAGCTCACCTGAGTTCTGACGGAGCCGGGATCTGAAAGAAGTTTGAGAACAGGCATAGTGAATGACGGGTTAGCAGGTGCACGCAAACACTTGCACACACTCGTCGGTACAAGGCAACACTCCCTCATTAGTGGAGACGGCGGCCGCTCGTGTCTGACCGCGGCTCACTTTGTTTTGCTGCGCTGCCACTACCTGACAGCCGGGATAGAGGAGGTAACGAGGCGGGGGGTGGAGAGGAAGAGGGGTGGGGGGCAGACCTGAGGTTTTTGCTCCACCAGTTTCTTTCATTGGCTCCCTGAGGGACGGGTTACACCCCCTAGACACACATAAACACACACCTTTCCACACACTCATACTCCTGTACCTGTACAAACAGAGCACTTGCATAAACACACGCACACCTCCACACACTCACACACACACTAGCTGGCAGAAAGCCACAAATATATGCAGTGTACCTAAAGTACCTGTACAAACACACACACACACACACATCTCTCAGCAGGCCTGTTGTTCCTCAAGTGAACTTTGACCTGTTACGCAAACATCTGGCGAGGGAGCTGATAAAGCAGACAAACGTAGGTAAACACTGGCTTATCTGTGACACACGCGCACACACAGCCCTATACTGTGATGCTGTGATTGTGTGTTTGTGCAGCCGTGCAAGCGCTGCGGTGGCTTTCTGAGACATTTTAGAGTGAAAAAAGTTCAATGTTGAGGTCAAACAGACATCAGCAAAAAGTGGTGCTACCAAAAAGGAAGTAACAAATGAAAATATCTCCAATTACTGTACCTGAGTAGCTTTTAGTAGTTTCTGAAGTTTCAGACTTCTTCAAATACTTTTACTTTAGTATGTTACTTAAGTACTGGCCCTCACCCCTGCACATTTCCTGTACCAGCAGAGGGTGAATACTATGTGGAGTAATGACGGTGGGAATTCAAACCGACATCCCAGTCTTGGCCAGCTCTCCCGCTGCTGGTGTCGCCCAAATCTACTCAGGCACACAGTGTGCCCAGGTGGGCCTGGCAGTGGCGTTATTGCCTCTGCGACCTGATAGCACCATGACAGATGCCAGGTCCAACAGGAGCTGGCAGCCGGCCACGGGGGAATACAAACACACACACACACACACACACACACACACGCAATGGTGACATGCGGTGTTAACGGGTTGTAACAGTAAAACTTGCACGCTTGTTTGGTTTTTCGAGTTTTAGTTCTGTGAGAACTTCCAAGACCTGAAAGAACTTCCACAAACAAAAAGTGTGAATTTAGTTTTTCTCTCTCACACACACTCACACACACATGCAGAGGACATGCTAAGCTGGTTTCTGAAGGCTTTCTTTTCATTCCACATGTCTGAAGTTTTCCCACCATCCTCCTTCAGAGCTGTCAGTGTTCCTGCACAGGGAGCTGAGTGACAGATACACAACAGGAGCATAATAAAAAAGTCAGGAGTTTCTTAAAATTCCTCAGTAAAACTACTATTAAGCTTTGGGGATCGGTACAATGATACACAGTGACATTGCCTTTAAGAAGCTCTGAAGTGTCAAAACCACCCACGGAAGGAAGCTGGGGAGTTTCTGAATGAATATCTGCAATACTGATCGAATACTTGGACGACCTTGGTTGGTAGAAATAAGGGCAGGCATGAAATTCTTGCTTGTTTAGAGCAACTTCCCATAATTCCACTTGGTGCAATCATTTTCAGAATGTCGCTGTGAGGCTCTTTTTTTTTTTTAATCACAGTGTAACAAATCTCCCTCATACCCGTGATTAGTCACAGGAGACACTCATACATCAGGTTTTATGCACCATTGTGTGTCATCTGTCATTATGTTCATACTGCTATAAAAGTGCAGTTGTGTTCATACGATTAGATTTAATGTGTCCCTTGAAAACATTTCATTCAGTGACAAACTGTGAAGTGCAGAACTGTTTCAGACTGGTTGCAACTGATGTGAGGTTGTTATATTTATGAGTGTGTGAGCAGTGGTGTGTTACCTGATTTTCCACAGCACCCAAAGCGGGCCAGGCATTCTTTATGGGCACCTAAACCACACTTGGAGCACAGGTAACCTTGGTTAAAGACGCCCCTGCAGATAAAAGAACAGGAAAAGTCATCAGGTGGAGTGCTTGATAGTACACACACAGTAGTAACAGTGCATCAATGCAAAGAAGCAAAATTACTGAGGTGTTTAGAGGAGTGGCATGGCTCTATGGACGGCAATGTTGTCTAAATATATAAAATATCTCAATTGAAATACTATTGAATGGACTGCCATGACATTTTGTACAGACATTCGAGGTTCCAAGATGGTGTATCCTAATGACTTTGGTGACTCCTCTGAATGACTTCCTCTTGGACTGATCTCCATGAAATTTGACATTCTCACCCCCCTCTGGGTGAACTGCAATGACTTTGGCGACCACTTAACATTTCATCTAGCACCATCATCTGGTCAAACATTGAATTTGTCCAAATCTTTGGTTGACCAAATGACCATATACCCGCAAAAGTCACTATATTTCTATCGGCCTCAGCTGTACTTTGCATTTAGTGCTTGTTAGTAAATGTTAGCATGCTAACATGCTAAACCAAGATGGTGACCATCAGGATTGTCATTTTGAGCATGTTAGTATGCTGTTGTTAGCAAAAAGCACCACTGTGTTTTCTTAGTTTAGGTATAGGTAAAGTTGTTCCACCGTAGCCAACTCAGCAGCACCAGGACAGCAGCCAGAACTCAACACAGGTGTGGTAGGTAGGTAGTATACAGAGAGGTTCATTCTACCTTAATCTCAACCAAACTGCATCCTCAGCTCATATTTAACAAATACTGAAAAGAAGACGCTGAAATTCTGGAGTAAACGATGTGTGCACAGTGTGCACTTCTGTTTTCATTTACATAACCATCTCAGAGGCCCTAATTAAAATGACATGAAAGTAAAGGCTGCTTTTGCTCTGCTCTCCAGCTAATTGTCTCTTTAACCTCTTTGAGAAAACCAGCATGGAGTTAACCTGCAGGTACGCTGTTTTATATTTTATTTGTGCGGTTCAGAACTACAGGGCGTGTGTTGTGTTGGGGGAAGAAGACAGAACAGTGAATTTAAACCATTAGGACGCCACTCCTTTTATTTTTAGGCGAACCTAAAAAAGATTTCCTTTCATGTGATTTCAAGAATTGTTTCTTTTCAAATTAAAACTTCTACAAGACACTTTACTGAATATTTGTACGTAATGTTTTCTGATTAATGACACAATGTCTCAGCGAGGCCTGTGATCTTATTAATATTATCATAAATCTGAGTGGGTTTTAGAGACTCCTCATAATACCAGTATAGTATAGTATATTGGATTAGACAAAGAAGATCTGGTATTTTCATAACTTTCTTCTAAGAAATACAGAATAATGTGATTTGCAAATTCTTTTTTTCTGTAGGTTTAATAAAATAATGTCATACACTTCTTAAAATCACAGAATAACACTTGACTCATGAGGCTCATGATTCATGAAGTCATTTGATTTGTGGTGCCTGTTAGATAAGAGGTTACATTTAGTTAATCAAATGTTCTTCTACAGGTACTGCAAACAAAGAGCTCCAGGACAATAAATAGTGATTGGCCCTTTGGACTATTTCATTAGGACTAAAGAAAAACTTGAGAACTAATCAAGAAAATAGCAACTTCTTAAAGACAATAATGAATCATCAGATGCTTCTTGAGACCTTCCCTGACCTTATTCTTGTTTCTTCTCATATCTTATCCCCTTTAAACGTTGGTGAATTCAGCGCCTCTGTATATGTCCGCTTTCCCCATCCGTCGCCTTGAAGAAGTGCTCAAGTGTGACAGACATTTTTCTTCCCCATGCTCAGTAGGTGAAACCACTCAGTCGTCCCCGCTGTAAGAAAGACCATGAGGCACAGTCCTCTGGGTGCTGATACCATTCAGCGAATTCAAAAGAAACTCTGTGTAACGAAGGCACATGTGCAGAGGAAGAGAGGAGGAAAAGGAAAAGTGACGAATAGATTGTTAGGGTACACTGGAGAGGAATAGCAGGAGTGCAGGTCTTTCAAAGGAGTCCTGACAGTTGTTTGAAGGGAAAGGGTCCGCGTCTCGTCCTCGCGTCTTTATGTTCCACGATAGCCTTGAAGAGATTTTTGTGCTGCTTCCACTCTGTGTGTGTGTGTGTGTGTGTGTGTGTGTGTGTGTGTGAATAATTATTAGCCTCTTACCTCAGCAGCATGTGGCAAGAGTTGCAGGAGGTGATCCTTTCAAAAGTGTGCATACGAAACTCATGGAAGTTGTTAGTGGCGTTCTCAGGACGGATGTTGGATCTAAATACGACACAAAACAAACATTAGATACTTACTGATGGGTTAAGATGAAAGATTGTATTTGCTAAAGAATATTCTGAAAAGATGGTTGTAATATGTTTTGTATTTATGGTCATTTATATCCCTCATAAAAATGTATGTATCTATTAAGATTACATGTGGCATTTTAGAGAAATAATATGCATAAAAAAGATTTATGTTGTTTAGTATATGTAGTATCTAAAGTGATCTATAAATCACATGACTTATCTGTGAGGTGAATAAAGCATGGTGACAGGAGAAGAGATGTGTGATGTGTTTTCATTTGAACTTCAGAAACAATGGGAGAGTTCAGAATTAAAATCAGGACAAGCAGTCAGATGAGCCCAAATGAATGAATGAAAATGCGTTTGTGCTTGTTGCCCAAGCAAACAGCTTTGGTCTTTGATGAGAATGTCAATTTCAAAGCAAAATGAAAACAAATATTTTTTCACTTATAATTGCAACCAACAAACTGTCTTCCATGGCAACAGTACCATTCCACTGATACAGTTCTTTGAAGTGAGAAGGAGAGAATTGCAAGTAGACGGGCAAGGTCTGCTCGAAGTGAACACAGAAGTGTTCTTGGCCCCTTGGGACATGGATGCATGTGTGTGTGTGTGTGTGTGTGTGTGTGTGTGTGTGTGTGTGAGAGAGAAAGAAAGAAAGAAAGAAAGAAAGAAAGAAAAAGACAGGATTCGCCCAAATTTGCCTGTAGCAATTTGCCTGTTCATTTGAAATGTAAGAGGTCCTTCCTTTGTTTGTCAGCGTCACAACGTGCAACAATCTCATAGTTGCATAAGCTCTTCGCATAATATGCACAGGTGCTACTTTTCTACTCAAATAATAAATCAAACTGATGGTCTACAACATGTTCTCTGGAAAAACAGACTTCAGACAGGCAAACGAACTTCAGTGGTGTCTTCTCTGTGTACTGAAGCCATTAAAGCTCTCTGATAAAACTTTGTATGGTCCAAACTTCGCTGAGAGGTAGCAGCATGACTTTTAAGAACTTTAAAACCCAGAAAAACAATATGGGACTGGGAGAATGTTAGTTTTTATCTGTGGTGTTGTCGGAAATGATTGTGGTGAGGGTTTAGTGACTAAAACAGCAAGACCAGGGGTTTTTGCATGAGTACTAGGGTATCTGTGTGGAGTGTAAAGATTGACGTTTTAATGTACATTATGGAGTGATGTCTCATACGTCTGGTATTGACATTAAATGGCTACAGCCTTTAATGGTGTATTGTACTTCCATAAAGTGGGGGCACTTGAGAGAGATACATTTAAAAAAGCATTGTCAAAATCACAGCAGCAGAGACAGAGATATCCTGACTTTCACAATAAAGTTCTTGATCCTACATTTCCCATAATGCAACTCGACAGCATCTTTTGTTGGACACTCTATGTCTGGCAAACGCACGCATCTTCAGTTTGTAGCGAAGGCTTTCTGTTAAATATGTGAAGTCTCCATGACAACATCACTATGACATCATCAGGGTCACTTTTTTGTTTAGGCTTTACAGAGCTTCTCCAGAGCCACAGAGGAGACCATACAGATGTCTTCAACTGTCTCCTACTGCACCTGTTGCACTGTTTGGAAGCATGTGCTATTTGGCTTCATTGTGCAACCTGTGAATATCTTTCTGCTGCCAATTTCATGTGTCTCTGAGACAATTAGTTTGTCAGTCATTCGTCTTTCTTGGCTCTACATATGAAATACTATACTTCCCTTCGTCACTCCTGGCACCAGTTTGTCAGTCACTTTAGCTTCATTTGCATCCAGTTCAGGACGTGGACTGGTTGATGCAGTCTAACTACATACACCTGATGCTGGAATCAAATTCAACCAATTGTGTTCTCTGAGTCTAAAGCACTAAATGTTAAAAATACTGGACTCAAAATGTTGGCTAATTTGACAGTGCTACTCATGCATGAGCTTTAGAGACCGTGATGTCATTTTTTTGTGCATTTTCAGTCAGGTTTTGGTTTTAAAAGTAAGTGTGCGACTTGTAATCTGCTCATCTTTTTGTCACAGTGCCGTGTCCCTCATAAATCATCGAGCAGCCTAACTTGAATAACAGGATGGGCAATGTGTGCGTTTTGATGCTGTGACAGAGAGACGCACACTCTTATCCCACTGTCATGCATGAAAGCACACACACACACACACACACACACACACACACACACTCACATGGCCATGCCAAACTGCTCCAGCCACTTCTTTTTCAGCTCTTTGGTCTTGAAGAAGAACTCAAAGCCGCTCTGGCCCTGGTTATGAGTGAGGTAGAATCCGTAGGACCACTGCAACAGGAATAAGAAAAAAACACATGTGAGACAGAAAACAAAACGACGCCGAACAAATGAACTGAGTGAAAGACAAACGGAGCAGGAGGGAGCAGGAGCTGAAGGAGACGGGATGCAGGGAGACAGATGGAGACAAAGAGATGCAAAATGAAAGAGGGATGCCTTCGGGGAGAGCACACACAAAGAGTTGCAGGGCAGCAGAACCGACAGACAGAGACAAAACAGAGAGGGAGAGCATGAAGGAGAAGAGGAAGCAAGTCTGCCATATAACTGCTGGGCATCAGACAGCATGCACATGTAGCCGAGTCAATATGTTACAATGTTATTTTTATTTTGGTGAACATTTTTAAAACCTGTGTGTAATATTCTCTGCTAGAAAGCCAAAGTTTCGGTGGATCGCCAACCTTATATTGAATGAATGAATATGTAGATAGACAGCTGCTACACATAGACCCAAGTCGTGAGTGGGCCCCTTTGCACACTCCAAAGGCTAAACATTTGCCTATCAGCCTCTGTGTCCACACATGCGTGTGTTTTTTAAGACAACACCACCAAACAGATGCCTGTGAGATGTGCTTTTCATGGCTCCCTAGTTGAGGTTTTGAACTTAGCACTCAGCTGTGAGGGCTAAAAAAAACATGCCAAGCTCAGAGCGCTGTCAGGGAAGCTCATCTTTTCCATTGAAAGAAAAGAGAAAAGGATAGCAGCTCTCCACAGAGGCATTCCCAGTGGACACCAAGACTTGTGCTCAGCAAAGATATCTCTAGCTACCAATTTGTAAAGAGACGGAGGGGGTGTTTGTCTGTCTTTCCGTCAGTTCAGGTCTTGTTTTTGGCTTCGGTTTATCTTTGGAATTTAAAAGGATCACAAATCCAGATGGAAAATGTACAATATTTCCTTGTTGAACAGTCGTGTTTCTGCCCACCTCCAATGTTTCCTTCTCCTTTCAGCGCTGTTTTGGTCTCCACCAAGTCCTGAGGGAAACATCTGGCTCTTTAGCATGCTCTGCATGTTCACTAGCTAGTTGCCATTGTTGCTGGGCAGGTAGTGTACCAAAACAATGAGCTGAAAGACGCTAAAACAAGGGGAAGGTTATCTGTTGGTTCATCACCACGAACAACTTTTACACATAGTAATTAGATTTTTTGTTATTATAAAAATATTGAATATCGCTGCTTGTGAAGCTTTCATTGCATCATTTCCTGCTGCAAAGGCTCAAACATCGGATTTTGCATGAAAAGCGGCTTCAGTCGTTTCCTCCTGCTGTGTACTGTATCGCTTTAGAAATGATTAGACTTTAGGGTTATTTGGCTTTACCTCCAGATGCCTTGCATGTAAATGTGATTATTTTGCTTCTGTGATGAAGGTTCTTTATTGCTGCTTCCCTCAGACAGCCACCGTCATCTTTGGCATTTCCATAATAAATATTTCATCAAACAAACTGCGTCATATCCATCACGTCAGAGGTGAATGACACCGAGGTAGCTGAACGTTTTATAGAAGAAAACAACTATACAAGCCCATATGGGTCTAAGCCTACTAATGTCTGCTATTTACGACATCATTATTGCCCAAATCATTGTTTCCTGGCACGCCTTAGATATCATTCCTCATTATGATTGGCAATATTTTTCACCACTTGGCACTTAGTATTCACTGTGTGTGTGTGTGTGTGTGTGTGTGTGTGTGTGTGTGTGTGTGTATGTAGTCAGGCCCAAAGCGAGGTTTAATGATAACACCATCTGGGAGGAGGCAGACTGCTCTAGTCTGACACTGTTTCGGTATTATGCTGGTAAATGAACAAGACAATGTAAAACATGTGCTGGAACAAGCATGTACCAAATTATTTAAGGCTCTTTTTCTTGGAAAGATGTTGGCATGCAGTTCACTTCAACAGCACATTAGGGGATTCAGAGCACAAAAGGTAGCGTTGGGGCATAGAGGGTGGCACAGGTGCTCGTGAAATACTGTCAAGAAGCAAGTTAACTCAATTGTTACTCAATTTTATGAACCTGCGTTCATCTGATAAATTGTTACGGCTGCTCATTATGCTGAAGTAGCGCTGGTAATTGGTTTGTCAGGAGTCCAACATGGTTTCTGAGCTTTGCTGACTCAGTCATAAAGAGGCAATAATAGACTCAACAGTGCAAGACTTCCCTCCATTACAGCTGATTGGTTGTTATACGAGATGCTTATTTTGTTCTTTTTAATTTACAGCATGTTAGGAAGAGCGTTCTGCTGTTATTTTTCACTTTTACACGCTGTATATTCCAGCAACAGAAAGAGAGAGAAAGTAGAAAGCGGAATGTCCCCGCTGCATTGTTCTGGACCTATTAGGATGGACGTGGCACACAGACCCGGGTGAAATTAAAAGTCATCTAAAGCTGATTTAGCTGTTATAAAATCACCGTGAATCACAGCTTAATGTGGGTTACTGCATCTTGAAAATAGTGATAACACACCATAAAATGCAAAAAGCTAAAAGATGCATTTTCTTCTTCAGTCGTGGAACTGAATCAGTGTGGATTCAAAATGACGGCACCAATCACACCTGAGAAATCTACGCTTCTTTATGAAGGTAAAAACAATAAAATTAGACGTGTGATTCGCACTTTCCTCTCAGCTGTGACATATCTAGAATAAGAAGTGTTATGAATACACTCAGAATTACTGGGTTATGTGTTTCAATGTTTTGTGCAAATGTGAGCAATAAACATGGTCTGCAAGGCTGGCAGAAAAAAAACTACCTGTTTTGTTTTCTTTTTGAGTTCAGCTTGATTTAATTGGGGCTAATGTTTATGCATGTCTGAGGTGGAACATCATCACTGCGGAATTGAGTTACTCTCTTGGAACCAAAAGGGAAACGTTCACAAAGAGATGTGTTGCTGCCAAAGAAACAGAAAAGAAGAAAAGACTGGAAGATGTGCCAATATCTTTTCCAAGGTGACGGCCAAGTTTGAAACTTGAATTCACCTGGGAGACCTGCTCATGTGCAGTCCAAGGTGGGGGTCCAAACCTGACCATGTTGTACAATACAATGAATTTTCCTTAACAAAATCAGAACGGTTCCATGACCCAAAGTGTATCTTTGTTCTTTTTCCCATTGAATACTGTTGTGTAATCTACTCCAGAAACACTGCTGATAATCACTCAAACACCAGAGCTTTCTTACGGTGGACATGTTGGACATTTACACCGGTGTAACTGGTAACATTCACTCATAGTGGCTGCAATCACCAGCTTACAGACAGCTGAATATAACAAAGCCATATCTAAGAAGATTCTCAGTTACCCAGGAAACAGCCATCATTAATGATGTGAGTTGCACCTGTGCTTTAAAGTCAAATGTCTGCAGTGAAATAAAAGTCTATTGGTAGACTCATGGGGGTTGATGTCGGCACTAAATCCCCCCCCCCCCCCCCCCCCCCCAAAAAAAATAGGTTTTCTTGTCAGGGTTAGGTGTGTGCAGACCTTTCGGTTCTCCTTGTCCGACGTGGGGTTGTTGGTGATCTTGAAGAGGTGCAGGTCGATCACTTCTTTCATCTCGTAGTTGTCTCCTCGCCGCTTACACACAATCACCGCCGCATCGAACAGGAAGATGTGCCTGTGGTTATTGAAAGTCATTGACAGCAAACTTGATGCACCAGATGATATTTCCATGTTACTCTGCCAACTGCATTTTGGGAAATCGCTGTGTCACTTACATTATTTCAGGTGCATTATCTTTGACAGCAATAAATATGATTTATGATACATTATCAGTCTCTCTCTCAGAACTCTGTTACCTGAAATTTGACTTTTACCAAGGTTTTAGACAGAAGTCTGCTTCTGGCTTTACAGATATGGATAGCCTCAAGCTCAAGCTACCTGTTATTTTAAGATACATTAAACAGCTCATCAAGGAAGCTGACAAGTGTTGGGCGAACATTATCCGAGAGAAGAAGGGGCAGGACTAACAATGTCATTTCTGTGTGATGAAAAAGTTGCATATTGTAGCTTATATCGCACCTGTTTGGAAATGTAGTTTAAAATATTAGCTATTAAAAGAATTACTGGCTGGTTGTTATTCTGGAGATCCTTCAGGACATCAGCAAAATGCCAAAAATGTGGCAGGCACCATGATTGATTGTGATTGATAGTAGCGTAATTGACGTGATTGGTGTAATTTGTTCTTAACTTACAAGACACACAGGTTTCGTTTCTAACTGCAGTTTGGCTTAAAGTACTATACACTCAGTTTTACAGCCAGTGCACCCGATTCCACCTAAGCTGCAATCAGCCTGTCAGCGTTTTACTCAACCAGCGTGTCATCTCACCTATCCTGTTTAGCTCGTTTGTCCACCGAGGCCACCCGTACCTCCCCGTCCCCCTTGGGTCTTCCATAGTCAATCAGAGCCTGATTCTACAGGAGAAGAGACAAAGAGAGATGGGGTGTGATCTGACAGGAACCAAGCATTTCCAAAGTATTGCGAGGTCTGAGATCTCGTTATTTGGAAAAAACAGGAGGCTCACCAGGTTTTCGATGGATTTCTGATACTGGTCTATCTCTCGCAACGTCTCGTTGTCCCTCTTGACTTCGTTAACATACTGAGCCAAGTCCTGCACACAAATCAGAAAACAATAAAGCATATTACGCAAATTTAGTTCCATATAGACTAAACATTTAAATTGCCCCCCCCCGGTACAGTACGGCCCCTATTGCCCCCTCAAGGTTTTCATTCCTTTTTCTGTAGTTTTTTTCTTTTCTGTACCCACTACTGATGTGGGCTTGTCAACTCCAATTAGACACTGTATATGATATTGGGTTGTACAAATAAACCTGACTAAGGACAGGACAGAACAGCCTTTGAGCAGGACTTATAAATGCTGCATTTAGAGGAAGACTCATTTATTTATGGGCAGTCAGAAGTTGTGGACATGCAATGACGTGCAATGAGGTGCAATATCTTTACAGCCTCCTTTCAGACATGATCCGTGCTTCTTCTCACTAGTTTACAGACTTCCGTGCACCAATGAGGATTTAGCAACATTTGACAGTTGTGGGGTTGTGAAGTTTCCAGTTCACTGTCAATCACACCCACACAGTCCTAATGAAGCAAATTAGCTGAGTTTTTGAGTGTTAAACACTTGATAAATAGTAACAAAGTTATTTAATGTTAAATTAAATAAAACACGTTTTCAGGGGCTTTAAGGGAAAACAAACTCTAAATGGTTCATACTGGAAGAGTGAATGTGAATATGTTTGTGTATGTAGCTTTGGGTTGTTGGACCGTCCACTCGCTGCACGCTGGGATAGCAGCGTGTGGAAATGAAATCAACTGGATAAATGCTGTACCTTCATGGCATCCAGTGCCATCCGCAGATTACTCTTGTCAGTGGCATCATGAGTGTGTTTCACCAGCTCCTATTGGACAGAAACAAATCACACACACACACACACACACACACACACACACACACACAACATACAATAAGTGAGCAAGTGCCCTATGACAGAAAATAAGGACAGTGAGGCTGTCTGTCAGTCATGAAACAAAAACACGTGTAAAAATTCAGGAACATTGTTATCCTGCTGCTAACATGCTACGGCCACATCCCACACATGAGAGAGTACTGCTTTGGGTCTAGATAAGAAATGAAAAAAGGTTACTGCAAAAAGAATCCTGTCCTGAAATAAATCAGATATTGTGTGTGTGTGTGTGTGTGTGTGTGTGTGTGTGTCTGTGTGAGTGAGTGTGTGTGTGTGTGTGCACTCATCTATTGCAGACGTGTGTGCAAGTGTGTATCTGAAATTGCTTGCCAGTGCCTGGTTGCAGCGTAAACAAGACATCTAAACCTCAGCAGTGGAGGATAAGGAAGGATGCCATGCATGTCCTTCATACAGGCCCATACAAACTGTGTCCACACACACACACACACACACACACACACACACACAGATACACACTGAGCCACTGAGGGAGATATATATGTCTGCTTGGCACTGCTCAAATCCCTGGTGTCAGTCAAGCTCAACCTGGGCATTATTATCAGTGGCAAGACGGCAGAGTCCCATTTATCAAGCCCTGCTCCCACCTCCACACCTCCACAGACATACACAGGAAGGGAGTGGTCACACCGATAGCCGGGACCATACATGATGGACTCATTGAGGGAATCGTGTTGCGGTGTGTTCAGGTGGGGAGGGGTGGGGGGGACAAATGATGAGCAGAGGCAGTGAGGAGCGAGAGATTGATGACAAAAAAAGACAGAAAGAAAGAAGCGGCCAGAGAGAGGAACTCGGGGAGCGAGAGGAAGTGACAAGGCATTAGTTGTACAGATTCTGGCTGTCACCATGTGGGAAAGTAACCCAGCGGATGCTTTATTCGGTGCAGCTGGCTATTACCCGTCTGTTCCGCAGGGATCTCGGCCCATGTTGACACAACGCAATCACTTTGTTCCTACAGGGTTTTTTTTTTCTCCCTGGGTGGGACATTTGTGTTGCATGCAAACACCGGGTGGTGGTGGTGGGGGATTGGGGGATCATAGGGTTCCAGAGAGCCTGATTTAGGACTTTTATCAAAAACCCTGGTGGAATCAGCTCATTTCAGTCTGAATATAACAAGCAAAAGCTGAGAAACTATGAATTTTAATGTGAAAGAATACAACGTGCATGGTGTGTATTTAAAGGCATGTGTATCCTTCTGTTAAATGGTTCTGGATTCATTTAAGAGTGCACATGCAGGTAACCGGCCTGTCATTCATTAGTGAAGGAAATATGCTCTCTGACACTACCTGTAAGGATTCACAGATAAAAATACAACACTGCAAACCAGGTATATCTATGGAAGCAAAGAAAGGCCATAATAATTTTTACTATTGAATACCCGTTCTTGACATTTAGATGCCATTGAACTCACTGGATTAACATTTACTTTGAAATTCACTCACAAATTTCCAGAAAATAATTAAATAATTAATTAATTTTGTTTTCACAAATTCCGGTCAAAAGGTCAAGTGTACAGGGTTTCCGTTCTCTTGAATTGTGAAGCCTCAAACGAAATACTTAATTATTTTTTAACATTGCACAACTTCAAATGACCTACTGGAAATTCCAAAGAGGAGAAACCACAAAAAGCCAGACAGGTCAAAGTCAAACATTTCAACAATTAAAGTTATGATAGTGTTTAGTTGCTTTTAAAATTCAAATCTTTTTTTGTTTTGCTTTGTTTTTTTTTAACTTTTTTTGCTTCCATATAAAGCCTCCTTAATCAGACCATCCTGCACTCATTGCTCCTCAACATTAGCATACATAATTAACAGGAAAATAAAATAGTGAGCCCTTCCTCTGGATAACCAGTCCAGTGGAGTGAGGAGGTGCAGGTGCTCCTCTCACCTCCACAAAAACACACATCTTTTCACCAAGAGACATACTGCTGCTTCTCTTTCATCAATGCACTGTACATCACAGCAAACCCACATGTACATTATACACAGACCACCTTCAGCCTCTTTGACCTATGCTATGGGATACGTGTGTCGTGTGTGTATTAGACTAAAAGGATAAGCCGTGCTCTCACACTCACACACATAATTTACTCTGAGGAAATGCATGTTTTACAAATGCATGTCAATGTTTCAACATTTTCACCATGAAGAGGTAATATAACATCATAGAATATTATATGTTTTTTTAAATTATACATTATTTATCGTAGAAAAAAAAAAGTCCTCTGAGACATTTTGAATCATTAAAATGTCTAAATAGGGAATGTTTCCATTTCCACTGACACGTTAGTAACTTCTCACTGACTTTGTCCTGAGTTTCCGCCGCCTCACTTCAGCGTCACATTCAGATTCTCACCACTTCAAAAACACTTCACCTCTCTGCCTGTCTCTCCTTAGTTGTTTGTCTGCTGCTTTCTCTCTCTTTCGGTCCTCGCTTCACTTAATCTATTTTCTCCCTCCTCCTTCTTGATTGTCTCGATCAGATGACAATTATGTGCGGGTCATCTCAGACTGAGAGTCATAAAGAAGCTACAGAAATAGACGAGAGGAGTCTCAGAGCCTCAAGGACGAAGGCAGGGGAGGAGAAGGAGAAACGTGATCAACAGCACCACCTAGTGACAGTTGAGTCCTCACAAAGTCATAAAGCTTGGGAATGATGGAGGTTTTGATGAATCAAAAACTCCCTGATGGGGCTCCGTCACTTACTGACAGTCATCTATAAAGTCGATGAAGACTTTTAACTTGAAGTTTCTGTCCAGCTTTGAGCATTTACAATGACAGTGACTGGCACTGTTATGCTTATGCACAGTGGTGGGGGAAGTACTGACATCCTTTACTTTAGTGAAAGAGAAAATACTCCATTATAAGTAAAAGTGAAAAGGGCAAAAGCATTATCCGCAAAATATACGAAAGTGTTAAAAGCAAGCATATTCATTATGCTGAATCACCCCAGTCTATGTATATATCTCTAATATATATACATGTCTAATATATATTGGATCATTATTTTTCAAGCATTTACATGCATACAGCATTTTACTGTTGCAGCAGGGTGAGGTGTAGCTCACTTTAACTTTAGTGTATCTCTCTCTGAAATGTGGTTGAAGTAAGATAACATAGAAATACTTGAGTAAAGTAAAAGTACCTCAGAATAATATGGTACTTGAGTAAATATAGTCACCGCTACTACAGTATGTAGGAGTGATTCTTGATTTAATACAAATACCGTACATATATTTATCTTAGGCAAAGTTAAGGAGGAGCAGAGGTCTTCTTTTATTTCCATATGTTATTGAGAAGGTAATGGGACATAAGAGAAGTGACGGTGCCACATGCTCATACTAATGTTTTCACAAAGAACATGAAGCAAAACCAGGACTATCAGCACATCTACAGTGCATCCGGAAAGTGTGTGTTCACTTTTTCCACATTTTGATTTGTTACAGCCTTATTCCAAAATGGATTCAATTCTTTTTTTTCTCAAAATTTTACACACAATACCCCATAATGACAAAGTGAAAAATTAAAAAAAACAAAAAAACACTCAAATATCGCATGTACATAAGTATTCACACCCTTTGCTATGAAACTCAAAATTGAGCTCGGGTGCATCCTGTTTCCACTGATCATCCTTGAAATGTTTCTACAACTTGGTTGGAGTCCACCTGTGGTAAATTCAATTGATTGGACATGATTTGGAAAGGCACACACCTGTCTATATAAGGTCCCACAGTTGACAGTGCATGTCAGAGCACAAACCAAGCCATGAAGTCAAAGGAATTGTCTGTAGACCTCTGAGACAGGATTGTATCGAGGCACAGATCTGGGGAAAGGTACAGAAAAATTTCTGCAGCATTGAAGGTCCCAAAGAGCAGAGTGGTCTCCATCATTCGTAAATGGAAGAAGTTTGGAACTACCAGGACTCTTCCTAGAGCTGGCTGCCCGGCCAAAATGAGCAATCAGGGGAGAAGGGAACTGGGAGACTAGTCAGGATCGAGGGAAAGATGAATGCAGCAAGCAAAGTACAGAGAAATCCTTGACGAAAACCTGCTCCAGAGCGCTCTGGACCTCAGACTGGGGCGAAGGTTCACCTTCCAACAGGACAACGACCCTAAGCACACAGCCAAGATGACAAAGGAGTGGCTTCGGGACAAGTCTCTGAATGTCCTTGAGTGGCCCAGCCAGAGCCCGGACTGGAACCTGATTGAACATCTCTGGAAAGACCTGAAAACAGCTGTGCACCGACGCTCACCATCCAACCTCATTGAGCTTGAGAGGATGTGCAAAGAAGAATGGGAGAAATTCTCCAAATCCAGGTGTGCCAAGCTTGTAGCATCATACCCAAGAAGACTGGAGGCTGTAATTGCTGCCAAAGGTGCTTCAACAAAGTATTGAGTAAAGGGTGTGAATACTTATGTACATGTGATATTTGAGTGTTTTATTTTTAATAAATTTGCAAAATTGTCTAACATTTTTCATTTGGTCATTATGGGGTATTGTGTGTAGCATTTTGAGAATTTTTTTTTTTTTATCTATTTTGGAATAAGGCTGTAACATAACAAAATGTGGAAAAAGTGAAGCGGTATGAATACGTTCCAGATGCACTGTGTGTATATATAACAGTTCAAGGTTGACAGAAAAAGTGGTTCTACTTTTTCTACACACAAATCCTCTTTGGGCCTGTAAATCACTGAAAATATGAATAATTCAAAGTTTAAAAAATTCTTTCAAAAAGGCCCGTGTGAAAGCCCCACATCAGCACTTGCAACTGCTTTTCTCAGTTTCTGAATGATGAAGTTTGGTAACTCTAAATAAAACATATTGGGTGTTTTCACAGATGTATAGACGGACTCCAGAGGGTTTTAAACAATTGTGAAGGAAAACAAAAGCCATTCCTGCATCTGAGTTACCTGGTCACATTCACAGCACTGATTGGAAGGCTATGGCTTTACACCACGATGACACGACAACTTTATGACTCCAGTAGAACAGCAATAGCACAGGACAGGGTGGAGTACCGTACCTGCAGGAGGAGGTGATACTTCAAGACTCGCTGCATAGGAACCACTAGCAGATCCCTCAGTGTGAACTTGCCGTAGTTGGCCCTCTTTGAACATTCCTGTGAGAGAACAAACAGGAAAGAAAATCAATAGATTATCTTATGAATTATATATAGATCCTATAAAGAAAACCAAGTGGCTTTATTGAACTTTTTTTCACTTTGAGTGAAAGTAGAGTCTTGAGGGGCAAGCTATTAGAGCAACTTTACAATCCTTTATGCTGTCAGCAGTGGTGTCATCACCTGCAATGCCTCAGGTACACACTTGAGGGCATTCTCTGACCATTCTGAGATGTTGAGAAATGAACACTTGTCACTTCTGTGGCTCTAAATAATCATCTACTGGCACTAGAAACGTTTTACCTCTAGCTTCATGCGTACGTCCTCTCTGTCTTTGCAGACGCCATCCAGAGTGGCGATGGCTGTTTCCACGTGGCTGCAGTATTTCCCATAGATCAGCAACCTGGGACAGATCAAACGCATGAAGAGACGGCAAGAGGATTAGAGAGGAAGCCAGGGTGCCTACACTTTTCTGAAAACACTATCTGAGACTTTAAAGGCCTTTTTTTAATATTGGGTATTATTGGAGTTAAGACCTGCTAAATAACTTAGAAACAAAGCTGACAGACGCAGTATTTCTAAATTTCTGACATTGCTAATCAGAGACAAACAGCCCTGTTTGTAATAATCTAAATGTCAACACACAGTACAAAGAAATCTTTACTTGGGTTTGAGATATTCTAACAGTTTATACGTCTTATATACACAGAATTTATTGTAATAATAATTCTAGAATAAAAATATAGATAGGAAGGAGAGGTCATAGTGTACCGCTCTTTGAAAGTGATGAAGATCTGGTAAAGGTTCTGGGCACTTCTGTGGTGGACTGAGTCTTGGATTTCCAGCAGTAAACATTTGTGAACTTTAACCAGTTCCTGAAACACAACATCAAAGATAATTTAATGTTGATATCTGTCAGATTATGTCTTATTAATCATTTGGTCTATGAAAAGTAAGAAAATAATGAAAAATGCAAATCCTCACAATTGAGATGCTGGAAATAGGAAATGTTTTGTATCATAGCTGACAGTTATTTTTCTGTTTATCAACTAATCAATGAATCATTTCAGCTTGACTTTCATTTGAAACCAAACATGCTAATGGTGGCATGATATGACACATTAAATTCCATGCTAACGACATAGCACCATCATCAGGTCACAATTTAAACGTGTCGAGTACTTTAGTTTATGACAAAACAGCCGCAAAACTGATGACATTCCCATCAGCCTCAGCTGTACTTTGTGTTTAGTACTAACTAGCAAATGTTAGCATGCTAA
Source organism: Enoplosus armatus (assembly GCF_043641665.1). Taxonomy (NCBI): domain Eukaryota; kingdom Metazoa; phylum Chordata; class Actinopteri; order Centrarchiformes; family Enoplosidae; genus Enoplosus; species Enoplosus armatus. The sequence continues at coordinate 14,530,769 of NC_092200.1, read as the reverse complement.
CACGCTAAACTAAGGCAGTGATAAACATTATACCTGCTCACCATCAGCATATTAGCATTGTCATTGTGAGCATGTTAGCATTTAGCTCAAAGTGCCTCACAGAGATGTTAATTTCAGTTTCAACGGTTTCACTTTGGAAAATGAAAACAACCATGACATCATTCATTTTATTATTTGCACCTGTCAAAATGTCTTCAGTGAAAAAGGCCCGTCAATAAAGAATTTGTGACCCCAAGTTGACTCACCCAGTTGGATTATCACACTGTCAAGTGTACAGTAAAGTCAATGACTTACCGGTATATTCACAAACATCTTCTCCATCTCGGCCATGGATAAAAACATGGCGAGGGGCGTCATAAAGTGCTGCAGCAGAGAGAGAGAATGCAAGAGAATGAAGCTCGTCCCCTCTAGAGTGGGAGTGGGAAAGTCATTTTGCTAGAAGCTATTATATCATGGGGCCAAGTTGCAAAGAGCTGCAGTCAGCTAAAACAAGGAGGACCGTCTGGGTCATGGCAATAATCTCATTTTCAGAGTTTGCAATTTAATGATTTCCTCTCTGAGAACTCCCGCCGCACAGTCACCTCTACATCTCAAAGGAGCGGGCGAGCACAAACTAAACTCCACCATCCACTTCATATCGAAAGTCATCTACTGAGATACTCCGCTGGGAAATCTGGCAAGGTCTTTTTTTCCAGACGTGAACGCACACAGGAGGGAGAAGACAAGTAGCTGTGGCTGGGGGATAAGAGACGGCGGGCCTCCCACGGTCCTGTGAAAGTGCAGGGTAAGGTGGAAAACATCCACGACAAAAGGGCTTCTCTCACAGTTGTGGTCTTTTGGTGCAGCAGTGCTGGGATTACTCATTACCCACTGCTAATTTCAAAAATAAAAATATATTCTTTCACTCATTTCTCTCTGGGAGGACAGATTTGTTACACAACTCATTATTTTTTTCCATTATACGCCAAAACGGGTCATTACAGTCAGTCAGTTTCTCATATTGCAAGTGATAAGGAGGCCAAATTGATTTCCAGTGCTCTTGTCATCATTTTACAGCATAAAATCAGCGGAGTGGGAGTATTTCCACCCCAAGAAAGTTAACTTCACTTTCATTTCTGACCCGCTGTAGTTGAGTGTGGGCCCACATCACCTTAAGAGAATGAAGGCCGGAATATATCCATGGAGTGAAGAGATAAATCTGAAGGGGTGCGCGATTGTTAATTTGACAGGAAAGAAGAAAAAATCTAACGTAGATCAGATTCTTGCTTTTTTCCCTCCATTTTAAATACTGAATAGTTTCAGGCCTCTAACAGTTATTGAAATTAAACAATCTGACGAGTTTAGAATAGAAAATCACTCTTTAGTTGAACTGCTCACAGACATATTAAGTCGCATGCAGACGCCGCTTTATGTTACATCACCTAAAAAATCACTGAGTAACATCATTTGTAAGATTTAACAACATATCCGCCCACTGGCTACACACCAGTGAGTTTAAGTACTATTGTAAAGTGATATGGTGATGTCCTTGACAATAACAAGCCCCGTTAGTCAGTGCGTCAGTACCTTCTCTATGGACTCCAGGGTCTCAGTGTATTTCTCCTCTGTCTGCTTGATCTCTGTTAAACAGCAACTCCTGATGTCAGTCTCTGCCTGCTTCTGGAACGCCTACGCACACGCACACACACACACACACACACACACACACACACGCACACAGGACTGTTACTATGTGTCAGCGCTGTGGGCTGACAAACTGTTGAGTCTTCGACCAGATGTAGCCTGTACAAGCCTTTGAGCAAGGTCAGAGATTAACACATGCTAGCTAGATTGTCTGCCAATTATGATAGCGTATGTGGTACCATGTTTTTATTGAACAAAGCATTTCTAATGAGAATAAATTAAATATAATTAACTTCATACATAAAAGGGCATTTGCAGGTTTCAATATTGAATGGAGAAAAAATAGAAATTTGAACCAAAAACGGTAGATTAGAAAATATGAAATGTGGAAAAACATATTGTATAATGTGGAAAAAAGCTCTATAGAATTTTAAGGGGGATTTAGCTAATGTACAGACACGAGAGTGGTATAAATCTTTTTATCTATCTCTTTACAAGAAAGCAAATACACATGTTCCACAAAATGTCAAACAGTTTCTTTAATACAGATGGAAGAATCCAATGTGGCATGTGTCAGTTGAGTCAACCTGTATGTGTGAGGCATAGTAAAGATGTGAGTGAAGTTAAAGAGGAGGACTGACCGGAGGAGGGATGGCTTCTGTCTTCATCAGGTCCTCATAGATCTCTCCTCCATCTTCATCGTCGTACACGCAGTCATACAGATCCTCCTCATCCTCCACCCCCTTCTCACTGCAACACACACGGCAGCATGTGGTAATGGCATTGCATTACACCACACTGAAGTTTTACTGTGAGTGGGTAATAGTTTTTACTTGTCATGACAACCACATGAAAGGTTCACACAAAGACACACACAGTCCTGGTTTTAAAGAAGTGAATTTAAATACTATACTACAAATCTTGTTAGTCAGGGACAACACTTAATCCATAGCTGTGAAAGTGGCTCAGAAACACACGCATACGGTCACACACACACACACACAAGCAAAGACTTTTATGTGTAGCGCCACAAGCCTGTTCAGACTGCTCACATCTGAGCCAATTATTCTACCTTAGCAGCCAGGCTAACATGACATGACTCACTGCGTTCTTGTCCTTTTTATATAAGCACCTTAGAACCAAATGTCCTCAAGAGGAAAGAAACATGAGGGGGAAACTCTCAAAGAGGGACCTCTACACAACAAAGGACTAAGACTTGGAAGTGTGCAGGTATAGAGGGTGAGGTGAGGGGTGAGGATTAAGCATGGCCAGCGTAGGCTGTGGACTGGGGGGAAAAAAATCCCCTCATACGAACTCCAGCCCACACAAGACAGGATACATCTGAACCCTGTCCAGTAACATTAATATACCAAGGTTGTAGTAGACTGGCCCACGATTCGAATGATGAGAAAATACTGTGGACTGTAAATGTATCTATATATTCCTGGCAAATGATCTGCTGTACTGAGAGATAGTTATTGTGTGGAGTGATGGTGGGCCAGTAGAACAGAGGTCAGAACATAAGGTATAAATAAAAAACAATGATTGATTAATATCTGGTACAAAAAGAGCATTTTGACTTGCAGGGACTGCTATTCCTATTTACATAGAAAGAAAAAGTAAGTGAGTGAGTGTGCAATGTGTAAAGTGAGTAATGAGGTGCACTCATTGTACAAGTGGAGAAATACCCCTGAAATGAATCCATGAACAGACTTGGCTACAACACCTACACTGAGCCAAAGATGTATCAGTTTCTTGTGAAAGAAAAAGTGTATAATCCTGTGCCCTGTGTAACTGTTCAGTTATCTCTTGTTTCTGTATATGCAAAATATAATTAACCCCGGCCATCTCATAAACCAGAGCAATGTCACAGGAGGAGGTGTGTGTTTGGATCTCACTTGGCAGAGACGTTGTTTACATTTCCAAAAGAGCATGGTTGTGGTCTAATTCATTAATTTCTCCCCTCATCTTCCACCTCCTGATCTAATAACACGGGAGGCCAAGCGTGTGGCTTGAGGCTTTAACTGATGAACTGAGTTTAAAGGCCTTGAAAAAGTCTTAATCAACTTCTTACTATGAATAGAAATATTTTTGTCAAAAGTGGGCCATATTTGGTTATTTCAGAGGATACATGTTTGTTTTTCATTTTCTCGCTGCTCAAGTGGGCGTGGATTCAGTTGGAAAAAGGTGATGTCACATACTCAGAATCTGACGACAGTTGGTGGTTTGTTTGTTCACTGTCGTCACCATTTGACTGTTAAACTCTTGATGTTTTTTGATTGTTGCTTATTTAATCATTAATATTTAGTTATAGAGAAATTCTTGAGATTTGAAACCAAGTTTTTAGGAGCTTTAAAATCTTTGATAAGTACTTTTTATAAATACTCCATGTCACCACACAACACAAACACTACTAACCGGGGTCAATTTCTCGTATGTAAAATGGTTACTATTATTATTTGTATTATTTGATAAAATTGAATAAAAAGTTCCACAAACACCTATTCCAGCTACACACTGGAAGTTTCAAGCCACCTTCATGTATCTATGAATTAATTTTGCAGATGTGAAGATTTATTTTGGTCATGACTTTTGCCAGTGTTCAGGAAGATGATAATAAATGAACTGAAAAGTGGTAGTGAAGCTCTCCTGTTGGGCGAATGGTCTGTGTCTGTGTGTGTTTCTGTACATGCTTGGTCCATTTGATAGCTGCTGAACACTGAGCAGATGGGAGTCGAGGGCTGAACACAGCACTGTTCAGTGTGATCCAGGCTGCCACTTCCACCTCCCATCCACTGCTGGCTGCTGTCAGGGTGCTGTTTTCCTGTCGTTACTGACTACTGGGCTGCTTCCTACTCTAGGAGCTGTCAGTGCTAAACATAGACCAGAGCCCCGTGTCAGTGTAAGGCTTCCCAACAGCATTTTTATTGTAAGATTATCTCTGCTGACTTACATTACCCACAAGTTAGCAGTCCCATGTATTTCCATATTTGTTAATAGTTTATGCTTAGATCCAGGAAGTTACACTTGACTGTGGGCCAACAATAGACACATATAGGCCTAATTAAGCAAAAGGCAACCACATTGGCTGACTATAGGAAGCTTTAACTTCAATGCAATGTTTTGATAAGCAGGTGAGAAAAAATGATTAAAAAAAAAGGGTCTCTTTAAGTCTTTCAGATTCAGTTTTTACTGCTGCATTGCATTTAGATGAAGGGCTTTGCAAGACATTGTGCCAGCAGTCCTGTTTGCAATGTAGGTGGAGAATGTAATGTTATGATTTTGTTCCATGTTCACTTTCAAAAGTGAAAAATGCGTTACTTGATGAAGTCGCTTTAGAATAAATTTGTTGAAAACATCAATCATAAAACAGTTGGTTGTCATCATATGTTAAATGCAAGGCCTGGATAAATGATCAAGCCACGAGCCCACACAACTTGTGCTCTACTACAAGAAGAGGAGGTGGCTGCCTTCCAGTCAACGCCCAGGGAACAAATGTTGTTTTCGCCCACAACACACAGATACTAAATCAACAATGCTTTAAACAGAAGTTCGCAAGTGTGTAAAAGAGAAAGTGTGTAAAATCCTCCAGCTTTGAAGGTTGTCATGCACACAGGTGTGTGCAGGAGAGGAGAGGAGGGGAAACTTACTCTATTAGGTCCTCCAGGTGGTTGTAGATATCCTCATCTTCAACACTCTCCTCCGATGGAAAGGGCCTTTAAAGAGAAAACAGAGAGCATTCTGTGTCAGGCTTCATCATTACGTACCCATAGGACACATATTGGAATGTGTCATATAATATTGTATCATATTGTGTCACATGTCATTGTATATAAGTTTGTATAAAAAACATAATCACATTGTTTCATACCTTTAAATGATTGTAAATGATTGTGTCATTTCACATTAACATACCTGATTCCAGTTTGTTGTGTAATTGCTGTGTGGGAAAGTTTAGATAGTGTGTCCATAACCTGCAATGGAAAAAAAGACATGTTATTTTATCAATATTATTTACATTATAAAACATAAACAGCCTGGAGAGCAGGACTTGTGACTGATATGGGAGCTTGTTGTTTGGGTCTTGGTGCTGCATTTCATAAAAGAGGACACATGATGGCAGCATTCTCTAACACTGCCACTGACTCCAAATCCACCTGTGTCCTTTACACGTGTGCAATATCTGACATATACTCTTCCATGAAAGCTAATCAAGTCGCACAAGCCAACGTATACTCCGAAGTAATTCATATATATAATAATACTATATTAGTTTGGTGTGTTTTAATATCCCCAAGGAGCAAATTCTGTGTTGAGACGCATCTAAAATCAGAACTTGAGCAAAACCCAGTCACATATATTTAGAAATAATGAGCGATGTGTTAAATGAGAGAGGAATGTTGTTGCTGCACAGAAAAATGACTCATTCGACACACAGACAGTCGTTAGCAGAACAGAGTCGCATGAAGTGGTCAGCCATCGATCGTGCTGTGAAGTTACTCGTGTGCTCTCGTGGACCGACATGATTGCTATTAGTATGACATGTAATTTCACGCTGCTGTGCTCAGTCTTGCCAGTGCCCTTGACCCCCTGAGTGTGTGTGTGTGTGTGTGTGTGGTGACCTGTTTGACTAATAATCACCTGCTGAATGAACAACACAGCTTTATCATCTGAGTTAACAATCATCAGAGAGCTCTGTTCATTCTTTGCAACCTGGCAAACGGCCCACAAACCTCTTTCTTCTTTTCATCTATCCACTGATGTTACATGAAAACATGCCAGCACGCTCGCAGCACACCACAGATGTAACGTAGATACAATTTGGCCCGGAGCACAAGCTCTCAGAGATCAATACTGATCACACAACTGGCCTTTCCCATCCCCCACCAGTAAATAGAATAAACAAAGGACAGAGAGAGACACAAACATGTTTCTGCTGACATCCTTTAAGCTATAAACTGGACGACTGTACACCATGGGAACTAATAATGTGACATGTGAATGTTTGTCCAATGCAGGGTGCTGAAGATTGATGGACTTGAGCTGTTTTTAGTATCAGCATTATGTGTTTTTAACCAGAAGGCTCTCTAATTTAAATATCTCTAATAGATAAGCAGATAGTGTTGATCAATATGTAATCAATCAAGCTGCATCACATCCACCAAACAGGAGGTGAACGACACTTACTGCCATTTCACATTTCATAAATCTCTTAAACTGTGAGTTTGACAAAGCGTTTTATCGTGGCAGACATCAGACGCATCAGAGGCAGCGGCGCATTAACAGCATCAGTTGGAGCTCTGTTCAAAGGGAAATATTAGCCGTGAGCAGCTGAAGAGTGGGAGGCTGCAGAGCGTGTTGGTGACAGGGCTACATGGAGCTGCGCAGCAGTGGCTGATTACACATTATGAGAGGAGGTGCACTATGTTTCAGCCCTGGATTCATATATCTTTAATTCAATCTAACAAATAAGAAAATGTGATCCAATTGGTTGATGAGCTTTCCATAATTATTAATAATTCACTAAGCCTACTACAGATCATTTTTAGTTTTCTTCATAGATACTTTATGATGGATCATTTTGGAGGATTTTTGATTGCACAGAAGTTACAGATTAGAAGTTTTTTAGTCTGGACTACCTTGCTTAGCCTGCTGCCAACACGACTAGGCCCTAGATAAGTGGAAGAAAATGGATGGAAGTTGTTGTTTTTTTACCAGAAAAAGTGTTGGTAGATTGTTTTTCAGCCCTAAGTAGTGTCTGCAGGTCCTCCCTTCTAGCTGCATACAGCCCCAACAATCTCCACCAACTGGGTAAAAGTTAGACAAAACCCAGGGAAAGTCTTCAAAGCACTCCACCGATTTTACACATGAGAGTCTGTTTACAGGTGTTGGGGAACACTACTGCATGTGTGAAAAAGGTGGGTTTCCATCCACCTGTTCTATTTGCATTTTCTTTTGCCAATTTTCTCAGCATTCGGTTAACATTTGCGCTGCATTTGCATGCGTCAGGTCAGCAACATTTTATCCCCTCAGATCTTCTCTCATCTGGCTCATGGCAGCTGGACAGTAAGAGGGCAATGTTGATCAAAACAATAAAAGTGAAGGGGACAAAAATAGGATTTTAAAAAGTGAAGGGGACATGTCCCCCTCCATCCACAGTGGAAATGATGCCCTTGAAGATTAGTGTGCCAGTACAAGTACAATTCATTTTCCACTTGTACATGCTGCAAAGTGTATTGTATTGTAGACATACAGTTCATTCAGAGTAAGTGTGCCCTAAGTTTACCTTAGAGTGCTAGGTGTAGCTGTACAATATGGAAACCTTTTTTTCTGCACGTTACATTAGAAACAAAAACCAAAACTAACACTTAAAGAGACTATTTCCATTAGCTAAGCACAGACAGAAGTCCTGAAGCTGCAGCCTGGAGGTGAGACAACCAGATTTAGACTTCAGGCAGTTTTGAGTATAATTGTAAACATTTTGTGACTATTTGTGATGTGTGTAGCTTCGCATTACGTTAATTCAGTGATTAGTCAACTTTGTGTTATTAATCAACTTAACATACAGTATGTGCTCAGGAACACATCGATCCACACACAGGCGTGAATGAGTGTATTGGGAATGGCACATTTCTGAGTGCATCCTCTAAAACTCAAAGAGAATCTTCCTCCTTCCAGGTCTGAATCCTCTCACAGTTATCAGACAGAGTCGATATAGTTCTCCCTCTGATAACGAATGAAGGGCATGACATCCGGAGGCCAGCTGGCAGGTACAACATGTCCAGAAGCTGAAGATCCACTGCGTGACGGGCAGAGCTTTGGAGGCTCTCCAGTTTTAGTTGGCAGGAGGTTTTGGGGGACGAGTTGTGTATCGTTGTGCTTTTTGGCTTCACTGAATACATGAGTCACACACACATTCGCAACAAAACTGACCATCTGCACGCAGCCAAGGAGACTTTCTGGGGACTCACAAGTATCACATCCATCAGCGGGCGTACCACTAATAATAGAAACGTCAAGACAGTGTCCACAAAGGAAATGAGGGGTTTAAATTCCAAGAGGCAATATGCTTCAAAACTTCATCAGTCAGCAAAGCAAAAATATAGATGATTACTACTGTTCTCAGAGCTGCATTATGCAAGATTTAAAAATACATCATGATTCAGATGTCACGAGGACTCCAATGCAAGACTGGCTCGGTATCTGTTCTTTAAAGCAAGTGTGTCATCTGCCACAGTTACAAACTGAGGCTGAAACTGCACAAAGGCTGCCCCGTACAGTTGAGGCGTCATCTTAAGAATTCAAAATGAAAAAGCCCAAAGGTCGTGCATCAGATCTGGTGTCCCATGTGAGCGCATGAAGCAGAGGTTGCAGGCTTGGCAGGGGCCCTGGCCCTTTGACGGCTGCACCGCTGGATATATATTTGATTCACACAATAGCAATTAAAGCAGAATGTGTCTGATGTGTCTGTCACGATGAAAGGGGGACAAGTACACAGTGTGTGTGTGTGTGTGTGTGTGTGTGTGTGTGCTTGAATGCAGGTGCATGTCACTAGCAATCTGTCTGCTTCCAGTGAATTTCATTCTCACTGTATTTATTTCCACATTGATAGACAGTGCACATTCAAGTGCAGCTATTTCGTTTCATATCATCATGATTTCACAAGTGGAAACAGCTTTGACACTGTGATTACACTATTGAATCAATCAGTATCAATATGCGCACATTACAATGCCACTGATCGGCTACATCAAACACAGATGGCATTTTTTGACAGAAAGATCAATATATTTTATCCTCAGGAAGGAATATCCGCTATTGACATGCAAACCCACGGATCACCTCCTGAGACGTCCTTCACAGATTCTCATGGTTAGCGGGCACCTCAAGAAAATGGGTGATGCATTTTAGATGTACAACATGCCAACAGTTTAATTGGTTTCACACACAACCCAGCACACTGTCCCAGTTTTCTGCACTCTGATTTCACTCCTCCTTTCTTTCGTTTCCTTTTTTTCCCTCTAAATTATTGAATACCGGCTAAAAATAGAGATCAGTTAGGTAATCCAGTGAAACACATACAGTTGGTAATATTGTGTGTATATATATATATATATATATATATATATATATATATATATATATGTTTGTTTGTTTACAGACTTTGCCTTTCCAAACCAAGAAAAAGAACTTAATTCTTGTTTACAGATTGTAATTGAGGTCACCTATCCACTTACAGATTCTGAAATCAGTACTGAAAACAGTGCTTAACTGCAGCCTTTTACAGGAAATCAAACTGATCTGCAGCGTCAAAGTGACAAAGACTCACTTACATTTCTCAGCTTGTTAGAAGGGTTGTGTGAATCCTAAATCAAAAGCCATATTGTCATTTAGAACTACAGTTATGACTCATTCAGAAGTAAGTTACCTGTGTCTTTGTGCCATGTTTTATTTTAAAATATCTCCTCATACCTTTTGAAAACAAACCACTACAAGTTTCATGAAAGCAGCCCGAGACCATCTGACCAAGACTGACCAGGGATCAGCTGGATTTGCTTCAGGGTTTTGCTCACCGCCACATATGACATAAACCAGGAGGAAAACAACGGGGGGGGGAGTGTTGATCCAACCACACCAAACAAGCAGGTGCGAAGCAGCAGCTTCAGAGAGTGTCACCATCATCTGCAGCCCTCGCTGGCCGTTATTTCAGGGGAATTTCCCACCTGACTGCTTTAGAGTAGTTATTTCAAAGATTGCAGTTCTTCCTGTCCCGGAGTGTCCACACACTTAGCATACTGCATGGAGTCTGGAGAGTTTACAGCTTTAGATCCCTGCACAAAGATCTAAGACTGTCTAAGATGGACGTTCCATTTAGTTTGACCTGAAAGAAAGTCCTGGCTGCAGAAAACTATAAAGGGTCAGGGTTGAAAATCTCATCTGTAAATCTCCTGTCCTTTCCATTGCAAATGCACATCAATCAACACTTTGTTTTCTTTTCTTCTGAGAGTTCACTAACCTTTTAATGCTTCCGTCTCTCATTTTTGCAGGCCACGCTTGATAAAACATTTATGAAAAGCAGGAAGGCGAGTCAGTAAAACCGTGTTTGTGTTTCAGGGAGAAAACCAAAAAGGCCCTTGCACACTTTTGACATCAAACATTTTGCTGTTGAAACATTTTGGAAATAAAGGACATGTGAATATCTGACAGCCTCCTTTCTGTCTCTGGTATTGTGCCTGGTGACAAAAAATGGATATTAAATTCACTGAGACATAAAAAAAACAGAACATTTACATAAAAATACACACTGGAGAGAGTAAACAGGATGCATGTTGGTGTGAAATGTGTGTGTGTGTGTGTGTGTGTGTGTGTGTGTGTGTCAGTAATAATTGACTTTAGCTTGTTTCCTGCGTTGCGTGTGTCTGTTGTTGCACGTGAGATTGATTATTGTATTTGTGCACGTATGCATAAATGAATGTGTGCGTGTGTGTGTGTGTGTGTGTGTGTGTGTGTGTGTCGATTTGACAGATGCAGCCGGTGTACAAAATTCAATCCACACAGAGAGGAGCCAATAAAATCCTGATTGGCTCAGAGAGAGAGACTAGCTAATGTTTGGCAATCAGTGCCACGGCTCATTAACGCCCATAATACATAATTAGTGTGCTTGGATATACAGACGTGCAGCTGATTGGAATGCGGCACGCGTTTGTTTGCCGTTTCTCCTCAGTCTTCATCACCTGCATCATTTAGTCCACCGCTCTCCTCAACAAACACGGCTGTACTTACACGGCATAAAGACGGCAGAACTTTCTGAGGAGACAGTTTACTTCAGACCGCGTCAACACTAAACCAACTAAATGTGAAAATGCCTCTTTGTCTCTGTGTTTTGCTTTTGGAAAACGCACCCCAGGATGTTCTAGTGTGGATGAGAAAGACTGGACTTTCGATGACATAAGCCCGCTCAGATACAGTCAGAGGCTGAATGGAAGTTAGCTTTCCATCCCCTTTTCCACTGATCACTTATTTTAAATAAATAAATAAGCATAGATGATAAAGCAATATATATGTTGCCATTCATGTGTATTTCTGTCTATATTGTCATATGACTTTGTGATCAAAAAGTAGTGACTTCAATAATGTCTCAGTGCAGGAACTACTGGTTAACAAGTATTATTTATGAGCCACGGTCAGTTTCCTGCTTGTTCAGAAATGTAAGTAAATGAGCTGAATGAAACTGAACTGTGAGTTGACACACAACACAGGTGACCACAGAGAGCAAGAAGGGAACAGTCTCAGATATCAGGTAGTAATCATTACAAAGCCAGCTGCAGGTGTAGCCTTTTTGACCAACTCATGGAGTTTTAATTACATCACAGCTGACGACTGCTTTTGTTTACTTCTGTGTGAAATCAAAGATCTGTTATTTTGAAAATAATGACATATTCTCATCTGCAATCTTTGGAGAGCTAGACAGGCATAGCAACAGAAACTAAGGGGGGCGGGGCTTAGCAAACAGTCAATTTTGGCATTTACTGGAGTAGTGACCATAAGCTGCCGTACTGATGTTAAGTATAAGCTGCGCAGCCACACAGTGACTGATTAACAGCAAAACATCTCTCAGCTAGTGACCTCATTCAAATGAGCCATTTTTATCTGGAGTCATTTCATGATCGCAGTTGTCCATGGCTGCTTGCAGCTTATAATCTTTTAATTTCTTTATAAAACGTAAAGTCAAATGTGTCACACACATCCTGCTATGTGATAACTGGACCATAAGGCCCACAGGACAAAATATACAATAACTGCAAGTTCTGAAAGGGCTGCCAATCAATACCAATGACTCAACTCTTCCAGCTGCTGAGCTTTCTAATATTCAAAAACTTGGTCCCAATAGAAGCCGAAGACACTCCCAGTCCTCCTCTTACTGTGTCACACTCTTACTCAGTCTCTTGAACTTCACTTCACAAGTTCGCAATAGTCTCAGCTGTGAGTGTGATCCTCTATCTCTCTCCCTCCTCCAGTCCAATCTCCACAGCGTGAGGTCAAATGCGAGGGCATCGTCGCTGTCCAGGTAAATCCCATCAACCTCCACACACTACAGCGCCTCAGGACACGCACACACACACACTGCTCAGTCACACACACACATTCACACTCTCCCCAGTAATCAAAGCAGATCCTTGAAGTCCTTCACTCCTGCGCTCCCTGAATGTTTTATGTTCACATTAAAAGGGGAGCGCATCACCCAAGTGATGGCACATTTTTTCACGGTTTTCACACACAGGCAAACACACAAACAATCACGCACAGCATACTGATGTTCCCGCGCAGCTCGAGGCCACGATGCACAAACACATCAGATCTGCCAAGTCCTCACTTGGCTGACAGGTGAGGTAACTCCAGCTGAATTTCACACCATCTGAATCAGCTGGCTGCTCACAACTGGCCTGCAGTATACCACCACTCATACTGTACCAACACGCACAGAAAAACAGAGAGAAACCATAAATATCTATGTGTGATATGTATACAGCAAAGTAAGAATGAACCACATATCAGACGGCTTTCTTTGTTTATTTTATTAGTATTTATCAATATAAAAAAACGCACAACAATGCAATCACTCGTGCAAACCCAAAACTATGGTGCTACTATAAGTTATATGACTATATTTACCCAAAAATATGCAGCATCACCTTGGGATCTGGGGCATTGTGAAGGCCATTTGTGGATTGATTGATTATTTTAGAAAATAGGAATGGTCAGAATGGAAGCAGCAGAGGCAGAGATATCCTGACTTTTAATCCCTAGTATGGCCCAAAAAACACTGGATCCTACAGTTCCCATAATGCAACTCAGCCTTTCATTAGCCCCTCCCTGCCTCGTAAATGCCTACATCTTTCAGACTCCATGTCTGGAGTTTGTAACACAGGCTTTCTGTCAAAGAGGTGAAGTCTCAAGCCCAAGATAACCCTGATGACATCGCTATGACATCATCAGGGTTACTCTCTTAGACTTCAGAGCCACACAGGACATTATACAGCTATTTTCCACGGGTTAAATAGTACTCCTTGTGACAATTAAACTGACCTTCATGTGTAAAATCGGAGGAGTGGCCCGTGGGAAGATCAATTTAAGATGACTTTCAACCAAATTTTCTTTCTTCTTCTTCAGTGCAGTTTGCACCACACAGTGCTCACACTGCAAGAGCAGCTTGCAATATGTTTTCAGGAGAGCACAAAGAGAAAAACTGGAAGAAAATGCAAAAGAGTAATTATGCCAAATTGTAGTATGAATGCTGAAATGGTGATTGTGCTTCAGACACGTTTACAACGCAATTTTCATCCAGATTTTTGGAATATTGATTTTCGTCCTCCATTTGTTTTATTCACAACATATTGAACAATATTGTTCACACACTGAAAAGCAGCTGTTTGCAACTGGCAAACCGATATGAAAGATCGTAAGTGTATTCCAGGATGAATGTTTTTCTTCAGTTCAGCCTGCTGATAGCTGAGGACAATCCTCCACTCAGAGATAGAAAGAGGTATCTCAGAGCTTGTTGCTGTTGTGTTCACTGCTGTTATTCTCATTGAATCCATCGTGGCGGCCGTGCTAAAGACATAACCTCATCCCTCCACCCACTCCCAAACCAATCTACAATACAATCTCCATTGTTTCATCACGATGACATGACGGTCTCGTTCCCTTGCCGCTGAAACACTATCCTGCTGTTAACTGAGGATGAAATGAAGCAAACAGGGGAAAGAAAGTCTCCCTCAGGGGTATTTCAGTCGAAAATATATACTCTGTTTTTAAGAGTCCTTCAAACAACCGCTGTAGTGAAGTTATCAGGATCCCATTTAAAGGCTGCAGATTTCACCTCCTTGTGGACTCATTTGAAGAGCCAAGACTTGAAAGACTCGCCAAAACCGTCACCAAGTGCAAGAGCAAGTTTGAGTGGGTTGTCTGCGTTGTAAACGATGTCCTAAGGCAGTCAGTGAAAATCCATATGGACATTCCTCTGGATTTTTTTTCCTTCCCTGAGCCTTTGATCCTGCTGTGTCAGCCATGGACCCCTCCGTATCAGTTTAGTGGGCCCCGTTTCACCCCGTGGGACCTTATGATTCACAAGAGGGGACAACCAAATGTTGGAATCAGTTATGGGGATTTACTACTCTACATTATGGCATCAGTGAGAGCAAATACACTGTGGCCTATATACTTACAGATTATAGGGAGGCCTCAAGTATGCTGTGTGTTCACACAGGAAAAGTCACACAAGTATACTCAAAGGTGGCACGCGGAGTACATCTGCTTGGTTTTTGAGTGTGTTGCTGGTGGAAGTTTGCCCCACAGTGCAATACACAAAGGAAATGGAGGCTCAAGGCTGCAAAAACATTACATAAACTGTGCGTGGCGGTGAGAGAGCTCCACAAAGAGCCAGAAAAACACAAAATAAATGTTCCATATTTGGAAAACTTCGAGATTTCTCTTTGTGAAGTTTGATTTTCAAAGTCACAGATTGATTAACGTTTGCCTGAGCATGTATTGCATTATTGCCTGTTTACACTAAATGGTAAAGTATGTTGGTTTTTTGTACCTGCATGGCAGAACTCCTTTTGAAAACAGCTGCATGATGACTGTGACACTTTTTGAATTACTCTCACTAACTAAGAGTGTAATACATTTTTAAAAAATGTCATTCAATTCGATAAACTTTTTGTATGAAGTTAATAATACCTATAATATTTAAAGGATAAATTATGAAGATGAAGTTTTTCTTCTTTTCCAACAGTGCAAGAGTCTAAATTCAGGACTCTGAGTTCTGCTGGTTTTCACTGCAATAATCACTCTAATCAGGATCACAATAAATTACACCTGGGACACCAGGTGAATGTAATTAACTCATTGGAAGAGTAGAAAAGCCAGGAGGTCTGCGGCGCTCAAGAGAGCCAACACTGAGAAGCACTCAGTGGGGAAGCTGCACATAGTTGAGTGCAGAAATGCTGCTGCTTTTCACACAAAATGCATAAAAAAGAAAATATCTATCAATTAGACTTGATGCTTAAAGTAGGCAGATACAAATATATTTAGATGAACCCTTCACAGGTAGTATTTCTGAGCTCCAGCAGCTCAGACAGTAGTTTTCCGGCCAACAGAAGACGCGCCGCTGTGCTTGATTTACAGCCACACTGGCTGTAGGTAAACAAAGACTGAAGCAGGGTTATCAATCATGTTGCATCTCGCGCCGCGTTTCATCATGGTAGTTTACATGTCAGCCATTTTTTTCCCTTCCTCCGCCGATGCTGGATTATAGTCTCGACCAAAGCCATAACAGGCAAATACTCACTGAGGTGGTGCCATAAATCCAAACCTCCATGGAAAAAAGCCAAACTTAATGACATCTGTGTTATTGGCTCAAGACATTAAAAGCCTGGAAAGTAAATGAAGAATTCCAATACTGCAATTATGTAAGTCCTGTCTGTCAAGTCTAGTATGTGGTTTTAAATTTCAGGTCAACCTGTCATCATTATTGGCTTTTTTTGGTTGTTGTTTTTATGATCTGGTTTCGTGTATTAAAGATGCAATAGGCCGGATTAATATGTAAAAAGCTACTCATCTAATCCTTGGATCAAAAAGTAGGGCTGCAACCAAGAAGAGAGTCCACTCACTGATGTTCATGCTGTTTGCCCGAGTTAAGATTCTGATGTAAGTTACAGCATGTGTGGGAAATCTTTTTGATGTACATAACATGACACATCAAAAACCGAGTGATGAAATCCCAAACTGGCTCTGAAACAGCAGCGAACAAGCATTGTACTCAGAGAACACCAGACAAACCAAATACACTTCAGTCCCTGCTGTAATGCAACCAATGTTTTTCCCACTTCTGGATCTGTGCTGCTAAAGCTCTGGCCACGAATAGCCAGCTTGTCACATCTATATGGCATAAATGGGTTAGCATCACTTTGCATACCCTGAGGAGTTCCCATTATAATCATGAACAATTAAATACGCACTGTTTCAGTCTCACTGTGCAGATTCTGCACATTAGTCATGCAGCTGTGTACAATCTCGTTATGGTATTTCTGACATTTCGCTTGAATAACTTCATATCGCAGAGGAAAATATGACACTTTAGAGCCATTATGTATCTATTGCATTTCAGGTTAGAGTAACATAAGACAAAAGCACGTCATAGACTGTGTTTCACCAACTGGGGAAAATGTCCTACCTCTTTAACTTTCGGGTGATTTTTTTTTTTTGGTCTTTCTGATCATAGCATGTTTTGAGTTGGAAACTGACAAGGAAGGTAGCATTGACCTCAGTGTTTCATTCTAAAACCTCCTCTGTATATTCTGTCTTGGGCCTCATGTCCATGCACACCTTGACTTAACTAACAATGCAGCCCAGTAATTACACATTGAAGAATCCACATCTCACGATTTACATCCAGTGCCAATGAGGTCGACATTTTTGTGTTTTAGCGAACATCTTGAATTGCAATTAACTGGTTCAATACTTCCATTTATTACCAAATGCCTGGAAAACAAATGACATCCCCATCAGCCTCAGCTGTACTTGTGATTAGTACTAATTGGCAAATGTTAGCATGCTAACACGCTAACCTAAGATGTGGTAAAATGGCAAACAATTATACCTGCTAAACAGAGAAACAAAACGTAATTAAAACCACTTTAAAGATGCAACCCATCACATACCTAATTTTATGCATGGCAGCTTTGAATTTCAGAATTGAAATTTTTGGCATTGACCAAGGCTATTCAGAAAAAAATGGGGAACTGATTTAAAACAGAAGGAGTTAGCTGTGTTGGAGTACACCTCCACTATTTCTCTTTGTGTCCAAATGCTGTTAGCTGAAATCATGATTTCTCGCTATGCCTCAAATCCATTTCAACACACTCAACAAGCAGACTGATGTAATTTTAGGTGGTTCTCTTGTTAGAATAGAATACAGTCTAATACAGTAACCATTTGTGGATTACTTCTCATTAACTAAACGAGACAATGATAAATACTGCAGTAATACTGTAATCCACGTCAGTATGTTTCTCAGATTCGTCCAGAGAAAGCAAACCACAGCTCTTCATGTAAGATGAATCCCAAGGCTTCCTCCACCATGTATCATTTCATCTACGGCATGAATTCAAACTTTTTTCCCCCAACTGCCCATGTGATTTCAGCGAAACTGTTTCTTTTTGGATATTATATAACACATAACAGTTGCTATATTGTGAGGTGGGATCAGATTTTCTGAGCAGAATGCGGAGGATGAAGATTAGCTTTTAGAAACGCCCCCCCACTTTGAATGACAGCGCATCCACCCACTCCACCTCCACCTTTGGGAAGCAATACAGAGAAGAAAAGACCCCAACCCCCCTATAGTTGGAGCCTTAAGCATCTGGAAAAAGCATCATTGACATACATAGAATCCTCTGCCTGGCTTCTACAAGATCTTTATATTACAGAAAAACATCTCAGCCAGATCAGAAGAACATAAACGTCCCTGTGAAATCCCATTCGCTGCTGTTAGCTCAGATACGTTGGAGAGATGACAGATGTTGCCTCTGGCACCTCATGAAAGATTTAGAAGAAAGTTTTTAAAGATGTGTCAGAGACACGGATTGCACTTGTTGAAAATAAAATCTCCCTCATTGCTCTTCTAGATGAAGCCGGCAGGTGCCCAAGGGAGACTTGCCTCAAAGCGGGCAGATAGTGGACTGAAGAGAGTGAAATCACCATGCAGAATCTAAACATTACTCCATCTCAGCGCATGGTTGCCCATCTGGAAGAGGACACTGACCGTGGGCAATTCATGTTCTGAATGTAAATGCACCTCATACAGTCATCTGTAAGCGGGATCAAAGCTTTCCAGCTTGATTCTGTATAACTGAACTGCATGTTGAGGCTTGTCTGGTGGTTTTTGAAGTACTATGAAGATGAAGATTCTTATTGTCGATATAGCAAAAACTGTGCAGTTAGTAGAACTTTACTGACATTTTGGAGGCTGTTACTTTTGGATTGAAGTAGCCTGGATCCAGGAACGTATTCGACATATAAAGGTCCTGCATGGAGGTAAACTAATGTCCTGGCATCTCTGCTCACTTATCCGCAGGGAGTCCTTGTACCTGGCCAAGAAATAGTCCGGCACATAAACCACATAACACCAAAACATGTTGTTTTTATACTTTGGGGCATCACTGATTTAACACTGTATGTATTGCCTTTTACAGCATGTACAGTATGTGGAGACCCATATGTTCAACATTCTTCCCGTAACAAATTGTATGTGTTGATCTGCAACTGCCACGTCCAAGTTACGAGAGTTGTCCATGTAGGACTAAGATACATATATGGTCCTGTATCAGGGCTACCATTGAAGCTACTGAGATAAATATTTAGCTGATATTCTGAGGCCTTTTCAAGCCCCCATGTTTTCTTCTTGTCAGAGTGGAAAAGCCACCAGAATAATATTTTGTCCATAGAAAACAATAACCCTCTGCACTGAAATCCAGAGCAATACTACTAATCAAATAACAGTGACTATAAACATATACTATATTGCTGCATATTTCTGTGGAATCCAATTTGTTGTTACATTTGAAAGAGTTCCTTTTTAAATATTGTAGATGTGATAAATGCTACAATTATTTTCTTTATTTCTTTAACTGTTAAAACAAGTCTACAACACTGACTAGAGCAGATCAGGCCAGCAGCAGCCTTGCAAACCAATACATCAGTCTAACCCTATTATGTACGATTTAGTCACAGTGAGATGTAGGTCTGTAGTTCCAGGTAGCAGTCAGTATTGAAGCTGTCAGAAAGTAGGACAGCAAGGGGAGGAGGGCTGGTTTGTAGACCTGCACTTCAGTCTTTGTAGAAGTCTTTGATCCTGACCACAGTGGCTCAGCTTCACATGCTCTCTGGCTGCCCAGACTCAGCAGTGGCCTATAAATACCTGGCATGTCTGCACGGCCAGGTAACCTCAATACCCAGCAACACCGTGAGATGTAAAGCCCTCACACTAAGGTCCCTGCAAGCAGAATTACTGTTAACCTTGCATTATTTGCTGAGCACTGTCAATCAATAATGCAGCAGGACAACAGGGGTAAGTGTTTGTATTGCATCTCAAATCACAATCCATTATGAAAGGTATCTTTTAATTGAAATAAAAGATTACACCAGGAAGAATTACAATGAAACAAATAAATACATACTGTATATTTGTTTTTTCTCTTTTATATGCAGTTGAAAAGACTCACAAATCCATTCAACTTTTTAGAATGAGGAAGTGTCTTTTCACTGTAGGACTACCTGCAGTGTTTATGTGTTACACACTCGATGGGAGGCTCCCTTTGAACTGGTATGGGGCAAGGATGTACACACTCACACACACACAGTAGACCAAAAAAGTGGCAAGCATACAAGTTTCCCCCATCCAGTTTTCCACTTGCAGCAACCTTTTGTCTGTCTATTTATTTCTCTCTGTCATACACTCTCTTCACACACACATTTCCACCTCCAGGGGCCGGGGCCCAGTCACAGGAACAGTGGGTACTTGATAGAGCCCCTAACAGAACAACAAGCTTGAGAGAAGCTCAAGAAATTAGGGGAAGTTCAATTGTCTTGGTCACACACACACACACGTCGAGCTTTTGACAGGCTTGTTGGGCCCCATGAGGCCTTAGTGAGAAAAACAACACACCAGGGGAGATAGTTTTGATTTTGACAGCATGGGGAGGAGTGGAGCACATCTGCCAGTGTGTTGTATCTACACACAAATATGGATACTGATTACACTGGCGTAAATGCAGCATTTCACCTGAAGCTGAATTTGAATATATCCACACACAGAAAGAAACAACTCCAGAGGGGCTCTGTGGTGACCGTTTCCTCTTCCTGTTTCCTGCTGCTTACTGAAACTTGAGATGAGTCAGTCCTCAGGGGAGCCACTGCTAGCTCTAACACACACACATGCAAACACTAGCACGTAGGCACTCACAGACACACTCATACGCAAAACATCGTTTTCCCTCATTCACGTTTAAAAATTCGCATTGGAGATGGACTGGTAGCCTCTGCCTCACTCCAGCCATACTGGTGCCAATATTTCTCCAATTTCAGCTAATTTCCTATAAACCCTCTTACAGGGTCTTATCATAGAGAGGTTGTTCAAATGCTTCAGTCTATTTTTCTTTCATTCTTTCTTTCAGCCCACTATCTGACATCACAAAGAAGGGTGCTTTCATAGTGGGACTTCAGTCTGAATTTGGGGGCAGTTCACTTTAAACACTTTTTTTGAACCTGAGAGAGATACAATCCACGTGAACAAGGTGGTCTGAAATCAGTTCCAGTCAAACTACAGTCTAACTGCAGTTAGACAATCAATCGCAGTCTGAAACCCTACTCCTATTGTGTGCACGTTTTAGCCTCAATAATTCATTAACTTGTTTTGAACTTCTTTGTGGCCCATACAGGTGGTCCGAACAGACATGCTAACTCTTCACTCATCATTACTTTTTACCCTGCATACTGTGCGTTAAAACGGGCGCTAGAGATGAATGATTCATTGTTGTTACATCAAAATTGAGATTTTAAAAAGTTGTAGCCAGTAAACGTTTATGCTAATAAGTCATACTGTCAGCAGATTCACTCAGCTGTAACGGTAGCTAATTAAAGTTACATTTGCAAGCTGGCAAAAAAGAAACTTATGGCTGTAACCTGGTTAATATGCTCTCTGCATGTTTATGTCTATACTATTTGCACTCAGGACAGACCAGTGGCAAGTCTTTTTCTACATGAACAAAGTGATCGCCTCCTATCAGCTAGCTTTGTAGCTCGGCACTGTAGTTGTCGAGAGTAAATGCCAGTCAGCGAACTGACTGTTTAAAAAAAAGAGAGATCCCTGAGAAGACAACAACAAGCGTTTGTGTAGTTTTATCTGATTCTGTACCACAATTCTGTACCAACGTACCACAGATCAGAACAGTAAACAAGCAGACCACCGGGGTGAGAGGGTGGAGGGACAATAAAAGTCAGGTTCGGACAAAGCCATTGTAGAAACAGCATAACACCTTAAGCTCTGTTGTTGCTGCATGAGCATCACCTGTGCTCACCTTTGCGCCGTAGTAAAGCCAAGAAGATTCTCTGAAACTTTTGACCAATGGTGAACAAAGTAAAATACAGTGTAGGAGCCTGTCAAAGCAACAAACATATTTTGTCTGCACGTGTCACAATGTGGGAGAAGATTCATGTCTAGACCCATACGCTCCCCATGACAAGCCTAATGTGCTGCCTTTGTAGAAGTGTGTATTCATGTGTGTACGCAGCGCAGATGAAATATCCCTTCAACTGTGGCAACCTAGGTGGGGGTTGCCACAGCTAAGACATCCACTGTGCTCACACAGGGATCAAACAGCTGTCCACAATCATCAAAGACGTTTCTCTCTGACACGCTGAAACAATCAAAGAGGCAATCCATCTCTGCAGCCAGCAAGCAGGGAGACACAGAGCTCTCTGGCCAAGCAATCTTCAGCAAACAAGGGTTGTGTGTGTGTTTGTGTGTGTTTGTGTGTGTGTGTGTGTGTGTTTGCACATGTGTGCGTGCATTCACGCTCGAGGAAAGCCGGTTGATATGAAAAGTGTGATTCCAGTGGAAGCTGCTGTCATGCTGTCTGTCACTAGGAGTCTATAAATTATCCACAGAGCTTTCAGCGCAGCAGCTTTACAGCAGGTTCCATCAAATTGTTTTGGAGAAAATTCACTCCAAATGCATTGTAAGTGAAAGTAAGTGAAGCGTGGTGGCTTTTTCAGACATAGCATGAACATTGGAACTTGAGGTAAATGTGTGATTTTAGAGCAAACATTTCTAAAGTCACCCGACAGATTACTCTACAGTGCCGACTGAACTCAGGTGATAATATAGTTCCTGCTGTATGCAGGTCGGACTCCTTTTTAACTCTTTTTAGCCTCAGTTTCTTCTCACAGTCCAAAAAAATTAAGTCAGGGTGGATTACAGACAAACATCCAGAGGTATGAATGTGAGAATCCGAACTCTCCACACACAAACTGTCCACATACATACTGTGACTTCCTCGGTCAAGCTACACACTGGAATGGAGCCATCATTAATGACAGTTCATACACCTGCAATTGACAAGTCAAAATGTCTGCCAGAGAAAGGTTATTGGCCATGTGCCAATAAAATCAAGAAAATAGTTTTTGTATGTGTTCGGTCAAGCAAACAAACGTGCTGTTCACAGCTGCAAACGTTTTGACCAATGTGGGTTTTTGACGGCCACATTTGTGAGCCCAAAACACCACAAACTTTCAAAATGTTTCCTGTGTATTTGTATCTTTTGTATCGTTCTCTCAAGATAAAGAAGCAATTGAAACAGCATTTAGACCATGATGGCGAAAGTAAGGCTCTGCAGTCCAAGCCAGACTAATGAATATGTTCTAGCTGGGTCCACAGCTCCTTAAGGCTGACGGTTTAATTGCAGTTTTAACCGACTGACACCTCCTGAAGCTATAAAGTAAAACCTCCTACACCACACTAGAAAGATTTCCCTGGTAATCCTCTTGATGACAGCACTGGTCTAGGAGGAACCGCCATCATATTCAGAGGAGGGGGACACTGACCTGTCAATATGTGATTTTTAATAAAACACCAATACCAACCCAATATATTGACCATCCACTACACTAATCTAGTTCTAATGGCAGCCATTAAAACTTGCCTCCAAAGCGACTGTGGACCACTGTTACTGCAGCTTAGCCATGCAGTACAAAGATACAACCCAAGTATCCATTAGCAGGAAAGCAGACATATGATATCTGACCACACAGATCTGCTGGAGAGAGCACAGCTGAAGGACAAAGGAAAGAGACAGAGAGGGAGAGATGACTTGGGGGGGCTGGTCAGGAGATGCATCAGCCCTTAGTGGGTTTCCACAGTTAAATTTATCACATACAATTGAGGAGGAAGACGTTAATCAATAAACCCTCTCAGTCTGTCTCCCTCTTCCTTTCCATCTTTGCTTTCCCCTCCCCCAGTCATTTTCCACCCCCCACCAAAACATAATCAGCATCTTGATCCACCTAAACAGACAGCCAGTGGTAGAACTTCTTCAAAACAATCATATGCGAGGCTTTCAAACACATCTTGCTCATAAGAGTGCGCTGGTGAACTTCTCTCAATAATATGTAATTGTGTTGTCAGCACTCCCTTCATTTACATTACTGAAAAGGCTAATTGTTAACTACAGCAAACCTGCTTCAAAACAAGTGTAGACTCAAGTGGTGGGAGGAACATTTAAACCTTTCTGTGTCTGACTAATGTAATTGCCACACGTTATCTAGAGTCAACGTGGGGTGATTTCATTGCCGGTGGATGAATAGCATGCAGCTGCAAAAACAAGAGCATCCCACATCGATCTCTTATTGCCAGATTATTTACATATAATACGTATATACACATGCAGGTGTGGCATCTCCTGGCCCATTTTAAAGGAAGTTGCGGTGCAGCAAGATTTGCATAGTCTACAGAATGGAGGGTGGGAGATGAACTGAGGTTACTTTACTGAGTAGGAATCAGCCCACATGAAGGCCACACTGTTCATCAATCATCCAGATGTGCTTTTTGTTTCCAAGGCCTGTCTTTGAGAATTTAACTAGGGTCTTCAATCATAGTAAATACTAGTATTCAATATTACATTTCAAACTGAAATATGGCACACAAAAAAAAGCAGTTTAACAAAACCATTGCAAGTGAAAAAATAACTACTTGTAGTTTTATGTGTGGGCCTATTTCCTGCCTGGATGGGCACAATGACTTCCTGGAGACTTTGCTGTGTTTTAATTAGTAAGCATTGGAGGTGTTGGTGGGCAGCTTTTCTTATATTCAGAGAGATCCAGACAAGCAGACTTAGCATAAAGACTTTTCGCAGTCTTTATGCTAAGCTAAGCTAACTGGCTGCTAGCAATAACTACATAACACTATACAGAAAGAAGAGAGTGGTATCAATCTTCTCATCTAACTCTTGTCAAGAGAGGAAATGAGTGTTCCTTGAGGAAATGTTCCTTTTGTTCCAGTGGTAATATATATAATGCACATACTGTAAATAGTAGTTGTTTGATATCAGTATTAGTATTTAGTCATTAGTATTAAATATCAGGTTCAGGTGGTGAAAAGACATGCTGCTGTAATGTTTCAATTAAAAACATATTTATTATGTGTAATTATCTGAATTTGTTTATTATATTAGTTGCATAATGCATTTATTAGGTAATAAACTGTTTCACACTGTTTGAGATGAGAACGTGTGGCTTGGTGAATGAGATGCCACTGTCACTGAACAAGCAGATCTGTGGTCAGTGAGGCCATCTTACAAACAGCCGGCTGAATGAAAAGCACCGCAGTGAAGGCGACGTGCTACTGTTATTGGTTTCAGTATGCTGCATTATTTAACGGGTCGGTCTACGACACTCATTTTTTCCAAGTAGTGAGCCACTGTCCATCATGTGACTGAGAGTATGGAAAGCTCCTGTCAGCACTTTGATTCTATTTTGAAACGAGCCGATAGGAGGCGACTGGAATTAGCAATAAAATAGAAGTGAGGGAGTCATTCACTTTCAGGGATGATGATGGCAGCATGTATTTTCAATCATCAGGATACATCATGTTTTTACACGAGATCAGAGGGTTCTTGGGTCATGTCAGCAAAGCTTCATTATATACTCTATTCTCTGTATATAGACATTGCGTTGGTATGGTAAAACTACTAAAGCTCATGGTGACATCAGTTTTATGCCTCATCTCCTCAATCAAATAGCCACCAAATGCCTCCACAGATAAAAATAAGACTTGAATCACCAAGAAGATATTATAGCTCTCAATATCTTCTCTGAATACCTCACACCATCCACTCTGGTGCTCTCTCACCCTTCCTCTCTCTCTGCCAGGTGTGTATCAGTGTGTGTACAATGCTCTATGCAGCCAAGTTTCTCTTCTCCCTATAGAGCCCACAACCCTCCATATGTCTACAAGACAGATGTGCAAACCAGATGTTCCCACACTGAGGGGAAAGGGCTACAGACCGACCTGCTGTATTGATCAGTTTTCCTGGTATTGCAGTGTTGTTCGGGACCACAGTTTGAATCCAGGAACACCAACAAGTCAAAAGCTGTTTGTCAGATGTACCAGTGTTACTACAAATTCAAATACGCAAGTTCTCACGTCTCCTTTTTAAGACCTGTATCTCATCAGGGACTCTTCCTTGACTGCCGAGGAGTCAAGAAGAACAGCATGGTAAATACCTTTAAGATTACACGGCACCACTGTTGAGGAACAAAGAGAGAAAGATCCAGCACGTGTTTCCTCGCGTAGTCGCTATCAGGACTACCACATAAACTTTAGAATAAACAGGCTTGATGTTTTATTCAGTAGCAGTCCAGCAGCTATTTTTAAAAACAAACAAAAAAATGCTGGAACTGCAGGTGAGTGGCAGCTTCGCCCGTTCCCCCCTCTCCTCACTCCATTAGCCTCGGCAGAGCCAGCCAAGCGAGGATTACGGGGCCAGCTTGCTGTCTAATTTCAGATATGTTAAATTCACTCTGGGCAATGTGGGATTCACTCAAGAGAGTCATCAAAGTGTTGTGCTTGAGCAAACTGAAATCCCTGAGCTGAATGACGATGGAATAGGACATTGTAAAAACTGAAAAGGGGGCTGCGCTTGACATCATCTCGTCTGAAATTGGTCAGGGAGGAACCAAAAACCTAACTGGACAGAGAAATTCCACCTCACACAGTTATCAAGTACTGACATTAAGTCATTTAATGTCAAGCTATGATAAGAGCTATCAGAAAAAAGGATCGAACATTTATTGTTGGGGTGCAATATTCTGAAAACGCTAACTGCTTAAACAACTAGAGAAAATGTAGAATATTAAAGCAACAGTTCAACATTGGGAAATACACTTTGCTTTCTTGCTGAGAGTTAGATGAGAAGATCGATACCTCATATCTCATATCTGTCCGTTAAATATAAAGCTACAGCCAGCCTGCCCACCAGCACTTCTAAAGCTCACTAATGAACACATGACATTTCGCTTGTTTAATCTGCACAAAATCACAGCCCAGCCAAAAACCCCTATGTAAAAACCGCAAAGTGTTGTTTTTACACTTAGCTAAGCTAACCGGCTGCTGGCTCTAGCTTCATTTTTGCTTACAGACGAGAGTGGTATCAGTCTTCTCATTTAACATTTGACTTAACATTTAAGATAAATGACTGTGATACTCTTTCTGTTGAAAATCCATTTAATGTTAATTAACTGGATTTAATGATTGGGACTGATCAGACATGGTGTTTTTGTGACTAAGTATGTTTTTTAGAAATGGGCTTTCCCAGTAGCAGCTTTTGTCTATAAAACCCTGTTTTTCAATGTGTTTCTTTAAAATGCATACCGGGACTGAATTTTAAATAGGAATGCAAAAGCAAGAGGATGAACACATCTACAAAGCCCCTAACAGTAACATTTCAGGAGTAAGGATAAAGATTTGTATTTGCATATCCTAATTCGCTGAGCCACTGCCGGTTCTTCTGTAGATTTTCTGTGAAAATATTTCTCTATGAGGTTGAAAAAAGAAACTTGCCAGCGGTCCAAATGTGTTTTAATTATAGATGACTTAATGAATAGATGACTTAATTCTCTCAGCTACTTAATTCAGCTCAGCACGGCAGCGAAAATTAACGTTCAAGTAGGGATAAAAGAGGGTGCTGTTGACCATATCTAAAGCCTTTCTCATTTTCCCATTCTCTATTCTCAGAGGTATATTTTCACAAGATCTGTAATGCCTTTTTTCCCCGTACATATTACATCATTAACAGTTCATCTGAGAGACAGTATTAACATATCTTTTTTAAGTCAAAGCCTTCATTAAGTGAATGTTTTTCAGTGGATATTGGCTGATTAGTCATCTTACATTTTCAGTTACGAAAACACAAACAGCAAAATGATAAAGAGTCGACCTCTGGCGGGGGAACCCTTTAGAGCATAGGTCACTAACAGGCGGACCGCGGTCCGAGTCCGGACCCAGACGCCGTCCTATCCGGACCCGGACCTATAATCAATAAATTATTAAGGGATTTAAAATTTTGACGGGGCGCTTCTATTTTAGCCGGCGCAGCTTTTCTAGTCTTTACGGCGCTGGTTTAGCGGCTCAGGAAACTCACAGATCAGTTATGTCACAGTCTGTGTTTCACTTCTGTTTTTTTTCATTTCAGCTGTATAATATTAATCACTGATGTTATAATAATTGTTGGTGTCACTGGAGGATTTCCAGCCGCCCTTGATGCTCTAGATGCCACTTCTTCACAGATTTTATCATGACTAAGTGGAGGATGACAACACGTAAATCAAGTGTTTCTCCCACTGACACATAGACACACATTCCAACGCCCCACATCGTGTGCACCAGGGTCCAGCAGCACCCTCTCTCTGCTCAAGGCTTTCTAATTAAACCTCCTGGGGACCTCACGAGAGCAGCGGCAGGGCTGTCAAAGAGCCGCAGACAGTTTCACAGCACTACAAGCAGAGACGGAGAGTTCTATGAAAGTAATGAACCCGAGGCCAGACTTTTAACCCCTCATAAAGCCTGCACGCTGAGGCATTCTCAATCTAATGAGAGGAAGTGATTAAACTGCTAGGTCATGTTGCTGACTTCAGCTTTAGAGTTTAGGAGTGTGAGGAGAGCTGCAATATGGCCTAATGCTGTGTTTATTAGCACCTGCTATGCCCGTAAGAACATCTATGATCCAGAGGCCACTGAAATTGCTGTTACACTGACATGAACTAAACAAAGATTATCTACAATTTGGCTGAAATATCAAAAAGGAGCACAGACGCTGGATGCATATCCAAAGACCTTCATAACAATTTAAAATCCAAGTCAAAGATAAAGGAGTTCTTTCAATTATAAATCATTTTAACTTCCACACAAAAACAAGATTGGGCTTAAAAGCACATTTGAGTAATTCAGTTCTGTATCTGGGGACAGCTGGCAAACACAGTGAGGGTTGACATGCATGCTTTCATTACCAAGACCCGAACCCTCTGTCTCGTTCTGTCTCTGTCAGAGTAGTGCTGCCTTACCTTTCCAAAGTCCCTGACGTCGAAAAGGTCAAAGGCCTCGAACAGCTCACTTTTCTTCATGCCGTATATCTCGCTGCACGCTGCCAGGAAGGTCCTGATGTTCTTCAGGCACAGGAACTGGACAGAAAGGGGTTCATCTGTGAGCAAGTCATGTAGTGTACAAACAGTATGACATGATGCACAAATGATATGATATGATGTGTTATTATCTTTCCTTTTCAAAGAGCTGTGCGTGTATTTGTCACTGAATGGGTTCAGATACTGCTGCTTTTTCTATTCTGTCTGCTGGCTTTCACTCTGGCAGCCTAATCAGGGCGTGCAGCTGAGGACCTGCGAGACACACATGAGGACCGCAGCTCTAAAAGATAGATGAATCAGTGTTTATAGGCACCATGAGAGCATCTTGTTTCATTAATATGATGTATTTCCTGCTGAAATGGGACAGTGGAGTGGTGCACAATTAGAGAGAGATAATATAACAGTGCAGGGAGAGAAAGGCAGACATCCTATTTACTCCTGATACAGCATGATGAGATTGTAAACAAAACAAATGTATCAATGACTGCTTTAAGACCAGATCTCTCCTTATATTTGCATTTTGACAGTGAAGCAGTATTGTAATTTACTCCCACTGTGTTCTTTTATGGTTTCTCACCTCTCTGTTTACAGATACTACAAATATTCAGTGTACATGTTCTTAGCATTGTGAGCATGTTACCATGTTGACGTTAGCTATGAGCTCAAAGCATCACTGTGTACAGCCTCACAGAGCCGCTAACATGGCTGTAAATCACCTCAAATATATACATCTGGCATTTCTGTACTGCAATTTCTTGTTAATCATTGGCCAACATGTACAGTGATCTGTGATAAACTACGTTTTTTTATTCCAAACAAACTGGAAACAGAAAATATGTTACTTTGGATGCATCCAAGCTTTGTTTTCCCAGGACGTGGAATGTAATAGCTAAATAAAGGGAATTCTGTGTCTAAATTCATCCTGATGTCATGACGATTCAATATGAGTCATAAACTAATTTCCATAAAGGGTAAAGTAACGTAATGCAAGCACTCTAACGCAGAGGAAAACAACAGGACACTCTTCCTCAGCTATTTTTTATACACTGTGGACTTAATTACAGCTGAGGAAGCACCTTAACCCAAGAAAATTGAATCAAACAATCAATAGGTCACTCCTCCTAAAAAACAAGGTCATTTACTGAGAATGCTCGTGTTTTCTGCCTCGTCTGCAAACTAAGTCTTCCTCTAATGACGTTAATGGGGCTTCATCCAGAATCTATTTGTCCAAATTATGCGGCAGTTAGCGCTGAATGCTGCCCAAGAAACCAACGAAACGGAGAAAAGCCACAGTATTAAGTAAGGTTTCCTGAGGTGGTTAACTGTTTATGAAGAGTGCCGAGTGGCAGGCAGTAAGTGAAGGGGAAGGTGTCAACACACTACAGTTAGCCAACGCGCAGTATCTGTGACTTACGCCCATTGGCCTTCCTGTAGTTGATACAGGATGGAACAAAAAAAAGGATGCTGATGAAAGAGATGTCTCAGAAAGTGAAGTTTTCCTGGCCACATCACTTTGTGTCCACAACAGAGCACAGCGATGACCTCATCTGTAAATGTGCATTTCACTGCATTCCTGTCGCACTGAAAACAGTCTGAGCTGTTGCTACTTTTCTTTTTCAGTAAAAGGATGCTTGCATGATGGAACTGGTGCCGTGTCAATATTGACATGCAGGGGTACAAAGACAACAAAATATCCCAGCCAACAGAAAGGCGCAGTGCAAGACCAACCATGCGGTTGTGATTTTTGCCTTTATGTGGTGAGGCGTTATGGCTGCACCAGTACAAAGGGCCAACATCCACAACGAACACAGACAACTGAAAACATTGCAGTACATACAGAGGTGGACTAATTAACTCAAACAGTGCAAGAAAAAGGACCCGAAGCATCAAAGTTGCAGTTTAATTGGCAGCTACACGGGGAAGTTGCCCTAATTTGAATGCCTATCAGCATTAAGTGTCAGCTTTGAAATTCTCCAGAGATAGGTTTCCATATAACAATGCTTCATCATCATCATCATCATCATCATCACCATCATCATCTTCTTCTTTTTCTTCTTGGGTAACAGGTTTACAGGAAGTGAACTTCATTAGCCCGTTCCTGTTTCTGAACAAGAGCACAACCCTGTTAATATGTGGAATCTGACTGTAATCGAGTTTGACAACCTTTGAGAAAATAATTCAGTCGGCGTCAGCTTGAAAAAAAACAAAGAGCTCACGAGAAGAAGCAAAGCAGCCGGACTTATTCTGTTATTCATAACACACCTTCGCCCTTGTGGTACAAAGCGCAATCAGATTTGTCTACACAGCGCATGTCCATGCATCAAATATGAAATGCCTGTCTTCTCCAGTTGAATTAGGCTTTACAGATGGCTTCACAAGAGAGAGAAAAGCCCCCAGCCAGTGAGCTCCAGATAAGAGGCAGCGTAAAGCATCGAGCGAGCACTGAGTGAATAATATTGAATGTTTACACTTGTACACATCACTTTCTTTTATCAGACAAGCACATCTTGTCTGCCTGGAGTCTCTGGAGAGTCCCAAAGGACCTCAGTGTATTATCTGAGGGAAGCAGCTTCACAGAGCGCATATGAAAAACCCCTGTCTCTTCTGCACTGAGCTGAAAACAGTAGAGAGGGAATTGTATTAACAAGAGTGTAGTAGCATGAGGCAACCAGTAACTGTTCCACTGACTGCTTTTCTTCTGCATTAGTGACTCTGGGGCTCAGGAGGTGAATGTATCTGCATGCATGTGTTGTTGTAGCATGTATGAGCCGATGTCATAGAAAACTAAAATTCATTTTGTGAAATACATTTCTTCACTTTCCTGTCAGAAGTTAGATGAGAAGATCAATACCACTCTCATGTCTTTGCAGTAAATATGAAGCTACCAGCAGCACAAAGATGGGAATCAGCTAGCCTGGCTATATCTGAAAGCAAAACAAACCGTCAACCAGTTCCCCTGAAGCTCACTAATTACCACATTTAGAACTTCTTTGTTTAATCCATACAAAACCCAAAGTGTAAAAATTACAATTTGTGGTTTCACAGTTTTTTAATAACCTTTATTTAGACAGGAAAGCTTCACTGAGAGCATTACTCTGTTTTTCTCTAATCATTTACAAACAAGTTATAATTATTGAGTAGTTAGATCTCTTTAGCTTATGAAGTGCTGTTAGGAGGGGATTCTGTTACATTTGGGCTGACCCAGGCTAGCTGTTTCCCCCAGTTTCCTGTCTTTATGCAAAGCTAAGCTAGCTGGCTGGTGTGCCGTAGCTTCATGTTAGGGTATAGACAGCAGAGTGGTGTCGATCTTTCCATCCACATCTAACTCTCATCCAGAAAGTGAATCAGTGACTCCAAAATGTCCCTAACTAATCCTTGAAAGCTGAAATAAAACATGAAAGATAAAAGCAAGACAAATCCATCGACTTCAGAAGACCATGTGATGCAGTTGAAAGGCCTGGGAAAAGCTAGTAAGTGGACCTTTTTAGTCAAAAGACTTGAAAGCTATAGAAATAAATCCTCATCCCAAATGATTACAGCGAACATCGACCAATATTAGCTTATGACAGATATACAGAGATATCTGCATATATGTAATAAACGGAAAAATCGCAGTCTGAAATGCCAAAGATATGTTTTAAGTAATTAAGAGACAATGTCGCCATTATGTAGTTACTAACATGACCCAATTCTAATGTAGGTGGTCCTTATCAAACATGCTTCTTCATTTAATGTTTTTGAACATTTTTGTCAGATTTTCACAAACAGTATTGGTTGGGCTCTAATTATAACCCTGGTATTCATAAATGTACCAAGTGAAACTGTACCAAATCCAAGGCAAATATAACCAACAATGTTAGCATACCCATTTCTGCATTTCAGTGAAACCTGCAAATAACCTTGTTGTGTAGAATAAGGAATTAAGGACGGAAGATTGTGCTGCAACATCTCCGCAGGAAGCTCCAAACACACGTTGACTCAGTTTGGATGAAAACGCATAGCTTATACAAGACCAGTCTATGGAGGGCTTAAAACCCCACCAGTGCATTTCATCTAAAAGACCAACCATCTGGAATATAGGGCAAAAACAAATCTTCCCGTAAGACAAGCCATCTCGCTGCTGTGCTTTTGATATGAGCCAGGTCGTGCTCTGTATCCACAATAAGTATCCAGTTTCTGCTTATGTATTCCTTGGTACAAGTCAAAGCTCCATAGCAACAAGCTGGAGCCTTTTTATGGCCCCCATGCGTATTGTGGAGCTTAATGAAATCCTGCTCTTGTTCTCTCATAGATCAACGCAATGAAAGACAGCCAGAGAGTTTGGCCATCTTACTGCTTAAACCTTGTTGAGCATCAATTAATGGCCATCAAATGGATGAGTCTCTTGCAGGGGTAATCAAGGCCTGTTCAAAGAATCTAATTTGGTAGTTAAAAGCTCTCCCTCTCTGTCTGACTCTCTTATATGATAGCAGTGAGGGGAAAGTAAAGAGGAAACCATGCTTAAGCAATGTCAAGGGGAAAAATGCTAATAAGACATGCGTCTGTCAGTTTCTAACCCCTGCTGGATTACATCGCTGACATATTGTGTCCGGAGTGAATGAGATAATGCGCACATGCCTGGTCTGTGGAGCTCTTTTGTCAAGACTCTCCAAGTCATACCCAGTGGGTGACATATCCCAATCCAAGCGATCAGGTCACATCCATGTCATGTTGGAGCTTTTGTCAGCTGTGTAACCAGGAAATGGGAGGTGGAACGTAGGCGAAGGTCTGCTGACACTGACAAAACCGCTGCTCCCTCATCACAGCAGACAGCCCAGCCAGACACCCATCGGCTTACTTATCTCAATGGAATATAGTCAACATAATGCAGCGGTCAGCAGCGTTTCATTCCAGCAATACACTGTGGTAACTGATTTCATAGTTCCTCCTCTTTGGTTTAAGGTGTGCTAAACTGTGAAATGAGCTGCTTGTTTGGTTGAAATGAAAACTCACAGACTCTTGGTCTGCAGCGGCACATGACTGAAAAACAATGACGTAGCATGCAGATGATCTTTCCAGTCACTTTTTCCAGTCACTTTCGTGACTCCGAATATCCCCTGCTAGTTTTTGCTATCACCTCTGTGCTTTATCACCTCTTTACCTTATCACATGTCCGGTGCGGAACTACTCTGTTTTTTCAGGGCTTTGGCTCATTGGTCACCTCCCTCACTAGGTGAGGAGAGGAAATGGCATGAAAGTGATCTGTGTTTCCAGGAGATAGCTCTGTGGTGCTCCTGCTAATCCTTCCATTCACTGTGTTACGTAATTGTGGGCAAAAGAAGGAAAATGAGAACTTGTAGCTAAGTGTTAAAGCTGCACTAATAAAAAAGTTTATATTAACAACGGATCACATGACTGTGTAATGTGAAAGGTCATTCATAGTAACAAACCCACAGATAATTATCACAGACTCTACAGTCTGAGCATCTTTCAGCTCATCGTTCTGGATTTACGGCCCACAGCTTTACTGTTTTGGTTTGGCAAAAAGGGCCAAATAAACCCACTATATGCTACCTTTCCCACAGAAAGACAAAGTTAGCAACTAGCTTGTGAACGTAGTGGAACATTTAGCATCTAAATAGCCTGGTACGTCCCTCAGGAGTTTGTGGAGACTAAAACAGAGCTGAAAGAAGAGTGAATATCACATTTTTCAGGTGCCTAGAAACATGACTCCATGTGAATGCTAATGTTGCTCTGTGTCTGCTTAATGTGTAAACAGGCACTGTTTGCTAACAAGTTTGCAATATCAAATTTATAAGGTGATAATATGTTAAATGTATTTATTAATAAGATTTTGTTTTTGGACAGAGCCAGATTAGCTGTTTCCAGTCTTTGTGCTAAGCTAAAAAGCTGAGTGCTGTAGCCTTATAGTTTGTCCTCCTCTCATTCTCTGCCAGAAAGAGAATACATGAACTTCCAAAAATGTCAAAACTACTCCTTTAACTTCCATATAACAGACTGAGGCCATGTCCACAATAGTCATTTTCAAAAAGTTATTTCAGTGCTTTTCTAAATACTTTTTTTACTTTGCAGCAAACGACATACATGCTCCTATATCCTCTTATAAAGGCCAGTACAATCGAAAATGTCAAGACGAGTTGGTCATGTTGCCCAAGCACAGTTTTAAAACGATTACTGTACACACTGAAGCACCACAGCAATAGGTTAACCACTAAACCTCTTTCAGCGTCTGCCTGGTTACTGCTTGGTCTCGGCAGGTTAAACCTCCTTTCTGTCACCTCCTGATCGTTGATACTGTGTTAAGATACAGCCAAACATACAATGCAGGTGCGCTGATGTGTCAATCAATTCATTTCTTTACGTTCTCAAAGTCGTCTGACAGCATTAACATAAATGACAATTAATAGCAACCCGAACTGCATGATCAACTGTAGTGACATTTAAAATGAACAATCTCAGAAAGAATTGAAGATGACAGAGAACGGGCCTCCTGACATTTCTGCTTTCAGAAAAGCTTTGATTTCCCCGTCCACACTGCAGGACCAGCATTTTCACTCAGGCATTTATGCTTCTCAGATTCTTTCATGTAATGACAATAAGGCAATAAGGGAAAACCCAACTCCAACCCCCCACCCTTCCATCTCTGTACCTCCCCCACAACACCAATAGTGTCTCAGAAGCCATTTTCCATTAAATCCTGGTTTTAACCCCAATGACCCCCACATGTACTCCATCCCCCCACTAGATAAGGGAATTGAATTAGCCTTACTGCATGAGATATGAACCCCTCTTGGCTACAGCCTCCCAGGTCAAGTAGTTTTAGCTCAACAGTGTTTGATTGGCTCAAAAGAAGGTTTATTAAGAGTAAGGGTGGTGGAGATTGAATATCATATAAACTGTGTGTCGCACTAAATTAAATGCACACACTGAAGCATGAATGGTGAGCAGACTGCATCCCTCCTCGTCTTCCTCCTTCTACTCCCCCTGATTTTCTACCTCTTGTATTAAAAAAAAGTGTGAATAATGTTCTTCTATCGACTGCTATCTGACCCGTGTGTGTGTGTGTGTGTGTGTGTGTGTGTGTGTGTATGTGCCCATTCAGGTGTGGGGTCTGACCGATATAGGTTTGTGAATGCTGATACAGTATCAGTGCTGTAAAAGTCAAACGTTTGAGCTAATAAACCGCAAGTTTGTCCATTTTCTTGCCAAAAAGTATTCAATGTTTTCAGTGTTATTTCTGGCAAGTTAGAGCCTCCAAGGAAACTGTGTATCATACATTATACTGTATTGGTACATAGACAATATATTGACTTGTACGTCCCTATCCCTTTTCCTTATCCCCTGTGTGTGCTGTGTCATGCATGTATGGAGTCACTACTATTCCCACTGTATTGCAGGGATTCTTACTCTTTCTCCATCACACAAATAAGGTCATTCACATCTCCAATAGACAACCGTCATCCATCACTTCTACCCTGCAGTCGCTCGGAGCAGGACGCCTTATACATAACTGTCCCCACTGAAAAAGACATGGGGTCAATAATCTGCAGCAGGCGTTATCCATACCCATACTGGGTCCACACACTTGCACATACACAAAGAAAGAAAGAAAAGAAACTCATATACGTTATGCACACAAAAGGTATACACAGGTCCACAGAGGTTTTTTATGGGTCTTAAATCAGCTTTGTGTAGAGCTTGGCTCCAGGTTTCCACTACGGTGAACCTGACAGGAAAAGGTTGCAGACACACTGCTGCTGGCTATGATCATGGTTGTGGGTTGGTATCATCTGGATCTCAATCTACAATTCCTGACTGCTCACTGTCTTTTAAATAGCATCATGACATTTCATTCAAGATAAAAAAAAATCTTGCTATCATCATTTTTAATGTTACTATTTAAAATGATCCTGTATGCTGAGAAGTCTCCTCTGATGTGAGTAAGTCCCTGACTACACTTAAAATGTCACTTATGATGATGATTGTTTGCCGGTAAAGACAATAGACAGTATTGACTTTCTCAAGAGCTTCCAGAGCACTCAACAGTGATTAACTGAATCGCCCACGCCAGAATTGAGTAACATAATAAACATTGATTGCAGGTGCATTCTCCACCACTGAATATCTCCTAATAAAATCAGCATATACATTATCTATCCTTTAATGTGCATTGGAGCACAGCCTTTACCGGTTGGCTGTGGCGCAAGCATGTTACCTTGGTGACGGAGTGAAAAGGTCAGTTGGCTCTCTGCACATGTACGTGCACAAGTGAGGTGCTGCAGAATCTTATCTTTGCAAATATCTGCGTCCATGTCACTGTACATGAAGCAGAGCACAAGTGTGCGTGTCATTGGGATGACACGGCGGAACAAACCAGTGCGACTGCATTACGCTGCACTGGAATTGTAAATGGGAGGCTGTGGTGCCTTGTTCCGACGCGACATGCGTGGCGGCAGTAATGTGGTGTTTACACACTGACAGGTGCAATCCTTTCTTCAAAATGAATCAACGAGGGCAGCCAAGCCACAGTAACTCAGGGGTCGACATCAAGGGACTCCCAGGCTGGGTCCTAATGCTCCCACACTGCATTCTAGCATGCAATTTGTTGTATGTGCAATATTAGTATGCAGATTTAGTAGGCTAAAGGTATGAGTATGCATGCAATATAGATGAAAATGTTAAGTGCGAAGTAAGCTCACTGAAACCCGACCCATAATTCTTACTACGCCTTATTATTCCAATAGAAACAACCGAGAAGGGGACATTTTCTACACAATATGAGGGAAAACAAAGGAAGCAGAACAGCAGCATATTTACGTTCCAATGC
This sequence comes from Enoplosus armatus, assembly GCF_043641665.1. Classification (NCBI taxonomy): domain Eukaryota; kingdom Metazoa; phylum Chordata; class Actinopteri; order Centrarchiformes; family Enoplosidae; genus Enoplosus; species Enoplosus armatus. The sequence continues at coordinate 14,493,067 of NC_092200.1, read as the reverse complement.
AAACCGTTATCAATTTTATCATATAATAAATTATTTCTGAGACACAAAATAGCTGAAAGGTCACCTCTACTTGCATATGAGGGCCACAGACGGCGTTCTGCTATGTGGCATTCAGTTAAGAAGAGAGCTGATGGAGGAGAATGCACCAAAAACTCAAAGACACAACTCCACTTTGGTTTATCACCACCACAAAAAGGAAAAGTTCATACGAATGAGTTTCACTCTGTTGCAAAACACATCACAAGAAAGTAATGGCAGTCGATAATAGGCACAGGTGTCCTAAAAGTAACACCTTATGTGCTAACATTTGGGACGTCTTATCTTATGGTTTTACACAGAATAACAATCTGTTATGTGGCTGTAAGTTGTAACTCAAGCAGAGGTCTTATTCTGCAGGAGCCAAAAAGCAAATCAAGACATTCTCTCTCTGTCTCTCTCACTCTCCCACACAATCTCTTTCTAACTTTTGTCCTTGCGACTGAAGAGCGAGCCTCGGCCTTTGAAGCCTTCTGTACGGAGTGTTTGCTGTGTGAAACCGGCTTTTCTCTTCTTTGTTTGAAATTTTGGTCTCAGCTTAATAAAATATACATATGTACCATGTATAATGTATAATAGTGTTCTCTAAGTGTACTATATGTACAAATATAATACGCTTGCCAAGGTCTCCAGGAGTCAAATTCAGGTCAGTTGCCCGATTTGAAACAACACACCTGCTGCATACCCGTCGAAATGACACAAATTAGTTGTGTTATTTAATGAGCAGAATCCGTCATATGTTTCAGCAGTGGTCGTCTGTATGTATATATGCTCTAAGCTATGCCTGGTAGCTAACTGTATGTAGCCTAACATTACTGTATTCTGTATGACATTAAAATAAACAGATAATGAATTCATACATGTGTTAATTGTGTAGCATCCCTATGCTGGTCTTGAATCTGTGTCACATCTATGAAGCCTTTTCTCTCTTGTCTTTCCTGATGTACTTTGTTGCTCTGTGAAACACTTTCTGCCGCCCGGCGCTCGTTAAAATTAGACCTGACTCTTGCTCATACTCGCTCTTTCTCTCACTTTCACTTTCCAAAAGTGAAGAGCGGGCCTTGAAGTCTTTTTGAAGGCGGCTCAATGAAGAGCAAAGTGGGGTTTTTTGGGGTTTTTTTGCTGTGAGAAGAGAGAGAGGCGGCTTTTCTCCTCATTGTGTCTGACATCTCGGTGCTTTGGTGTGAGCTTGATCGAGGGCATGTTTGGTTTCACTTCCTTCCTCTTATTCCATTTCCTGATTTCCTGTGCATGTTGAGGCGCACGGCTGGTCTGTGTGAGAGACTTTCAGCTGCCGGTGGGTTCGCAACAATGTCCTTATTCTGAATCGGCAGTTTACAACCCCGTGTCATGGGAGACATGGCAACAGCAGGCTTAACAAGTCAGGGGTGTCAGGGCAAATTCTATCTAATTTCTATGAAATTATAAAGTTACATACATTTGAACCCCCAACACAACCTCAGTTTTATGTATTTAAGCAGTTGTTTGTTTGAACTGAAACATCAATGGCTGCCTCATTCTCGGTCATAATCTGCTAGCCTGCCAGCTAGTTTGTTTTTAGCACTCTCCTGCTAGCAGCATTATGACTGAATGATGAAAGAAAACACCCACACAAGGAGGTTAATGTCTTTGCTACCAACTTACATATGCAGCGTTTGGAATATATCCTCAGTCTTCTCAGTAAAAACTGAGATTCTGCAGAACACCGACCCAAATGTTGCAAGAAACAGGAGGATGGAAAGACTGCATGCTTCATGTTTGACCACATGGTCGCTTCATTGCGCCATGACAAGCAATCCATAGTTCCCCTTAACGCTAAACCGCCGATTTTCACAGAGTGAGACAAAAAACAACTACTGATTATGTGGTGTTTTCTCTGGTAGAAAAGCAAAAAATGCAGTTGCTGTGGTTGAACTGTGTCTAGACTGTGTAATTGGTTCATTGCAGCCCCATAAAACAATGATCAAAGAGGGGGTGAAATTTTTGCTTTACACTGACCTAAAGCCCTTAACTGGAACTTTAAACTCTTCATTTTAAAAAGTGATAACAAACCTTGTACACACACACACACACACACACACACAACCCCCCATGCATCATTCTTCGTCTTTCTCCAAAGGAGAGGCTTCAGCACAGATCAACTCATGTAATCAGTAAATAGACTGACCCTGGCTATTTTTCCTGCATACAAGTAGTTTGCTGGATCTTTGCTGCCCTTCCATGAGCCCATTTCTAAACAGCACTGACTCACTATTGCCCATGCAACACAATTAATGTTGCAGAATGAGAAGCAGCCCGTCCTGATGCCAACATCACACATGTGAACCCTCCAGAGCATCTGATGCATTGTGCTTTAACTATCCAGCTAACACCAGCACAGCGGGCTAGCCCTTCAGGGCCCTTTATGTCCTCAGAGATGCGTCTGTGGAGGCCAGACAGGCTCTTTGTAGCCCTGTCCCTCCACCGCCTTTGTCTTTCCATCTCATAGGTCCCATGGGTGAGGCCACAGTGGCGTCCCATGTGTTATTATTGGCCAATGATAAAGTAGCTGCCACGGCCCTCATGCATTATGCAGGCAGAAAGGGGAAGCAACTCCACCCTCAGTTATGTAAATGTAACTTTGAGGAGACTGAGGGAGGAAAGTTCCTGGGGGGTGTTGTTGACGCCCATTTGTAGTTGAGCAGTGGTGTGCTCGTAGAGGCAGTTCAGCATCACGCGGTGTGAATATGTGAATGGGGAAGCCACGAGTCATGATCTACTGACATACTTATGGATTTATAAATGTACATTTTGCCACAACAGTAACTAAACCTACAGGGAGGTCATGAGAGAGTTCATAATTCCTGTTATAAGCATTGTCTGGTAGGTTTTTCCCCCCAAAAAAGATCCTATGGTGAACAGGAAGTGATGCACTTTACATGTCTAGGTGTATCTAGATCTCACTGGACACATTATTTAACTGGCCTCTGGGAATGCAGTTCAAAACACAGTATATGCTCACATACGCTTGAACTCGCACATGCCATTTGGATATGTATGGGATTGTGCCTAAACCTGCTACTGATGCTAATTTACCTCTGAATGTAGCTTCATCACTGCCTCGATGTGAGTAAGCCATCCAGCCATGCATAAAACAAACTCTGCCTAAAAATAACCCAGTGTAAGCCAGGCCAGGAACTGAGCATAAGTATGGTTCACAACCCCTCTACGCATGGCAGCTCCGTTGTGTGTCATTATGTCATGACTGACAGCAAACACTGACCTACTGATGCCTCTCTATCAGTAATTGTATTGGTGCTAGCATAATTTCGAACAGTAAAGGGACCAATCAGCTTCTCCTCTTACAGTCCCAAATCTAGTTTTGTCTGAAATCTCTGAGTAAACGGATCCTAGGACAGTCGATTTCCATTAAAGTCCTCTGTGCTTTTTTTAAATTGTCCACTTGACCAGCGCGCTCAAGTTGAACAGCGGATGACCAATTATAATTTGCAGGAACAGTAACAGCATATCATATTGACCGTCCCACTGTGACATTGAGTTTGGAGTGCTTTTTCCAAGAAACAAGCCCAATCCCCCTCTCCATCAGTTCCGCAGTACATCCATAGTACTCATATTTAAACCGTAATCACCTGTTTTACATCAGATGAGAGCATCAGGGCATCCATTACAGAGTAATATACTGTAGTCTGTGTGTGTGTGTGTGTGTGTGTGTGTTACTGGTACAGTTTAATTTTTCTACAACAGGTCTGCAGGCTCTGTAGGTGAGTGTCTACCTCACTGTGTGTTGTCACCGAGCCAGACACCCAGATTCACTGTTATGAAGGCGAATGTTAATCTGGTCGTGGCTCCGGCTGTCCTGTTATTGAAGCAGATGGTATCAGGAGTCACATGGCCACAGATCTCTATCTATCTATCTATCTATCTATCTATCTATCTACTCTATCTATCTATCTATCTATCTACTCTATCTATCTATCTATCTACTGTCTCTATCTATCTATCTATCTATCTATCTACTGTCTCTATCTATCTATCTATCTATCTATCTATCTACTGTCTCTATCTATCTATCTATCTATCTATCTATCTACTGTCTCTATCTATCTATCTATCTATCTATCTATCTATCTATCTATCTATCTACTGTCTCTATCTATCTATCTATCTATCTCTCTATCTATCTACTGTCTCTATCTATCTATCTATCTATCTATCTATCTATCTATCTATCTACTGTCTCTATCTATCTCTCTATCTATCTCTCTATCTATCTACTGTCTCTATCTATCTCTCTATCTATCTACTGTCTCTATCTATCTATCTATCTATCTATCTATCTACTGTCTCTATCTATCTCTCTATCTATCTACTGTCTCTATCCATCTATCTATCTATCTATCTATCTATGTGGGATTTCTAGTAAGAGTAGTAATAAAGATTGAGTTGTTGTACAGTAGTAGTTACATGAGTTAGTTCTTTTAGTTATATCACTACATATAAAAAATAATATGCCTCTGAATGCCTTTGTTCCTTCATATTGCCATTCAAGCCAAACTAATAGCTTATTTGTTTGGATTTTCAATAAAAAATATATTGTTAAAATACCGGATTATTTATGCGTGTTGTTAATCCAATGAGATAAATCCACTTTTCTGATTAGGATACACCACAACAAAGCCTCATCACCACCTAACCTTTATCCCCTGTGTATCTACATCACCTAGGCCTATAGAGGGCAGATTGAGGAGCTCTGTACTTAACAGTTCAGGTCACTGTAAGTAACTTATACCACAAGGTGAAGTAAATGAATCAAAGAAAGTTTTTGTCATTTTCGCCCACAGTATGACATTAAATAGCTGGCCCCAATTAAATTAAATAAGTTGGCCCCAGTGGATGGCTACAACATTCCGTCCAATTCTTTAGCAATTTATTGTTTCTTTGCTCACTGTCAGAGGTACTCACGTGATAGCAACAATTAAGAGCTCTATACAGTGACAAGGGCCACCTTTATTCTTCGGTATACATTCCACATACAAACATGGACTGGTGCGTATTACATTTCAACGAAGATAATGTGTTGATGTCTTACTTGTACCGTTTTCCGCCACCAAAATATACTGTGGGGCCGTTAGCGACTGGTCACCAAGATTGTAAAAAGTTGACATTTTCCAGAAACCAAGTGCTAATGTGTGGATTACATTATGCCGAATTTGATACATAGCCATTTCCAATTAGAAGAAGCTTCAATCATTTTCTAACACGTATGTTCTTTTTGCGAGAAGTGAGGAAACTTTAAACTAGCGTAGTCCTTACGAAGTCTGGTTGCGCGCCATCCAAAGGGGCTAAGTTGTAGTTTGGCGACGGAGCGAGGAACACACATTAGGGATGTCGTCTCTTACCTGTGACATTTGCGGTCGGAGGTTTATTTCCTTTAGGTTGATGGACTGGGGTCTCAGGTTGTTAAGCAGATGGCAGAGGAGGACCCCATCCCGGAGCGTTTGGGCCAAGTCAAATACCTGTGCAGACTCCCATGTAACCCGGTGGTTAGCTGGAAGCACCTTGCAGTTAATTAACCACAGCGCGCATTGCCTCCAATACTCCATCATTATTCTGCCTTAAGCCGAGCGAGCTTTAAGAGAATTAGTTTTTTTTAGCAAGTAAAACTGCTGACAGCTCGGTAGCACTTAAATCGTATCCATGCTATATCCGCCAACTGTAAAACCCGATGAAAGCGGAACTGGAGCACGGCAGAGCTGGTGAAGATGCGGGGAGCCGCTCCAAGGATGACAGTCCGGTGTACTGAGGCTGTGGATGGAGCGCACCCTGCACTCCTCCTCTCTCTCTCTCTCTCTCTCACTCACTCACACTCACACACACTCTCTCTCTCTCTCTCTCTCTCCGGTTCTCTCAATGTCTCTCTTCCCTCCCCCTCACCCAGTTCCTCACCTCTTCCGCTTGCTACCCATAGGCTCGTTGTGTGCTGTATGAAATTACAGTAAAAGAAACAAAGGCTACAACCACACTGAAACTTATTAGTGCATCCACCGTAGTGACAGAAACAGGCATTTCTTATTAGTTAACTTGCTCATTTTTTACAGCAAATATTATCATGCAGCAAGCCCAAGTTCCTCTCTGAATGCAAATACCCCCAGCTGCACAGAGCTATGATGATAGGGCTTGGAAATGAATGGTTAAACAAACCAAATAAATGCATCTTTCTAAGATACAGACCCTATTCTCTTCACCAAAGCACTGCTATATTACAGTTTTCAACAAAGCCTCATGACATTTATGTTAGCTGTGGTCACAGTGCAGGACTCATAAACCCACTGAAACTCTTCTTCTACCTTCGGTATAATTCATCACATCTTCTGGGATGTCTGGTATAATCATTACTTTTACCAAAAAAAAGTATTATATGATTAAATTTCCCCCCCGGGGATCAATAAAGTATTTCTGACTCTGATTCTGATTCTGAAATTTAACTACAGTATCAAGAAATTACAGGTAAGTTCGCATCTATTCGCAATATGTACAGTATTTGCTTTGTGTTGAATGGTTTGTTCAGTGATGCATCTTGGGCTGAACCTTTTATTTGCGTGAGTGAATCATTATGTTTGGACATTTTATGCAAAAGCACCACTGTGAGCTGTCATTCTGTTCCTGTCATAGACTGATAATAAGAATAATTTCTGATTGGCCTCTTTATTTAGTTGCCGTTTGGGTTTGTGGTATTTCAACTCAATGAAAGGAATTTTGAGATCATGGTGATTATTTATTTTGAAAACAAAAGGATGTTGGACAGCACAGGGAATCAGTTTAGGAGGGAAAGTAGTTTTTATTGCATTTACTGACTGGATGTTTCCAGTAACCCCACACAGTGACATAGCCATTAAGACTGATTTATGATTCAGTGTCAATATGTTTGCATATTCTAACACCCAACTGTCCAAAACTGTATATGCACATTCAGTATAGAGAAATATAAGACAGACTAGCAAGTTCCCTTTGGATGGTTCTTATTCCTCCCCTTATTCCTTATATTATCACTTTCTACAATGAAAGACCAATTAGGTCACTTTCCTCCATCTAATAATGACAGGGGGTAGTAATTTGACACTGAAAATGGCTCTATTTCCTCTGTTTCAGAGAAAGTAAACACAACTACTTCTGTTTTTTACTACTTCCATGTATGCAAACATGGCATCACACATTTACAAATGTGACATTCAGGCTCTTGTCCAACACAAAGGTCTAATGAGGAGGCAAAACATCACCATGCTTTTTACTGTATTAATGCAGTAACAATACAGATGCATTTGCTTTTATGGTTTGAGAGCAAAGCTTTTACAAAAATATACCATAGGAATGCCCCCAAAAAAGAGACAAATGTGTGTTAAAATGTTTTCTAAAAAGGGCAAAGCATTAACATTGCTGACATTCATCCTACAAATGAGTAACTTATCATCTCACTAGGAGCATGATTGGCATGACTGAGCCAGTATATGGTCCAATTGAAGCTGGGTTTATCTTTTATTGCTTCTGTGCGAATAAATGAGGAACCTCTCCTCAGTTTCTGCTGTATGCTGACAGCTCTGGTTAGACTTATGAGCATCAAATTAAATGTTTTAAATTGCTCCGTAATGGGAATGGAAAGGACGTGGGGTATTGCAGAATGTGCAAGCTGCCTTTGCTTCATCTTCACCAGGTGCCAGCATATTATGTAGCGTTATAGTTTGTGCCCAAACACACAGACCGGCAGAGAGAATGTGGCCAAGAGTTTGAAATAGCAGCACTCTTTCCTATGGCACTGTCAAGTTGCTCTTGAGCAAAGCAATTAAGCCCCAAGTCAACCAAAGTGAGAAGACTGCAGAGAGTAGCTTCCAGGCGTGAATGTGACGCAAGAGAGTGCACCTGCAATACAGTTCTTATTGATCCCTGTTGGGCTGTTAGCGCAACAAAAAGCAATTGGCTACATAAAGAGAGTAGAGTAAATGGGATTAAATATACATCTGAATCAGGCTGTGCAAAAAGTGCTGTAAGCATGAGAGCAACATAACATCACAGAAAGATGTGATAAAAGTAGAGCATTCTAAATGTATTACAAAAAGGTATGCATTACATGACAAAGACAGGAATGTGAGAGGATAAGAAAAGTAATTCAACTCTCTATACCAGCACAGGGTGTGCAGAGATGTGCTGGTAATCACATTAACAGTGCTATTTGAGGTTGCTCTTACGGTATATGTGCAGTAATGATGGAAGATAAGAAGAGAGGTACGACACACCTACAGGATTAATTTCCTTTATACAGATAGAAATGCGATTCGCAAAGACGTTAAGCTTTGCAGAGGAAGGAACCTTACAGAAAAATGGCACCATGCAAAGAATGCATGTCGATGAATCATACCAGGAGCATTTACATACAATGTCTGAACAAGGGCCTGTGCAAACAATGCTATGAAGATTAGTCTGCAGCATTTGCAGATGTAAACACTTCTGGGATCTAGAATTCCTCGCTCCCTCTGCATCTCAGTTCCTCGTCCGTATTTGTGCAGATGATTTGGATGAACGTCAAACGAGTAGAAATGTCAACACTCCTGCTCTTTAGTTTATCCCACATTGTATTCAAATTCAAGTCAGGGGTGGAGGGAGTTTGTGCGGCTGAGTTGTGAGCGTCCAGCTTTGTCCTCTGCTCGCTGCACACTGGATGCCATGGCTGGCATAGCACAGATGACAGGAGAGGTGGCCAGCAGCTGGATGCTGGCCACCTCTCAGCACCCTTCTCCTGTTTCAGCTTCCTCTCCCAGACTGGAAGGACAGCCATGCAGCCAGACAATTATCAGCATTCCTCTGATTAATGCTGCTCAGGGACTGAGGAGAAACACACAAACACAAAGTGTAGTACGGTTTGGATTATGACAATCATACATTTTGGAAATTACAATAATCTCAGTCTCTTTTTTAAAATTTCCGTAACCCAATAATGACATTTATGATGTTTTTCATAGCACTATTGCATTTGCATCAAAACATGTTATTATTGCCTTTTTTAATTTTTCCATTACACACAGATTGATAATGATTAGCCTATTTCTGGGTTATATCACCTGGAATATGACCAGAAGTAGAAGGTAATGACTAACGCTGAACTTCCAAGAAACAGCATGATTATGTCTGAGCACATATGGCAGATGTGATCTGACTGCCAGGGCTTTTTTTTCACTGTCACAGAATATAATTAAAGTGCTTCAATAATCAAATATGAGACAAAATGTTCATAGAGTCACTGAAGAGAAAAACAACAAGATGGAACACGACAAGAGGGTATAGGATGTAATAGAACATATCAAAAAATAAAATAAGTCACATGAAAGCAAGTATATTAAACTAAATTATAAGGGTCTACAGCCACACTAGCTTCTCTGAGAGGCTCAAAGTAATCTCTATAAACAGATATCTGCATATGAATGCAGAATCTGTAGGCAAGGAACAAGACTTTGGTATCAGAAGCATTCTGGTTTCTGTTTGTAGTCCAAGTTTTATGCAGACATCCGTGGTCACCAGGTGATGAACTGATGACACTTGTCATCCACCGCCACCAGTTGATTAAAGATTTCACTTATCTATTGAAATATCGCACTCAAAATTGTGTACAGACATGCACTGACTTTGATGATCCCCTAACTTTTCATCTAGTGCCATCATCAGCTAGAATTGTCCCCAACTGACCAAATACCTGCAAAACTAGCTTCAGCTGTACTTCATATTTAGTGCTAATTAGCTAATATTAGTATGCTAGCATGGTAAATGGTGAACATGATGAACATTATACCTGCTTAGCATCAGCAGGTTAGTATTGTCATTGTGAGCATACTAACATTAGCATTTAGCTCGAAGCAGCGCTGTGCCTCAGTACACAGAGCCTCTAGCATGTCTTGTACACTCTTAGTCTTGTTCCTTTATTTTGCTGGTTACAGTCATATCTGCTGCATTAAGCTGGAGCCTGAAAGAGAAAAATAAAAGACCCAAAAATCACATAAAGGGGTACAGTGCAGGCCCTAAGATGAACCACAGCATTGTTTCCAGGTCAGCTTGATGCACATTGTTACTTTGCAATTTTGGCATCAAATAACAGAGTGGCATCCTCTCCACTCCCCACTGTCCTGCCAGATGATCAAAGCCCCCAAAGCTAAGCAGCCCCCTGAACATGAGAGCACTGCCACATTGTCCGCACTCCATCAATATCTTCTTGCAATTCTGCCAGGCTGTAATTTAGACAGCTTCACCCTGCTCATTGTGTCACCTGATCTGGTGACAGTGGCTGATCTATTTGAGCAGCTCTGTTATCCCCGCTGTGAAGGGCATGTTATCTCCCTGCCAGAGAAAGCAAATGCTCCCCATTTCCTGCAGATTTGGCCTATGAAGATTTATCTCTCAGCTGTACCTGATACTTAATGAATTTACATACATTTAAATGTGATGTTTTTTATTAAAAGACCCTTATTTGAACTTTGTCCATTCATACTCATACTAGCATGACATCCACAACCACAACACAGAGGTAACACTGAAGGCGACTTTTGTTCATTGTTTTCTAACGGCTATTGATCACATGACCCTACCCATAGCACTCTATTTTGCTGGTTTAGGAGGCCAGAAGAGAAATCAATGGCCTGGGATGCCCATGAGAGGCCGGGGATAAGTGGAGCCTGGCCAGACCTTGCAGGGTTTCATCAGAGTTGGAACAGTGGAGGGGATCAGCTGGGGAACCGTCAGGATGGAGGCAATGGAGTGAAAGATATACACAGAGAAAGCATGACAAATGAAAATGACAAAGAGAGCTATTTCAGCGTATAGTCATTTGCCCTCTGGTGTCACAGTAGAGTTTGTGAAGTGCAAATTAACTGATAAATTAAGTGTTTAACCTTTGAGGAATTTAAAGAAAGTTAATGTTTTCATTAAAACCTTCTTGAGTTTAGACACAGGGGGTTACACACAGAAACACTCCATATGGCTGGAGACCCAAGCTCAGTGGGTGAGGGGGGTGACCCCCAGTGTTATGTCTGAAGAGGGCCTGAAAAATCCAGAAAAGCAGAACTTTTGCCTCAAGCTTCAGACAGCATCTCCAAAAGCATTTGGATTGTACAGTCAGTAGAATAGTAAAATGTAACACAAGATCAATTAGATACACTTGAAAGTTAGATGTGTGTTCCTCTTAAAGTATCCTTTTACTTTCTACTAACTTGAAATATCTTGACATTTATTTGATGGCTTGCCATGACATTTTGTACAGACATTCATGCTCCCCAGAGGATGAATTCTAATGACTTTGGTGAGCCTCTGAATTTTAATTTATTCCCATCAGCCTCTGCTGTACTTTGTGATTAATGCTAATTAGAAAACATTAGCGTGCTAGCACACTAAACCAAGGCGCTGAACATGGTAAACATTACTTACTAAACATCAGCATCTTAACATTGTAACTGCATGTTAGCATACTTACATTAGCATAGCATAGCTCAAAGCACATCTCACAGAGCCACTAGCATGGCTGTAGATGCTTAGGCTTGTTGCTGCAATAAATAAAGATTATAATTTAGCAACATATTGTATTCAAGCTAAGATTATGCTTTGTCCCCTGTCAGTATAGTAAGTACCCAGTCTTGTACTTTTGCATATATACCATAAATTCCCAAAGTTAGAGTTACAACAATCGAGCCTAGTAACAAAACAGCTTAAAAATACGATGAAGTACATACAAAGCAGTGCCATACAGCCCCTCACAAACAAATCATCAGAAGGTGTTATCTCCTGAATACTTCCAAACATGATGCAGCTTTCTGAACGTTGAAAGTTAAAATGCATCTCTTGACCAGAATCAAGAGCAACTAATTACCCCTCATGCACTGTATAATGCCAGCTTTCTGTATACTATTGAAAGTGTTTTAATCTCCATATTACCACCTCCTCCTCCTTCCAGTATGGTGTATGCTTATCTCTGGGCTGGTACCCTCCCCTTGTCATAAAACTGACATTGAGACAGAGTTTTACAACACTTCAAGTGGTGTGCTAAAAGGTTAAGACAAGGCTCTAAGGTAAGGATAAACAAGTCTGTATTTGTTGTTGACAGAATATTATTTAGCACTTCATTATGATGCACCATATCGTTTCAAGGACTTCTGGGGTATTAAATAAATAGATACACACATTAATATTCTAAGCATATTACAAAATAAAAACAAAAAATCGATAGTGTGTTCTCACTAAGGTTATAAAGTCTTGAATGCATAGGAATAATTCAATAATCTTTTTACCAGATGTCATGTAATCAAATATAGTTAATGCTGTGTTGCATAAGTTTCCATGTTGACTTTTTTTCTATCAAAAGAAATGGTAGAAAACTACATGAAGACAAGCTTGCATCAAAATAAATAATATGACTTCTGCATCTGTTCCATTCATCGATTAAAACATTGAATTAAAACTCAGCGTGTAAAAGTATTTTAGTTACCGGCTACATGAGACCATTTCCTACAACAATAGTGAGCTGTATTTCTATTTCGTCAATTCAAAATTACAGGCATTCGTTCCAGGCAAAAGTCTTTTTAAAGGTTGTGTTTTAATATACAATGAAACCTGCACATATTTCTCATTTATACTGTGTTTCTGTCTGAAATGAAAGCAGATGGCCTTGACGTTGGTAGACAGAGCCATTGGGGCCATTATCGGGGCAGCAGTGGCAGATGCAGCAGGTAAGATAAACTGTTTATTGTAACTGTGTAACGATGCTGGGACTGAATTCATTACAGAAATACCCATATCGCAATAATTTATAGGTCTATTGCATGTTTCCCTGTTCCATGTTATATACATGTTTATCATTCATATTGGAAATGTGATACATAAGAGTTTACAAGTCACACTTGTTTCATTTTACCTGTCATAAGAAGTTCCACTATTCCCCACTGTTTGTGATTTAAATATTTAAAAGCTTGCTGGTGCTTGTTACACAATATGACATTTCAAACAGTGTTTCATTGTTTTCATTGTTGCTCAGAAGCATTATCAGTAGCAATATCCATAAGCAACATCTGTCCAAGCTGATAAAGTGCAGGGGCGGTTCCTTAACTTGTGTAAGTCATGTTGACTTCATACATAATGTTATGAAAGCTCAGTTTCTGCAACAGCTGTACTGATAAACCTAAACTAGCCAGAATTATCATTTATTTTTACTACCACACATCATTCTTAACACACCGTATAATGATGAATACTATGGAGAGTAATCCCAAATGTTAGTTACTGCTTGGTGACTGATTAACATGCAATTCTTGTTTAGAGTCAGGATTCTCCAATATCCAATACACATCTATTTCCCTTTCCATGCTATCTATTATCAACAGACTGTATATATAGTAGGTTATGTCAAACACAAAAACAAAACTATTAAATCTTCTCCCTCTTTCATGTTTGTGTGTGTTCCCCACCCATACAGCCCAGCCCATGCACTGGATCTACAATCCAGACAGACTCAAAGAAGTTCTCTCTGATCTGGAGCCCCATCCTGAGTTTCGGCCTCAGTCAGCAAATCCTTTCTACAGCAGGACGACGGGCGAGCAGACCTGCTATGGAGACCAGGCATACGTCCTGCTGGAGTCACTGAGCCAGTGTGGAGGTGCTGAAATATACATGTGTCATACATTAACATGACACTCTCAGTGCCTTCCAATGTGTTACAGTAGCACTATTATAATCACCAATATATTGTTATCAAAGTTAGCCCGATCAAGATTGTTATGTTTGTAAAACAATTCCTCATAAATCCTGTTGTTGACTATGTTGTAAGGAAGATTGACACTTTGTCTTTACAGATACAAGTTAACATTTTGGAAAAGACTATACAGTGTCTGTATGTTAAATATGAAGCAACAGCCAGGAGACGATTAGCTTAGCTTAGCATAGGGACTGGAAGCAGGGGTAAAAAAAGTTGTGTTTGGGGGGTTATGTGCCAGACTATTTCCCTCTGGGTGCATTGACTTCCTGGGGTCTCCACTGGTTGCCTGGCAACCATGACTACAAAAAGTCACAGAAACCAGCCGTGAAATAGTCAAGCACATTTACAACTACAGTTTTTGTAGTGATCTTTAGAGGTGCTGGTAGACAGATTTTGGACAGAGCCAAGCTAGCTGTTAGCCCCTGTGTCCAGTTTTTATGCTATGCTAAGCTAACAATCTCCTGGCTGTAGCTTCATATTTAACAGACAATCATGAGAGTGGCATCAATCTTCTCATCTCACTCTCAACAAGAAAGCTATCTATGCTAATCTAAGCTAACCAGCTGGCTCTAACTTCATATTCAGCTGACTCGAGAGTGGTATCGATCGAGCAAAAATGTTGGACCTTTCACTTGTTTTTTACTTTGTACACTATGTAAGAGGTGATCAGTGTGTTTAAAACTTGAACAAACAATAAAACAAAAGTCATGTATTGCTCTTCAAAGCATAGAGGTAACAGAAATTTAACACAATTGTTTTCTTAAGGTACAATATGTCATTTGTTGTGCATGTGCAGATGTTAATGTGGAAGACATGACCAAGCGCATCTACAAGTTCTTTGGCCAAGGAACAGTGTACGACCTGCCTCTCAATGACCCATACAAGAAAAAAGGAGGTACTGTAACTGTTCAGCCTTTATGTAACTATCCATTTTAACAAACAGCGTGTCAATATTGTCATGTCCATACGTAATAATCATCAACTTAACATGCCTAAAAGGATGTGAGAGCTTCTGTTACTGTCGAACAACACAGTACATAATGTTTTTCTCCCTGCTGATGGGGAATTCCCTCTCCATGAAAATATTCCATACAGTCAGACTTCCCTGTTCTTGGTTGCTGTCCAGTGCTTTGGATATTTGCTGCTCTTTTACTGTCAGGATGTCATATAAATACAGTGCCGCTGTAAATCACCATAACAGCACAGGGTGCCATTGGGTACAGTAAACTGTAGACGGCTTTATGTCTTAGAATATATCAGAAGAGCTGTGTCATCATCATGGGCAGTGATAGTCATCATGACTGAGCTGACAAAGAAAAGAGCTCCACCTACAGAAACTGCATCAACAGAAAGTTCAGGGACATTTTTCTCTCCTCTCTCGCCTGTTTCGTCCCTTTGCTATACTTCTCTGATTCTTCGTCCCAACTGTTAGGTCCCAAAGCCATCCTCCCCATCAATGGCCCATGGAGAAACGGGAGCCTGAAAGCTTTCATCAGAAATGTGGATGCTGGCAATGAAGAAACTGGTAACGATCACACATCATAAGTGCATGTAGACCACCCCAGCTTTTTTTGGTTGTTGTAAACTGTGTTTGTATGTGTTTTTGAGGCTGTGATGTGGACTGTCAGATGGACGGTGTCACGAAGCTGGCTCCGGTGGTGGCCATGTACGCTGGCCGACCTGAGATGCTGGAGAAAGTGGAGAAAGCCATACGAGTGACCCAGAACAATGACATGTGTGTGGCTGTGACACTGGCTGCAGCGAGGTAAAAGACAGCCCTGAAGAAGGTGATAAGTGAAGGGAGGGCAGGATGCTTAACCTTTGTTTGTTTGTCTGTAAGGTTTTTGGAGCATTTCATTCTGAATGGTCCAGCTCCTAATGCTCTTGATGCTGTTCTGGCTCAGTTGAACGACCCGAAAAGACAGAACCCTCAGGAGCTGGACCGGGCTGTCATTGGTAAGGCTACCTGCGTCTTTAAAGCTTCCTTCATTTTGAGATTCAAAGGAACTATTTGACATTATAACATCACACTTATTGGGGAAAATGCTTATTGCTGACAGATTAGAAGACCACTATAATAACTGTCTGTTAAATATGAATAGCTGGGAAACAGTTAGCCAGGCTAACTCCAAAGCTAGTAAATTAACCTAGTAGTAGTTTTGACATTTCAGTTTTTATACGGCTTAAACAAACAATATATAAAATGTTAATTGATGACCTTTAGAGGACAGAGCCATGATAGCATAAAGACGTGAAGTAAAGGGAAAGTGAACGCCCTGGCTCTGGCTTCATATTTAATGGATAGATAATAGAGTGGTATCAACCTTCTCATCTGACTCTCCACAACAAAGCATATAAGCGTATTTCAACAAATTTTCATCACAACAATTAGTCAGAAAACAACAGCAATAAAAGTTAGATTAAGCTGATTGACTACTGGCTCAAGCTCTATACTCCTCTTATGTAACTCTTGGCAGAAGGTGACTCCCAAAATGTCGAACTATTTATTTAATGCAACCAACAGGTCTTACGGAAAATGTGGTCAAAACTGCAAGAAACACAAAATGCTTCATGCAGGAACATGATCATCTTTAAAGAAACTATAGCATTTCTCTTTCAAAATCAAAACATAATGTTACAACAAAGATGTATGAGATACATAATGTGTGTTATGACAGTAGGCAGCCACAGCCAAAAACAGGCTCCAGTGTTTAAACACTAAACAGTACATTTTATCTCTCTTCCTGTATCTCTGCTGAAGCGCATATCCACCAGGTGAAGGACAACCTAGCCAAGACATCCCAACAGCTCATACCTGCTGTGTTCACAAACACATGAGGTAAGCCAGTCGGTAGCAGCAGGATCCGGGTCTGTTGGCTTGGCACGGCTTTGCGTACCCTCCCTGTCAGTGTATCCGTTAGTAGGTCCTCCAGCCTTTGATCTCCTGACTAATGGCCTCCCTCCTTCTTCCTTTTCATTTTCCCCTTCCCGCTGAGTTGAGTGTCTCAGGTTTTACAGGGCTTAAAGGTTGATATGCTTAATGTACATGTGGAGAGCTCTGCTTGCCCATTCTGTTCAAGTGTCTACTTTAATTGTAAAATGAATGGTACTGCAAAAGTAAATCAAATTATGGTGTTTTAAAAGGCGCAGTGAATCACATCTAGCAATATAAGAACGCTTGGACAAGACTGGATCCTCCATGTTTGATTGCTGATCTGTTACTGTGTTATTTACCATGTCTCAACCTGCTGCTAAATCTGGGTTTGTGTCTAGCTTTGCCTGGTGCGTTCCAAGGAGCGCTTCATGGAGTCCTGAAGCTGAACCAGCTGGATGAAGCAGTCAGGGACACCATGCGCTGCGGGGGATGCACCTCCAGCAGAGCCTCCTTTATAGGAGCCTGCTTTGGGGCACAGGTACAGTAGGAATGTGGCTCTCAGGCACATGAAACAGTCATTAGGCACTCATACGGTTTTACATTTTTAATGTAAAGAGCATTATTCATTTAAAAAGTTTTTTTTTTATTGTATTTCTAAACACTGATGTGAGGAATGGTATCAGCATATTTAATAATAAACCACACACATTTTGTTTTGTTATTAAATATGCAAAACAAAACACATTTTGTTTTGTTGTTAAATATGCTGATACATATCTAGAAAGATCTTGTGTAACAGCACAATGATTAAGCTAAGCTAAGTGTATGCTATGTTAAGCCCAGTCACAAAATCAATCAACAATGACAAAATAATCAGTAAAAAAGGCAGCAAAGACATTAACCATGTTTATTTCATACGTTTGTGTCACCACTTTAAGGGTAGAAATACAATCAGCTGCTTTCAGCCATTAAAGCTGCTACAGTATAATCAATATTTTTATATTAACAATGGATAAAATGATATATGTGTGTGTGATAGGGAGTTATCACCTGGCTCTGCAGTTCCCCTCAGCTCTGCAAAGCTTTTTGGTGTCTTTCAGCTCATTGTTTTGGTTTTCCAACTCGCAACTTTACTGTTTTTTCATTCTCACCTCATCAGCGTTGTTCCAGTCACAGCAGACAGCTGTTTTCCAGCTGTTTTCAGCTGTTTTCAGCTGTTTTACCTGGTGAACCAAGTGGAACATTTACAAGCTTAAGAGCCAGAAATGTTTCACAAGAGTTACTGGAGACCAAACCAGAGCTAAAAGGAGAGGTGTCTTATACCAGAACCACAACTCCAAATGAATGCTAACATTTTGCTAACCCTCCGTTTTGGCTGGATGTCTAAATAAGCATCTGTTTGCTAATAAGTTACTAGGACATTTATTAGAAAGACGTTGGTCCTTTTTCCAACGCAGATGGAGGAGACTCAAAGGCCTCTTGTTTGAAGGCAATAGCATTAAATGTTCAATAACACACAATACAATAAAAACAACACTGTAACATTTTTTTTATATTGTATCAGTAACATATTATAGGAAGTGTTTGATTTGTATAGTAGTGTATCCTCCTGGTATTTAATGCATTTTATTTTGGCGATTCAGTCTGTGTGCCCTCTCCAGAGGTTCTCCACATAAAGAGGAAAACTCAACTAGCTTAATACTGAGCACAGTGCGCAGGTTTACAGCTGTCAATTAAAGTGTGAGCTGATACTCACGTTTTAGGTCAAGACCTGTAATATTTACTGTATCAAACAGATAGCAGCACATGAAAATATATCTTATAAATATATATATCATTTTGCATCTGTTGTCTGTATTTGTGGAACTCTTTTGATGAGTTTGACTGTGTGCTCAGATATTCTCAAAGCTTTGTCGTCTTGATGTGTTTTCAGACCGGTCTCCAGGGAATCCCAGAGTCTTGGAGGAAGAGGACGTTGAGATACCCTTTGCTGTTGGAGCTAGCCGAAAATGTGGCCAAGAAAAGTCAGCAATTATAGTTCAGCTTTGATTTTGCCCTAAATACAATTGTTTTATCACCTATCAAGTATTTATGGAGTGTGGATAGTTTGCCTTTCAAAGCTACTTTAGAAGACTCTCTCAAATTGCAGATGTACTTTGACACGACAATCCATGACAGTCGCATTCTAAAGTCTCGTACTGAATGAAACTCGAGTCCATTTGCTCTGTCAAAGCCGCATCATGTAAGAAAGTGAGAGTCTGTGCAAGGTATTTACGTTGTTAAATATTTTATCCTCAGCCGCTGCATTGTAAGCAACAGTCTCAAATAAAGACATTTTATGTCACCAGCATGTCTGTATTGTTCCATTATCTTGTTTTTAGTTCTTTGCTGTGACGTTGACAGTCGGGATTTCCTAATCTCATGGAACATGCTTTGCCTTGATGAGAAAGTCATTCTGCTGAGGTGAAGTTTCTCTTACCCCTGAGTGCTTTCGGTTATTGTGAAGAGAAAGAGCAGATAGACACAGATTTACTACTGGAACAACTGTATTCCTCCCTCAAAGGAGCTGTTCTGCCTTCCTAAAAGTGCTGACTTCCATATTCACGTGTTGAAAGCACCCGCCCCAACAATTCTGAAAGTTAGCCAAGCATAAAGCAGAGCCAAAGCCTTAAAATCTTTGGCATAGTGTGGTTATAAGAAATGCAGTGTGTAGGCTACTGTTGCAGTCCGTTAGCTGTTTTACAGCTTATACTTGTTGAAAAATGATAAATAGGCAATAGTTCAAGCTTGTTCAAGTCTGAAACATTTCAAGGTTAACAATGTAAATCAATACAGTTATGTAAACTGGTATTACTCGTCATCTTGGCAGTGCAATCAGAAATTACTGCATTGGTGTGATGGGGGGAAAAAACATCGCATTTTCAGTTGTGTAGCTGAAATGCAACATAGAAACAAACATGTGGACGAAGACACCTTCCAGCCATCGTTTAACTGAGTAAAAAGTTTGTAGCTGACGGTGCGTTGGTAGCCTACAGAGGGGAAGTCATTTGATTTCTCTCTCTGCCTGACTTCCTCCCACACAGCAGGTAGCAGGCTCTGTCTGGCATAATTACATCCAGACCTGAAGAGTGTTTTTGTTTTTCCAAAATCTGCCAAAGTCCGCTTCCTCAAGACAAGGGGAGAGGGTTGCAGAAGGTATTATGTTGTAGAAATATATCCTTATTGTGTCAGTGTTACTCATCAACAAGCCGAATAATATTACAGGTCAAATAGAATGTATTGCACTTCATGAGGATAGGGTATACAGTTACTAGGAAAAAGTTTAATTCTCAAACAAGCAGTACTGTCCTGTTCTATGAGTAAATATGGAGATTTTACACTTGAGCAAATGACCTACATGCACTGCATCATGATGGTATAAAACAGACAATATTCTAAAGGGGAGGATCCAAACAATCTCTCCCTGTCTCCCACAATGCCATTTCATTAGAATTGCAAAGTTTGGAGCCATAACTGCTGCTTATGAAACAAATGCAGAACTTATGGGGACAGATGAGCCTCTTTCTGCACTCATTCTCCTCCTCCTCCACCTCCTCCTCCTCCACTGCATAGAAGTAATGCATAATGAAATGAAATCTTGTGGTGGGAGGAAGCAACATCCAGGCTGCTAAAGGTTGATATTCAGGAAAAATATTAATTGTTCTAATATATCTGATAGAGTGTCAGTTTTACATTTGGATCTTTTTGGAACATGTTGCATGCTCAAATTCAAACTGGACAGCTGTCAATAATACATGAATAAATCAATGGCAAAACGTCAGGGAGGGGTGACAGGCAAAGGGTGTGAGGTTCAGGGTTCAGGGCAGAGGACAATTATAAATGGGTTTAGCCGATGCTGTAAGATGCTTCATTTTCCTTACCTTGAATATGGTTTATATGTTGGTTTTGAGTATGTATCTATGTAGGTCTTAATCTATTCCTGACAAATAGCAAATATGACTCTTTTTTTTTCAAAACAAAAAAGACAATAGGCCTACAATACAGGCCTACACATCTTGATTTTGCTGCTTCTACTGTAGAACATTTCGATTTTCCCACTTATTTTCACCATTTCTTGACCGGCTTCATTCGATTCCGATATTTCCGAAAGACATGAATGCAACAAAATATTAACGGGAGGGTAGTGTTTTTCTATTAGGACAATTTCTCTTCCCCCTGCACTCCTATAGATAAAAGTCGTTTCTTACAAGCCCAGAGTGAAAACACCAGCCGTTTGCGGGGCAGTCGACCGAAATGAACAGCAACACACTAACACTTGTGGTTTTAGTGGTTTTAGTTTACTGCTATTGGGTGTTGCTTGAAAAATATTTGACATTACATTTTCAACTTTGCCTAATCTGTTTTATGTCGATATGCGCATGCGCGACATTTTCTTACAGCTGTCAGAATAGGGTGGAGAAGTGAACTATCTTGTCCGTATACTATCTTTGTCATGATCAACAGCTGGGTGGAACTCCGACAAAAAGTTGCTTCAATGACATTTTCCATAGGGATGTCAGTTTGACTGTGATACAAGCTAGCTGTTGTAAAAAGTGTTTATTTTCCCCGCCATGGATTTTAATGTTAAGCGGTTAGCTGCGGACGCCGGTACTTTCCTGAGCCGCGCGGTACAAGTAAGTTTGACCGTGTAGCTAGTGGTAGTGGTTACTAACCAACGTTAGCCGTTAGCTTAACCAGTCAGGTAGCGTTAGCTCGCTTGCTAAACAGCTAACGCTACCGTAGGTGTTATTGTGTAGCTAAGTAACGTTAGCCTGTTATCATCTGAGAGAAAATTCTATCTCCTGCTAACTTGACTGCAGTTACACTATATGAGTGTTTTTGAACAGTACCCATGACATCTCAGTTGTTCAACATAACCATCAAAGCAGGCCTCTAAAACCATTAGATAGAGCTATCAACATTAGCTTGGCAGATAACGTTTATTTTGTAAGCTAACAGCTAGTCTGTCCAGCTTGCTAACGTTCCATCAAACACGCCTTGCTTGACACCTCGGCCCCATACTCTCCATTCTCCAGTGTGTCACTTTCCAGGGAACAGGTTGTGTGCACACTATAACCGGATATTTTCTTTTTCAGTTTACAGAAGAGAAATTTGGCCAGGCTGAAAAGACAGAGTTGGATGCCCATTTGGAGAACCTTTTAGTCAGAGCTGAGAACACCAAGCAATGGACAGAGAGGATTATGAAGCAGACAGAAGTCTTACTACAGCCCAACCCAAGTAAGACCACACTTTTGACTCCATAATGAACTTGACTCGACGCTGACATACTGGACCTCTTTTCCAGAGCAGTGTAGGGCAGGTATCCACTGTATGTTGCCCCCTCTGTGGGGAGAGTCACCAAACCCCATTTATAGATCTGTCAACGTAATGCCACTCACTTTGCTCATTAGTACATTTTTAGATTTCTTTATTAATGATGACATGACACAAATTACTAAATGTCCTCATAGATTCATCATAATGGTGATCCACCCACAGGTTTTTTTTTTCCACTTCAGAACCCAATATTTGGAAATCAACAATATTAGTCAATATTGATTTTATTATATATTATATGAATGACAGGTGATATCTTGTTTCTGCACTGTAGAGTAGCTTGGTGATTCAGAAAATGCCTGAATTTAGGAGATGTACATGTCTGCCAGTAAGAAAGGTCACTCAAAACATGGCTTACATCTCTGAGATGGTGTTTGACATACATCAATGCCCTCTGTGAGGTCTGTAAGCTCAGCTGTGCATCCTCCACAGCTCACACCATGATGCCATATTGCTGTAGCACAGCAAACGCAGACCAGACCAGCTGCTGGTTACACTGTCTTGTGTTACAGTCTTGAACATGGCAAACTGGATTTGTTCTACTTTTGCTACATTCATGTAGAACATACCGCAGATACGTGTGGTATGTGATTTTCAGCATGATTGTCAGTGTTCATTCACGTGATGTGATAACATGAAACAAAGTTGTTGATTTTCCTCATCATTATGGGTGTCATTATGAAAGCGTCCATTTTAGTTTACAAATGTAAAGTCCTAAAGTCACTGCCTACGTTTGGCTCCCTCACTGTATAAGTCTTATGACTTTGTAATTGAGTTTTCTCGTTGCAATCTGCAGACGTCCGGCTAGAAGAATTTGTGTATGAGAAACTGGAGAAAAAAGCCCCCACACGAATGAACAACCACGAGCTACTGGGCCAGTCCATGATCGACTCAGGAAGTGAATTTGGTCCTGGAACTGCCTATGGTGAGTTACAGTACACTGAGCTGCCTGACATACTGGGACTTAAGTGAACATTTCAGTTTATTTTGCTGATTCCTGGAGCTGGTTGACAAACACAATCCTCCCCCTCAATATTCCTTAAATTATGGAACAAGTAAAAAAGTTGAAAGCTTCTAGTGTAGACTTGTAAAATCTTAGTAAAGGCTTTTTGAAAGAACATGACCACCACTCTTCTGTTATGATTTCAAACACAGTCTTTCATGATCAATATAACATTTCTCAGTTGTGGCCTTGGCTTCTTACTACCTGTGAACAACAGCACTTTGTACGTATCCAGAGGCATCTTCGTCTCAAGACTTAAGTATTCAGGTCTCAGTTGACTGTGGTGCCACATTGTACAGTCTCCTGTCCAGTGTTGTATTGGGAGTGAAGTTTTGTTTGTGCTGCTGACCTTTACAGGAAATGCTCTGATAAAATGTGGTGAGACGGAGAAGCAGATTGGTGGGGCAGAGCGGGAGTTAATCCAAAGTGCTGCCATCAACTTCCTGACACCTTTCAGAAACTTTCTAGAGGGCGACTTCAAAACCATCCTGGTGAGTTGAACTGGCAGCTACAGGTCTGGATTCACTTTCACTTTTCACTGAACTTTGAACTTTTGGTTGTAGAGTGTAGATCAGTGTAGTCTTGATGACTGCCCCTGCCATTTTGTAGCCTCAATAATCAGAAATCATATTGGACTCGGAAGGAAATATAGAAACTGGCCTAAACAGTACTATGTAAGGATGTCCTTCAGTAGGTGATCATAACTGGTACTTGTATGTAGGGCTTGGAAGCTACCGTGGGGAATGGGGTCATTACCATCATCACTGTTTGTGTTTAGTTTTCTCATCAGCCACAGCTGCAGTTAAGTTTTAGTTATTGCAAACATAACACCTACGGTCACTTCCTCAGAATTAAATTTTTTTGCAGATGAACATTGTAAAGCTTTTATAGTAAAACAGCTACAGCATCCAATAGTAAACAGGAAGTTAGCAACTGAAAAAATGGTTTACTTAAAGTGCTTAAAGTACATAACTTGCACCACTGGACCATTTATCAGACACCTCCAAACATCCTGCACATTGAACGTCTGGTTCTACTGAGAATCCCAACATTATTGTTCATTCTCCATCTACTATAAAATGAATGATGACAGCAAATTTCATCTGCAAGAAAAGTGTGACAGTATGTGGTGCACGAACCTTAAGACTTCAAATATCTAAAAAGGTTTTTTTGTAATTTGTGTCCAGAAAGAACGGAAGTTACTGCAGGTCAAACGTTTGGATTTGGATGCAGCCAAAACCAGGCTAAAGAAAGCCAGGATGGCTGATGCTAGAGCTGCAGTAAGTATACACACACACACACACACACACCATCGTCAATGCAACACTGTCATTTTTTTTTGCAGCTGGATGTCTTTCGGTTATTTTGTTATAAATGAACAGTGTTGGCGAATTCTGCTTTCTCTAAAATCATTAGCCGATTTCCTTTTGAGAGGAAGAAAAGCTGTCTGGGCGTGTCCTACTGTCCTGCCATCTGAAGTCATGACTTGACACATTACACAACCCGAAGCTGACCATTTTATCTCTTGTGACTTTCATACAGTCACATGAGCAGCTATGGGAAGTTTCGACTTCCCTTTTTCTTACTGTGATATGATTTTTCTCTTGACAGCTGGTCTCTTTTTCTTTGTCACACCAGGCCTCCGCACTTTAGGGTATTCATGAGATGCAAAAACAAACTGACCCTAATCTGGATACTTTCAAACCTCTTAGTCAACCTATTTATCTTTAGTGTTCAACTTTTCAAAGTTGCTAAAATTATAAGCAACTAAAAGATCCAGTTGATAGTTTTGTAGTGTTGGAATATCTTTATGCACAGTTTTCAAAAATCAGAGTTGTGTCTGAGATGGCTAGTTGCAAAATGAACCGTACATCTCAAGTGGCATTCAAAAGGTCTCAGCAAGTCTGCCTTTGTTAAAAGTTGCAGAGAGTCAACACTGTCTTGATGATTTGTCTAATGACCTCAGACTTGGCTCGTTACCGACGAAATCCATTCGGAAAAACATAACCCCCTCTCGCCTGGATCAAGGAAGGAACACCATTAGTGTGCCAATAAGAAAATAGATTAGACAATTACTCAACTAAGCTGCTGATGTTCTACAACTACTAGAAGCAATATCACTTAACAGAGCAGTAATGTCAGAGTCATGATGGACATTAAAACACTGGGAAGAATCCCAGCAAAGCTATTTGGCTGCAGTCTTCAGAGCATCTAAATTAGTAAATTAGTGGCTTTCGTGCACAATTTTCCACAAAAAGGAAGAAACTATCTAGCTGAGACCCAGTGAGCCCTCTTTTAAGAACTGTTTATATTATTCCTCTTGACGTATTCAGAGCCAAGTTATCCTGGTGGCTCGTCAACACACTCATTTAATTTAGCTTTTCCAAATAGCTGGTTTAGGTCTAGTTGTTATGGACAGTCTAATAGTGTTTTTAATCTACACAAACAAGCGTGTGTCACCTAAATATGAGAGGTGTAAATGGTAGTTTCTGCTGGTTAACACCAGTACCAGTTCTGCTCTTTAATCTTTGAAGGATGGTCCTCTCTCACAGGAAGGCTGTGTCTGAGGTGGCTTGGTTGTGTGAAAGCTGAGAAATATTTATGTGCTACATTGTCTCAGTCCTGCCACCTTCTACAGAGTGTGGGTTTTATTAAAGCACGCTGCTGTCTCGCTCTCACACACACAGAGTGTAAGGATGTGTTGTGTTGGCTGTGGCCGCGCAGCAGCTGTAGCTCTAACTACTGTGTCACTGTTTTCAAAACGCAAAGCAGCAGATGTGAGCAGAGGAAGTGACAGAGGTGAGTGGAATGTTGGAGCCATCTTTGAATTGAACTCTCACACACACACACTGAATCCCCTTGTAGCAGCGTCAACAGCTGCTGTTTATCCCTTTCTCCATCTCCTCCATGACACATAGTCGTACCTCCATGGAAAACCTTGAATCCTTGTAGATGAGTCCTTCAAGAACCAAATACTGTAGACCCTCTCCGTTCCTCCACACCTCCCTCTGGGGCTCTCATGTAAGCTATAGAGACTCTGGGACAGTAAGGCCATTGTCCCTGTCAGTCCCGGCTCAAGACCATATGTTTATTGGACTTTTTAGCAAGTCTCAACAAGCCATTGTTCCAGTAGGTCTCATATTGAATCCTTTGGCTCAATATGAGGAAAAGGAAACATTTCCCTCAGGACAGAAATATCATGTTGGCGTTGAGTTGTTGTGTCCTTTTCCCTGTCTTTACTTGATGTCCCATCTTACAAATGCTTACATTGAGTCTTGTTACGCCTGTTTTTTTTTGTTAGTTTGTTTTTCTGCCTCTGACTTCCCTGGTCTTGACCCACTGAAGCCATATCATGTTATATGCACATATACAGACTTTTCTCTTGTGGTTGACTTAGTGTTCATCTGTTCATTTTTACTTTTTGGACTAAGTGGTTCAGTTTATATGGATTTGATTAATTTCATGCCAAAGAGTTAAAAAAAATTCTCAAAAAAGTCAGAGACACGTTCATTCACTCTTATTTTTAAACCTTATGCATGTCCTTTGATACATAAAGCACTGTGGCATATATCATATAAAAAAAACGCTTGGACTTGATGATTCTCACTTCATTTCTCCAAACCAGACGTGTGTGTGTGTGTGTGTGTGTGTGTGTCGATGTTATTCTATAAAAATCTAGTTTTGTTTCTTTATTCTCAGGCGGAGCAGGAGCTGAGGATGACCCAGAGTGAGTTTGACCGGCAGGCAGAGATCACCCGACTGCTGCTAGAGGGAGTCAGCAGCACCCACGTATGTAGCCCAGCTTTTCTGTTTTAATTATCATTCAGTTCATATCAAATAACATTCAGGGATATTATTGTAGTGTCGCTGTTTTTTGGCCACAAAAATGGAACTTGCGAGAGGTGCATTTAAAAAAGAACGGACAATGCAGCAGAGGCAGAGATATCCTGATTTATAGCCCCTCCCCTGAATCCTACACTTTCCAAAATGCAACTCAATAGCATAATTTAGACTCTCCCTGCCTGCTTAATATTGATGTCTTTCAGATTCCATGCTTGCAGTTTTTAATGCAGCCTTTCTGTTATACATGTATTGCTTAGCCGAGATAACCCTGATGACGTCACTAGGGTTGTTTTCTCAGACTTGACAAAGCTCCTCCAGAGCTACACAAGAAAGTCTGAGAAGTACTCCTCTTGCCCCTTAATCGATTTTGGTTTGTAAAATGGGTAGAGCTACCCTTTAAGATAATAAAAGGTTTGGTATAGAAAGATTTCTATGTCTTGTAAATTGGACCTTAAAACATGAGAAATGGTTAAGAAATCTATTGAATTCTCCTTTTGTAATACTTGTGGAAAGTTTGCTCAAAACGAGTGAAACTTTCAGTATTATTTTCTCACATCTCTTCCTGTGCACTGCCAGGCACACCACCTACGCTGCTTGAATGACTTTGTGGAGGCCCAGACTACGTACTACGCACAGTGTTACCAGTACATGGTGGATCTCCAAAAGCAGCTGGGCAGGTGAAATACACTCATCTCAATATTTTCCAAACAGAACCTACATTAGGTTATTGCTCATTTCTTAAGAAATAGTATTATTATATTCCTATTGCAGGGAGCAGTAAGTCATTACACTCCTTGCTCTGTTATTTATCCTGTTAACTTCTGAAATTGGTAAATTACCATCTTTATTTCAGAAACCTCTCCTGTAAACGAAATATTGATGTTCTTTTCAACAGCTTTGTGTGATAAAATCAAAGCAGTGCAAGTTCATGACGGGTTGTGTGTGGTTTTCACCTTTTAGTGGAAAGAGGAAAATGACTAATACTGATGAAACTTAACCAGGGGTGAGGTCACAGAGAAGTCAGCTTTATCCAATACTTGCAGGGAGAGATAGCACAAAAGAAAAAAAGACTCATTGTACTGAAGAAGACTTAATTATCCACCCAGCTCTGCTTCAGGGTGGCACAGCATTCACCTCCCTTCCTCCCACCAGTTTCCCTTCGTCATTCTCCAACAACAACCAATCGTCGGTGTCGGGCGGGGCCAGCATCTCGGTGCCCACCATCCCGGTGTCGGCCTCCCTGCCCAGCGTGTCTGCGGGCCACGGCAGCTCGACCGCGTCGGGCGGATTCAATGAACTGCGCAGCTCTAATGGCAGCCGCAAAGCCCGCGTGCTCTACGACTACGACGCTGCCAGCAGCAGCGAGCTTTCCCTGCTGGCCGATGAGGTGAGCCTGAAATAATCATTGGTCCATTATGTCTTAGTATTCATTTATATTTTTACCACACTTTTTTACGAATGTTTACACATCGCGCAACAGACAACTGTCTTTTGGTGTTTCCATTTCCTGCCTTTCAGTCTAGTTTATTTTCCAGTTTCTTTTAATATAAGAATCAACATTTTAACTAACTGAACTGGGAAGCCTAGTCTAAACCCAAACTGAAATTAAAATTTGTGTTAACCACATTGGAGCAGTTCCTGTACAGTAGCCTCTGTAGCCACTCCCTTTCCTGGCAAAGCCCTGAACTGCCCATTACAAGCCTTGTGGGTTGACCAACAACGAACCAGCATTACCTCATTTGGTCTAATACTCGCATTCAGATCATTTTCCAGTCTGCTCTTGCATTTATCGAGCCAACTGTGCGGCCTGAACTGCCTTTGATAAAAACAGGATTTATATCCAAGCACTCCATAAATCTGCTGTCTCTTACAAGCGGAAAACACTCTACTTAATGGACTGACATGTAAACTTCACGTTGACATTGATAGTGGATGATACAGTGTACATTTTAGAGAATAGAAAATAAGACTTTATAACTTCAATACAATGAACACTCTTTGCAGGTGATCACAGTCAGCAGCGTCCCAGGCATGGATTCAGACTGGCTGATGGGTGAGCGAGGCAACCAGAAAGGCAAAGTGCCAATCACTTACCTGGAGCTGCTTAACTGACAACCCCCCCACCCCCCACCCTTCTGTAACCAGCTGTGATCTCATATTTATATTGTGTTGTAGGGACAGGCCTCACTTTCTCTTCCATTCAGTCATCTTTAGAATGAGTTTTTTTATTTCTATGAAAAGGAGTCTCAGTTTTAGCAGACTCGAGCTGGAAAGAGTAAATTTGAGTGAAGGGGGGGGAAAATGGACCCCATTCCCTGTTGTGTTTGTATTCAACTGCAGTACATTTCTAAAACCCGCTTTCATGCCTTTCTGTTTGATGCCATGCAATCTGAAATATGTGCCAGGACATCTCCCAAACTGTAACTTCAAAAAAAAAGTTTTTGTTTACAACAGATATCTCAGATGGTGACCTAAATGCTTTTGATGTGAGGTTTTTGTTCCTCTTCCCTCACTGCTAATTCAAGTTTTTCAAGTAGAGATACAGTAGACACGTTCTTTTTTAAATGCAAAAGTGCACTTCAGTTTGAAGTGGAGAGTGATGCTGATTATTTTTAAGTCTTATTTTAATATTGATATTGGTGCATATGGTTATCCTCAATATGATTTTTTTTAACAGTATCATATGTATTGTATGTCAGCTTTATTCACATGGAGCCTTACTGGACAGCGAGTTAAACACATTGCTCCAGTACATTTGATTGATGTGAGAACTTGTAACCTGCTGATAGCCAAGCAGCTAGAAACTCACATGCCAGACATCATTAAGTGCCTATTACAGTCAATTGGCCTTTCTAAAAACCATTTTTGCAGCTACGCCAGCAGTATTTAGACTGTCCGTTCAGTCTCTCCTCTTAGTATTGAACCCTAATATTTCTCTTTAAGTTATTGGCAACCGGAAACAACCAGAAGACTGCGCTTTTAAATTATGAATTAGTGTATTGTTCATAAATACACAACTTGTGATGTTTATTGTCTATGGTTTTGGTCTACTTGGCTTTTACTTTTAAAAAAATGCCTTAAAGTAAAGACATTTGCTTTTTTTGGACATTATCAACTAAACCTGCATTTCAGCTCCAAATTGGCAACAAACAAAAAAAAAAAGTCTTGTTACATTCTGGGAGATTAAAGTATATTATTACATGGCTGCTTTTTTGTTTTGTGTGTAACTGATAAGATAGTATACAATTGTAAAATAAATATACAATATGATGCATTAAAATCAGAAAATATCACTTGTCTGTTTTGAAATTTCATTTTATTTATTTTGATTCACATTTTTCATGATTCCTGGTGGAACCACTAGAGGGCAGAACAGGCAACGTGATCAGTCTGTGGGTGTATTGTGAAATGTAGCAACATGAGCAACCACCTGAAGAAATGTTTTGACTATCTAACCTCTGTAATCCAACAGAATCATGTGAGATTGAGACACACCGCTGAGCTAGAGTTTTTATCCTGTCTCAGAGAAGTGGATAATATTGCGTGCTAAAGTCTGTAATGCATGAACACCTTTTGAAAGCTGCCATTTTTAGGCCCAATGGAGCGCTTATTTTCTTTTTTATGTGCTAAATACAAAACATTAACGTGCAAATAGTGGACAATCAAAAACCAACAGGAAACTGGTCAGAATAGAAAATCAACAGCTTTCGCACTCCTACAGATCAATACCCAAAACCATTTATTTTCTCCTCATTAATTCTCAGTAAAGCACTTTCATGTTAAACCTTAAATTGTACTGCAGATCTACCAAAAACATTGAGGAGTTGGGTCTTTTCAAAGGTGCACGTTATATTATTTCAACACTGATAAAGGGTTTCTACAGAAGTGGTGTGACAATTACTGTGATGACTGGGAAGGGGAGGTCGTAAGAGTTGGAAAACACAACTGAAATCATGCCCTCTGTACTCCTTGGGACAAATTATTTTGATACAGATAACACCTCTAAATGAAAGTTTATTTTTCTTAGCCACAGCTTTTAGGGCTGTTTTGGCCACATGTAATCTTGTTCCTTTGCCCTCGGACTGGTCTCCACTGTTGATTTTTCCTGCTTATGGACGGATCATTTTTCTTTGTCCACCTAAGGCCAACTTTAATTTAAAGCATTGAAAGAGACTTCTGTCAGCACAGGCAAAGAGTAGATTCCCTCTACCCTGGTGTTATTTTGGGCTCTCTCCTGATCCATTCCCCATTGGCCTCCATAACTCCCATTGCTGCAGTGCCAGCAGCTGTGGACAAGAAACACAATAACTAAAAACACTGACCCAGTTTGATACAATTTATTCATTTAAAGAAGATTTTAATTATTGAGATATCCATGTATCCATATCTAACCCTGTACTGGGCCTATCCAGTAATATTGGCCTTACCTGACCTAACTTGCCTGTAAAAACCCACTGTGAAATTACATTTTTTGTGCTCACATTCTGTCATTTGTCACTTTTAGCAGTCTTGAGGCAGCCACACATTTAACAACTGATGTTAAGCGCTTCCTGGCTAAACAATAAGTCCACTGCAGAGCACCTCATCCTTGCCTGTCATAAGAGCAGGAAGGGTTAAGAGGAAGTGGAGTTTCGCAAACGGCTTGTTGACTTCCTAAGAGGCTGCCTGTACGTCACATGGAACATGCTTTAATTTTCCAGCACGCGCCCATCAGCGAACCTTCAGCGACGTTGACCACTAACCTTTGACCTTAGTAGCCTGTGTCACCATTTATCAGAAGAGTTTTTGAGTGTAATATGAAAATGTAAAGCCTAAAAGCCTAAAATGTGTGTTCTACAAAGGTTTTTTTCAGATAAATGGACACCAAACTCACTGACACGCTGACTAAGTCTGATATTTGAGGCTAACATCAGTCCACAGCTGTGAGCATAACTTTTCAGTGGTACAGTATTCTGCGTTCCCGAAACCTTGCACTTTTTCTTTATCTTTCACATCTAGAAATAAACCCACCCGGTTAGATAAAGTAGGCCTTAATCAACACACACGTCAGATGAGCCACAGCATGCCTGAGAAACACTTCCTCTTTCGTCCATCCTTATTTTCTTTCATATGTTGCACAGAAAACAGAAAATACTTGTTGACACCCGCCATTTTTAGGCCTCCTTAAAGTTCACTTGATATATACAGGGAATTGTAAATAAAAGCAAAATGTCACTTTTTCCAATGTATCTTCAGCTCTCTTGAACAAGGCTTTCACGGCTTTCACTACTACAGAGGATGCTTATACAGAATAATAACAGAATAACATGACACTCATGCATGACAACAAGTTCACATCAGGCAATTCCACATTCTTTTTCACAGCTACCAAGAAAGTGCCAGGTTAGTTTTAGGGCAAAATTTGTTTGTTTTGTTTTGTTTTTTGGTGCAAGAACAAGGTGGCAAATGTTTTTTGTTTTCTTTAGTTGTCATCAGAAAAAAGCAAGAAAAAAAACACTGCTGCTTATCTGATGTGTTTGTTGAAGAGGCTGGTTCACAGATGTAACTGAGTAACAGGTAGACACCATATTATTATCCTAAAGACATTTTGTCATCACTAAGAAGGCTGTGTGTTTTTGGTAGCCATGCTCGCAGATATGTGGGTGTTAGCAATTAGCTCAATGCCCCTCTTTTTTTGCAGACCACACTCAAGCAGGCAAAACAACCTCGTTCAATGGAAACAGGGACACATTTACATTCACATATAGTACGCATGTGATGCTGACCACCTCTGGTATAATGTATCCACATATGCTGTATCTAGATTGTATGTAGATCTAGTTTAGATGTACCACAGTACCCCATCTTCTGTCATAATGCAACTCAAATGAATCTCATTTCACCACTTCTGGTCAAATTTCACTTCTCCATTCTCATTTGCATTTATCTGTGAGAAACTGTGACCACTACTTGAAACCACAGCTCTTGTAAAGAGTGCTGTAGTGTATATTTGGTAAGTCACCTCAAGTACTGACACCATAACCATAGCTGGGCTGTTGTGCAAAGACAAATCAGCTTCTACGATGTGTGTTTGGCGAGTTTGCTGAGCTGTATGCACACTACAGTGGTCCTATAGTTCAAATACTGTCACTTGTTTAGCTGACCACCACTGAATATGGCTTGTGCAATCACATCTAGAGCATTTATACAACATGTTAAGTTAGCTGCAAAGTTATCAGGCTGCCATGTTGTGTGAATGCCCCCTAACCTATATATAGTCGTGACTTCTGACCCAGTGTAGCTGAGTAATCAAATTGAAATTCCTCTTGGTCAACAATCTGTGACTAGTAGCAAAGCGCTTTCAGCAAATTTTGATTTCTTGGCTCTTCGGACTCTTAAGCCGTTTTGTCAGAACAGTAGCAGCACGTTATCACTTCTTGCTTCCATTAAGTTACCCAGACATCTTTATTTTATACCATCTGCTATTTCCTCATAGAAACTGACATCCTCAATTTGCACCCCTGAACAGAATATTTGCGGGTGGTTTTGCTTCGAAGCAGACTTGCACTGGTTTTCAAGTGCAGGTTGACTCATTGTTCCCACTACTAGTGGTGATTAAAGATATTCAAACCCGAAACCTTCAAGTCCCAAGTCTATTTCTCCACCTCTAGTCAACTGCTGCCCTGAGTTGACTGCATTTCTTTGTTTCACTTTTTGAACCCATTTGCATGCTTAAAACTAATCCTTCCTGCCCTGCTGATGAACAACAAAAATCGTTTGACTCTAACTGACTGACAACTTTGGGTTGTAAAAAATATGTAAAAACTATGGTGTTTGGAGGCTTTGACAAGGCATCACTCTGGTTTCTCTTTTTATGTTCCAACCACCATGACCTTGAGTATCACCACAGCGGTATTTTGGTTACTTTCTGGTTAGGCCTCCAGCACTCTGCACAGCTACACTCTGATCTACCAGCCTTCCCACTCCTGAACAACTGCACACACACACACACACACACACAGAAAGGTAGATAAATGCATCGTCTCTGTGCTATAATATGCAGTTAATGTCCCTTGTTTGATAGTGTAATGTTTACGATGATATCTGGACAAATGTGCTTAAACTCAATGACCTGTTACTTGCTGCCAAGTGCACAGCATTATAGATTAGCGAGTATCAATATATTGGTCCAAACCAACTCCTCGTGAGTACTCACACATTGGAATTTCATGTCAATGTTGCATCTGTGTCTCACTGATGGGAAGGAAACCTCAAACCCCTCCTCTCTGAGATACAGAACTGGGCAGTTGCTGCACATCTTAGCAAAACAGGAAATTTCATGTTTCCTCTGCTGCTTATAGCAACAGCTTGCATCACACTACTTCTGCCTATGTTCACACACACTCAGTCCCACAAGAACGCAGCCACATTTTTACATGAGGATATCAGGATTAGGGTCTGGTTTTGAACCGCACTTCAACAGCACAACACTGTGAAAAAGTGAATACCCTGTTGTTTAAGATAGAATTGCTCATTCATTACTGGAGACAGTTTTACAATTAATTGAATTTATTTTATACATTCACTTACATTTCACATATACTGTACAAAATGTGTTCTTTAGGGTTCATAAAGTATCAGTAAGATGTAGGCTTCAAACATTTATTTTTGATTGATTTTTGTAGCATTTTGGGCTTGAAGGTGAGGAGAAAAATAATCGAAATGGCCACAAAAAAAAGACAGGCGGGTACAATAAGCAGAATGTACCAGAATATAGATTCCTCAACCTCCTCCAAACACAAAAATGGCTCTAAATGCTCCACTCTGTGTGTCCTTTGGAAGAGATCCTCACATTCAATGTATGATTGTCCGACCATGTTGATTGTCTTTGTTGTTTCAAAGGTCCTGAACCATTCTGTTTGGCAGCAGTTGAACGGATTTCCTGTGAGGAAAACAGTGTGTAGTTTTGGGGCTAATGTGTTAGCCTGACCTGAGGGAATACTGGAAAGTCTGTTGTCCCTCAAATCGAGCACTTTCAGGTGTAGATTTAGAAGTGAAGGGGGCAGATGGGAAAGAGAGTTCCTTGAAATGTTTAAAGACTTTAGACTTTGGAAATGGGAGAAGTCAAAGTCTTGTATGTGAGTGTTTCCTAAACCTAGATGCTGTAACGTTCTGCTAAGACTTTGTATCGATTCTTGGACAATGAGTCCAGGGTTGTCAGACAGTTCCAAGTGCGTTAGAGGCAACCCAGCGAACGCAGACGACGGAATTCTTCCAAGGTTGCATCCCTTAAGGTAAAGCTGCCTTAGGGATGTAACATTTTTCCAATCCACGCAAGCTGAGATCGTATCTGTATTGGTCTCAGCTTCCTCAGGCAGGCAAATGTCAATGTTGTTATAACTGATATCCACTGACCTGAGGCTTGGTAATGAGGAAAAGAATCCCAAGGGTAACCAGTCAAGATCATTCAGGCTCAGGTTAAGGTACGTCAGATTTCCAAGAGCGCTCAGTGTACCTTCATCTGCAAATATCTGTTTCAGCCTGTTGTTGCTAAAGTCCAACTCATACAAGCTGCCAGAGAATTGTTCTGACGTTAGATTTAAGGTTTCCAGACAGTTCGTACACATTCGAAGTCTGGACAGGGCAGGCATTTTCTGGATGAATCTACGAGGGAAATACTCCACCTGGTTTCCTCTTAGATCCAAAATCTCCAGAGAGGAGATGTCACCATGAAGGCTCTCGTCCCACAGCTTAACCGTCACATTACTTGTGTACTTCTTCAGATTGTAGAACTCAACAGTTGTAGTTGAGTTCAGGTATGTGGAGTTGTCTGCCAAGTGTTCGTAAAACCTAACGCTGTTGTGGGATAGATAAAGATTCCGCAAGTGGCTCTGGTTGGGCAAGAAAGGAAAGAAGAGCAGTTTGTTATCTGACAGATCAAGTGTCTCCAGCTGGAACGTGTCGTTAAGGTCTTGTCTGGAGATGAACCACTCGATGAAGTTGTGGCTGGCATTGAGGACCACCAGCTGGGTCATGTGGAAGTCAGTCAGGCAAGGCAGGTAATTGAAGGCCAAGTTGAGCCGCTGCAGTTTGGGATTGCCGTCGAAGGCGCCATCAATCTCGAACATGATGTTTCTCTGCAGGTCTAGTTCTTTGAGTTGGTGAAGATCCCTGAACGAGGTCTCATCCAGTCTCTGCAAGAGATTCCCGGAAAGATTGAGATATTCCAGGGATGTCAGATTTTGGAGAAGAGTGGCCACCATTTCGTCATCAAGCTTATTCTCTGAGAGATCAAGAGCCCTGAGCCTGGGTAGAGTTTTTAATGCGTAGCTGGTTACTTGGTAGCCAATACAAAGATTGTTATTTGCTAAA
This sequence comes from Enoplosus armatus, assembly GCF_043641665.1. Taxonomy (NCBI): domain Eukaryota; kingdom Metazoa; phylum Chordata; class Actinopteri; order Centrarchiformes; family Enoplosidae; genus Enoplosus; species Enoplosus armatus. The sequence continues at coordinate 14,456,806 of NC_092200.1, read as the reverse complement.
TTGAGGCTGTCTAACAATTTTGAGTCTTGAAAAGTATTTGATTCCAATTTCTCCAACCTATTACAAGCTAAACTCAGGGTGTTTAACGAGGGGTAGCTGAGGAGAGAATGGTCCTGTAGTGTTTGAATGTCATTGTAGATGAGCTGAAGCTCCTCTATGTTGTCTGGCAGTCCTGCAGGCACAAAGGAGAACTTGCCATTGTTGCAGAGAGCCGTTCTTTGTATCTGCAGAGAAAAGGAGAGCACATAACTTTAAGTTTGTGTGTTAGTGTATTGTACTGTATATCTCTTAGTGGGAGAGACATGTTTGGGCTTTTTATAAATCCTGCAGAAACTGGATTTCACTCAGGTACCACAGCTGAACTTGTTAATGACTCTTTCAAAGGGCCAGATCTGCATTCACCTTCAGTCCACATGCACTATTTGTTTGCACCATGGCACTTTTATCGCTCTAAACGCTTGTTAATCTTTAAATTGGATATTTTGTAAGGTTCAGGAACAAAAATCACGCAGCTGAATTCAATCCTTTGTGGGTTTATATCAGTCAGCTTCCTTGACTCTATCTAGCATCAGAAGTTTAAGCTTTATTTTCTTAGTTTTTAGCCACACTAGCGGCACGACTCTATTTCATTGCCATGACATTTTCTGGACATATCCAAGGTACCTAGAGGGCAGATACGTTTCCTCTTGCGCCACCATGAGGTCAAAATTTAAATTTGACCTACACTTATGGCCTGCAAAACGAATGACATTCCCATCAGCTTCAGTTATGTTTTGTTGTTAGTGCTAGCAAATGTTTGCATGCTAACATGCTAAATTAAGATGGTGAACATGGTAATTGTTACCTGCTAAACATCCACATATTAGCATTGTCACTGTGAGCATTTTAGCATGGTGATGTTAACATTTAGCTCATTTTCAGTTGCACATAGTTCATACCAGAAACAGTGAGAAATTGGCTTTTATTGCTTAAACTCTGAGATGTATACTTAAACAATTTACATTTTAAAATGTTAAATCAACCATATAAAACCTACAGCAGAGTTTTTTTCTTTGTTGATTGTGTACCATTTTCCACTACAGCATACTTTATAAAAGGTTTGTTGGTTGTGTCTGTCTCTATTAGTGTTTAGTAAATGACTAATTACTGTTTAATATATCAGTAATAATATATTATTAGGAAGTATTTTGGGATCGTCAGGTTGTGAAAAAGTTATTTTGCTTTGTCTTTTTAGCTAGCTGCTTCATTCATCAGGAGGACTTTCACCTACGTCCCTGAGACCTCACTTAGTTCATTTCAAGACGTTCTATTGAGTCGAGCTGAGTAGAAGAGAGACATCTTACCAGTTGGCATCGGCTGTGTTGTGGGTGACTTGAGGCTGGCGTCAGTATTCTCCACATGGGTAACAAGCAAAGCAGGATGGGAGTGAGCCTGTGGACTGGCATTTTAACATCCTCACTGTTGACAAGGTGATAGAAGGAGAGAGGGATAATGCAATGAAGTGTTGCTGCTTGATCAACACCTGCATGTGCTGTTCTTCAGTTTAAAACCATAGTTATCATGATTTGCATGTGCTGACCGGCCTGTTACCATGACATTTTGGCAAAATCTTAAAATCTTAAAATGTAACTATGATCTGTGCATGAAAAATCAATTTCTCCACCATAAATGGATTATTTAACTGGGAGAAGGAGGCAGCAGCTTGACATTAAAGTGCTGAAGCAGTGTAGAGGTCAGAGAAGTGGACGCCCAGATTCATTTACAGTCAACTCTGACAGCCTGGGTTCAATCACCTACTCATGCTAGAAACTTTCATACTTTGAGTGAAGTGTTTTCAACTTATTATTAATTATTTTACCCGTCGTATCCTAACCTTGAATGTTAGTTATACATATGACTTGACAAACGTGTTAGAATGCAATACATATATATACATAGGCAACAGTGCAATACATATATACATACATATATATTGTTATTGTATATATTTTTTACTTTTATTTTTCACTTAAATATTGTAAATGTGTATATTTTTTATTTTCTATTTCTTATTTTGTATATCTTTATATCTCATGACGGAGGAATGTAATCTCACAATATTCGTGTCCACAACATGTTTCTCATGTATCTGGTATCTACAGAATTAAATAGTTAAATAACAATGCAGTTAATGTTTTAGATTTTGGATCCCATCTCAGCCTGATGTGAATGAATGAGTTTCCTCACTATAATATCTTATTTTATCCAGAGCAGACGGACATTTTAGTAAAATGTTCCTAATTTCAATTCAAACCACTGTGTGACGCACACTGAATGTGGAGGCCGTGTGTTCCTTTTTGGCTTGCACACATTTCTAATCTTTGTATTTTAGTGGCCTTAGAAAATATATTGTTTTGGCCAATGCATGGGTGACAGTAATTAACAACATTGTTGCGTACCACAGCGCCAATAACATAATACTACTCAAGTTCTAAACTATATTATGTGCTGTGGGGAAGAACTGGCCACAGAAGAAAAGACATTTTGCTGGACATGATACAGCCAGTTGGTGAGAAAATCACCCATCATAGCATAAACCACGCAAATGTACAGCATATGGTTCCATTCATCAGAATAATGAAAAAATATTAGATATATATGTTTATCATATAACATTGAGAAACATAAACTGAAACTAATAATCAGCATTATTAATAAGATGTTTTATTTAGATTTTTAATGGTGGGCAATCCATAATTCAAGGGGCATTATTCAAATGCAATACCACTTTGGTAACATTAATAATGATTCATTTGTTTCAGTAACTAGCAAAATGCTATAAACATATTCTGAAAACTATAGTTTTATGCTGACATTTGTTTTAACAGGAATCTTAATGACATCCTGTAGAGCACTGGCAGGATTTACAGTATCAGTAAGACGTCTTGCTCAAACACACCAAAGAAAAATGTTTAAATTCAACATTCTTATTTTAGACAAAGCATGCTGTTTGCTTCTTTTAGCAGTCGGAGTATCAGTGCACACTGCAGTACAGCATTAGTGCACAGTGCATTTACTTACACTGGTGGTTAGGTGTGGATTTCCCAAGCCACTGACGGTTGGTCCCCTGACCATATCGCTCGTTGACTGGCTGTTGCAGTGAGTACGCTCTCGTGTGCGAAGATCAGCTGCCTTCCTCTGCTCTGACTAAAGCACCGATGCCTCTTTTTTTACTATTCACGGAAGCAGGCAGGCAACGGAAACCAAGTCACATGGACAAGCTGCAAATCAGAAAAAGGGTTCTCAAGCTCGGGGCCACAGGAAGGCGAGTGCAGGCTCAACACCTCTCAACCAACACACTTTTTCTTTTCTTTTTGTTAATTCCTCCTCACAACACCACGCCAGTAATGTTGTTGTACAGGCAGCTAAGGTTGGTAGCACAACTGCCACCACAAAAACCCAACGAGAACACACCCTTCACACCCTCGGCTCGTTTTGATCAGCCAACCTACTAGAGAGGAAACCACTCAACACACACACACCCTTCCTGCCTGATTTTCGGCCTGTCACTGCAACAACCATTACAAAACGCACACACAAATACACAGACAGAGACACTCAAGTCCGGGTCACGGTGCTTCTGGGCCAGGTGACACATAACATCCCTCAGGGAGTCAAGAAGGTGATTATTGGATAGCACACAAACCGTATTACTGCAACATACTCTAATGTTTTACTTTCAATACTAATAAGCTTGCCACATGGTAGCTTTTAGCTTCCCTAAACACTGTGTTCTCTCTTTCTTGATGTCAAGCCACTAAATGCATCAGCTCTCCTTCATCTCTTTTGTTAAACTCCAGTTAACTTGTTTCTCCTTAGTAGTCACTTGTGGGTGCAAGAATAGGGAATTAGGAATCAGGAAGTAATGGTGCACGGCACCTTGGGGAGTTGATTTGTCAGTGTTCCTTCCTGTTTTCACATGGGACATCTATAGCGCTCACTTCTGACTCTGCTCTAAGTTTGGGTGGCAACAAGATTTTCAAATCCATGACTCCAAGTCGAGGTTGATTAACCCAGCTGTGTGACACTACATGAGTAAAAATGTTTGAGAGAAAGTGTATCTACTGGTTATACAAAGGGAAAAAAACTCTGCCTCTACTGTTTGTATGCTCATGTACAGCAAATCTTACTCTGAGTGGGCTACGGGCCCACCATGAACCACAACGTCTGTGGGTTGGGTCTAGTCAGGGACCTTTTGTTGCATGTCCTTCCCCATCTCTCTCTCTCTCTTTCTCTCTCTCTCTCTCTCCTTATATCATGTCATCTGTCGACTGTTGCTATCAAATACTTATCTTTAAAGGTAACGGTTCCCTGTGGAGTTTTTGACCTCTGGTAGTGCTATGGATCTATTGTTTTTATGAGTGGGTCCCCGTTCGGTTTGTACTTGTGCTCACAAGAATGCACATTGTGAGAGAAGGTTTCCATTCTGGTATGTAGCTACACCATCCTCCCGGCACTCAGCAGAGGCTCAGAGACTCAGACCCTCATGGCTTGTCTTATTAAACCTCATACCTGAATGAACGAACATATCAGACCTCTATTTGTCCATTTCAATATCACATTATTAGTGATTTCTTCAACAGTTTGGCATTACAAATTTTAAGAATGCTTGCCTGATAGAAGTTCTTTTATTTCTGACTGAAGAATTAATAATTATGAGCCTGTGAATTACCATTCAGCGTGATGTGATAATGTGAGCAATGAATTAAAGGCAAAATGTAACTCTTAGGTTTTGCCATAACATTTTGTTGCAGATATGGGTTTCGATCGTGTGACTTGATGAATCCACACAAAGGGTGGATGCCGGAATTTGCTGGTACTAGTTAATAGTTTCAATCAATTCTCTCGAGGTCTGCTCTCTTCAAAGTGAAGTTATTGTTATTAAATTGTTGACAACCATTTCCGGAGAGAATTAGATTGGATCGCACCATGGTGGAGATAAATTCATGAACTTTAATTGTTATTGCAACCAAAATTAATAAACTTTTTTTCGTGGAAAGTGAGGAATTGTCTGTTACAGGCCGAGAGGAAAGAACCGAAGAGAGGGTAGACGGTGAGAGACTCATACAGGAGTGTTCTACCTTCACTTCAAAGAGCGAGTAGCGTGACTATTGGAAACACTAAATCGAAGAGAAGGAAAGGCTTGAGAACAGGTTCCAAGCAGACTACCAAAAGTTGAACCTCATCAGCGTCAGTTCATGACTGCAGGCTGTCAGGCATTGTAAAAGGAGGGACATTTTAATTTCATGCTATTAATCATGTCTTCAACACACATGCCTGATACACAGTCCTGCCAATGGTTTTGCACTGTTCCTCTGATTGACAGGTAGCGGTAACATGCCAAGAAACGCCAGCAAATGCAGGGAAGAAGGTGGCTGCTCGCAAGTCAACATGAAGGCTGGTTTCAAACTTTAAAGAAAAGAAGTCAGCTTTGCAAATTGTCAACATGTTTGTTAGACAGACAGAACTGCACAGGGCACCTTTAATTCTCACCCACGCTGCATAAATCTCACACTGGACTCGTGCTGTGGTGTGAACGTGTGCAGCACAAGTGTGAATTCTGGGCACTATTCTGTATCTACTTCAGGCTCAACGATATATTAATACATGGTACAGCATGAAAATTAGTCTTCTGTTTTTGAGAGCTGAGGAGGTGGTGTGGCAGTTGGGGTGCAAAGTCCCATGGGTGATGGGTGTGGGCAGCTCATACCCTGCAGTACATAGACACCACAGCAACGAAGACTTACACTACCAAACATGAAGATAAATACTAGAATATTGAGAATTCTCAGTGTCTCAGGTTTAGTGGTTTTTAGATTTTCCCAACATAAAGCAGTACAGTAGATACATGTAGTTCCTCTCTTCCCTCTACTATCTTTCTAACGTACGTTTGTTTTGTAACATTTTACGCTGTTGTTTAACTATAAAATTCACTCCACTGCTTAATGAAAACAGGTAAAATTAGCAAAAACTGCTTGATATTACTATTATTATGAAAAGTAAGGTGGAGAACCTCAATCCTCTTGAGATTTCATACTGCACATAACCAGGACCTCCTGTGGTGTTAGATATTTGCATGACATGAGGCACAAGAGGAGTGCTGCCCTCTTGTGGAAATAGGATGTATTGCATATTTGTATGAGACATGAATCAATCCAGTCCTTTGGGGTCTGAGAAGAACTTTTGAATATTTGAAAGTTTTGACTTCCTTGGAGTTGTGGAACAATGTCCACTTGTTTATGATTATATTCAGACATATCTATGACAATCTAAACAATAGCACACACAAATTACAAGAAACACAGATGCATTGTGTGCACATTCATTTCCCATCTTAAATTTGATCTTGTGTATCTGAAATAGTAATTTAGGACAAAAGATTAAGACTGAAAAAAACTCCTAAAAAAGTGTGAAAACAAAAAACACAGTTATGTGAAAATTGATTCTGCTTGTGCGAAAGTTTGTCATGACACATTGTGACATGACCCATTTGAGAGTGATGTATTCAAGTCCTTGTTTTAACCCCAGGAAATAATTCATCCAAATGAAAGAACGATTGCAAGTTAGTTATTTCAGGGGACAGTATTAAAATGCCTATAGATTGTATAGCTTGTTGCACAAAATGACAGATATAAAAGAAACAATAACCATTGCTAAACTATTATCTAGTATGTACAGTAGAATCTATGGAATGCAAGAAGGAAGAGTTTTAGAAATCCAGCAAAGTCGAACTTAGCAGCTCATGCAGGTTTGATGTCACTCTAAACGCCTCAGATAGGTAGGATGATAGACAGATACTAGAACAGGACAGAGTGGCAGGAAGCTGCTCTGTATGAGGAGATGCTCAGACTCAAATTCAAAGAGAAGGGGATGAATGGGCAGACACACTGACGCAACCAAGCTCTTAGCATCAGTAGCGCATATTCACTCCATCATTTATTGAAGTGGTAATCCTCTCCCACACTGCTGAGATCACAAAGCAGCAGAACCGTGTGTCCAGTGCTGTGATGTCTTTTCCATTTATTTCCTGTTGATGAAGGAAGGCTGAGCTTCTGTAGGTGGTGGACTGTTTTTTTTTTGTCTGTTTACCCACATTTATGAGTCATGCTGATCTGATTCCGTATATTTCAAAACAAACTGCCACTGCTACTGCTGTGGCAGTTAAAATGCATCTCTTCCTGTGAACTGGAGGATATATTACCAGTCATTCTGGTACCAGGCATTGATTATAACAGTAAAAGTAAAAAGTTCTTTCATTTATCTGAATATACTGTACATCGAGTCACTGTTGTACCAACTTTATAAAATATTGAGCAGAGCAGATATGTATTTACAGAAACATATTATAAAGTAGCTGTGCTAAATGTGTTGTTTTAAACCTCAACGTTGCAATAAATGCTGCAGCATATGAAGCTTAAACTGTTTCATTTTTGAGGAGACTGTCAGAGGAACTGATTCAGGTTATTTTAATCTGGTCTTGTGAAGGAAATATCCTGATGCAATCTTTCAGTTGGTGTTGCTGAGGGCTGACTGTTGCTCTGCTAATGCAGTTTTCCTGTTTTTGTCATATATTGTTACAATTTTGGGAGCCTTTTCCTGTAACTGTACAGTTTTCTAGTGTTTATGACAGTTCAGGCAGCGGCCTCTTTTCTTCTCTCAAAAACTCACTCATTAAAATATTATATATAACTATATATAACTATATATAGATAGTCAGACTTCTGTTAAAACTATTACATATATCTGGCCTTATGTGATTTAATATAAACAAGTCTACAGCCATGCTAGCAGCTCTCTCAGACTATATTTAGGCACAACTGTGCTTTGAGCTAAATGCTAATAGCATGCTAATATGCTCACAATAACACAGTAAGTACATTTACTCAAAAATTATTGTACTTTTACTTCACATTTATTTTGACAGCTTTAGTTACTAGCTTATTTTGCAGATTTAGATTATTAAAACAAAATATGACTCAACTAATAAATAATGGTGTATTATTATGATGTATTATTATAGGTTAAGATACCTGTCACAATCCAATAATATGATATATGATTCTGAAATGGGCCATTCTGCATCATGAGTAGGCTACTTTAAGTATATTCTGATGCTAATACTTTTGTGCTTTTACTTGAATAACAATACATCTAAAAGTTGATGTTTCAGTCTGGAAAAAGTGGTGGACGGACTGACCGCCACACCGACATTGCCACCCCTTGAAACTCGCCGCTAGTGTGGCTAAAAATGTACAGGCCTGTATGTTGTAAATAGAATGCACTGACATTTCCTGGTATGAATGGAGCCAAATGGGAACTTAAAACATTAAAACACTTAAGAGTCTATTAGGAGGTAGGTCAGGGATTGATTTCTTGATTCAAAATGTCTCACTGTCAAGTTAGTTAATATGTAGCCTTTTAACTTCCTGCTCACTAAAAAAAGAAATGTCTTCAGCTTCAAAATGGTTTTATTGTGCCCCTTAATGGCTGATATTTCAAAACACAACTAAAAATATTTTTCTATTGCACCGCGCTGATCCACAGATAGTGAATACATGCGGTTCAACACTTTATAGCTGAATGGAAAGCCTTGACCTGATATGCTTGTCATGCTTTGTCACTGAGGGAGGTGTCAACTGCCTATGTTATTGTGCAATTCAGTCAAAGCACATTGGCATTAACAGCCTGTATAATGCATAGTTAAACTTGTATATTAAATAATGTATCTTCATACACAGACCAATAACCTACAATAGCTACTGCAGTTACCATACATACATATCATGTTGCTGTCCTGTGAAAAAAATGTACTATATCTCCAAAACTTCAACTTGAAGTCATGAGCTAAAACAGAATTGTTTTCAGCTTTAGGAACAGTTAACACTTCATTTTGTAGATACATGGTTTCATCACTGGACAGCAACAATATGCAGCTGATAGACTTGAGTTCAAGGATCTACATGATCCGGAGCTTTATTTAGAAGTTATTGGTATATGTATTTATATGCTCATTCATGTAACATTGGCTGGAGACATGTAGTGTAATTGGACAGCTGTGCATAAGCAGACAAAACTGACAGCCGATGGTATGAATCATCTGTGCAGTTCACACGTGAACACAAGCATCTAACCATCTTTATTCTAAGTGTGGCACCATGTAGACTTTATTTTTAGGCCTCATAACCATACAGTATCTCTAGAACCATAGATAAAACCAAGAAATAAATAGTGTGTAATACTACGGTAGCACATTAAAAAGGACACACATTAACATGATACAGGTATAGTTTCCACCATTGCTGGATAGGTATTTTAAAAATGGCAGATGTTATAGTCCATAGGCCAGTATCCATGCACATGCATGACAGTTGGTCCGCATGTCCCCTATGTTTGCCTATAGCAAAATATAACATCAGGTCACATTGATTTGGCATATAACCATAATAATCCAGTCATCGATTATAGTTAAACTGTGTTAATCCGCAATGAGCTGTTTTCATTAACTCATACAACAGATAGCTCTTGATAACAACTACTGTTTTGCTTGTTAAAATGATGTCTTAAAGTATTCATTTGCCACCGTTTAGAATAGTTTTCTCATTCAACAGACATAAAATCTCAAGTAAATGTTCGGCACTATTAGCCTGAATCACATGAAGTTAAATAATGTTCCCCGATCCTGTAAATAAAACAGTCCAGCAGCTAAACTGTAAAAGTGGACACTTCCACGTTGATACAGAAACATGTTTATGAGAGTTTCCGCACACTCCTTTTCCCTGTAGACTCCTCGTGTCGAGCTGTAGTAGAAATGCCAACAGTTCTCTTTGTGTGTGTGAAGTTATTCTGCCTGGAAGAAGCACAACCACTTGGCCTCCAAAACTTTTTGAAATGGTGCAACAAACTGCGTCGCCAGTCTGCTAACAGAAAAAGTCCTGCACTCGCCGGTGGACCGTTAGTTTCAATGGTGGCACAGGTTACTCTGCTTCTAGCCGTCCAGAGGTTTCCCCAGGTACACCATGGTGACCTCTGTGTTGCCGTACACTGCAGAGACAGCAGGGAACAGGCAGGCCTTTGGCAGTCCACGAAACGCTACTCCAAGAAACTCAAAACCCCTCTCGAAGGCTAACGTCTTGTCATCCATGTCCAGAATCACTCGTATTCTCTCCCCGATCTGTGGAAAAATTACACAGCCATTACACAATGCTGAATTACAAAAATACAAATGAATAAACACATTTTTACAGCAAACATATCTCCAAAATTATTGCAGTAAATAACTCTGCAATTCATTCCACACATTTCAGTATTCTTTTTAGATTATTTAAAAACATCCAGCTCCTACCTGATATTTTGGTGCATTGTTACACTGTGGGAAATTTCCATTGACCTCCCCATTATGGAGCAGGTTGTTGTCGACCAGATTCCAGCCCCAGCTCTGGTCATCACTGCCCAGCAGGGCCACGTAGCCCTGGCACTGCATGGACGCCCGCTTTGTGGCGAGGCCTATCACTGCCACAGTGCCAAGAGGGCCTTCCCACCAGATCTCCCAGGCGTGCCTCCCTTCCGAAAAGCCAATCTTGCCACGTGCACCGTCCGTGCTCTGGGCGATAGGGTTGCGGTGCAGGGTGAAGCCGTTCTTCTTCACATAAACATTGCGGGAGCAGTCGTGGGAGCTCAGAGCATGTTGAAAGGCCTTGAGCTGTAGAGGATGATAGGACGGGGACAACTGCTGTAGTGAACAGATGTTTAGGTATGAAAGATCCTGTTCAAATTTCAAACCAGACACTAAACTTTAGTGGTCTCCCCCAAATTCTTCAAATAATGGTGTCAAAATGTCAAAATAGCATATTTTATAACATCATGTTTTGGAAGTGTTGGGTGCTGCAGTTAAAAAGAAAGCCATCTCATTAAATTTGTTGGGAAACATCCTTCTATATATAGATGCTTGCATAAACAAGGTGAGACATAGTCATGGACTTTGGCTTTTCCTACATCCCTTCCATGTTGCATCAATCAGGGCTTTGGAGCTCAAAGCGCCTGTAAGGTCTTTCACAATTAGTAGTAAATGATTGTCTGCTTTTCTATTTTGAGATAAATGAATCAATATCTTCCAATTAAAGATTTAATCTAAATGGAATAGATCTTTAGGAGCAAAAACATGACACACATTTTCTTACAGACAGCCACATTTAGAGGCTGCTCTAAAAATAGGTCTCACTTTAAGTGGGCCAATTAATTCCTTATATATGGTGCACACAGTTGCAATAATAAACAATAACAGTAACTTCACTATTGGGCTCTGTAATAAAATAGGGGTCCATGGTCTAATGGGGGCCAATGACAACAAAACACCGAGTTTAGCCTGTTAAATCGCATCTCCAATAATTTCGTGACACAAAACAACCTTAAACCAAACCCCATTAAATAATCTAACAATTTAATTCAGGAAAACTTCAGCAAAACTACACTTTTATTTCGTATGTTACATTGTATTCGTTTCTATAAGACTAGTTATGAACCACTAGAGTTTCCCCAGTTTCTTCTGGCATACAATAGTGTAGCTTATAGATTCATCCTGACGAGCAATTTATCACACCATTTGTCACGTTCCATGAAGGTGTTTACAAAGTGAAGGTAGCACTAAACAGGCAGATTTTCGAATGGAGTTTGTCATAGAACAGCGGTATATTGGTAAACCTACTTTCCCTTTGTAGGTTGGCAGGTTGCACAGGATGTCAGATCGCATAGCTTCATCGCTCAGAGACCGGTTGCAGAGGCTGCGCCACACCTCGCTGTTTTCATCCGCCAGCATATTGTTCCAATGCCAGCAGACCAGCGCGCAACGCATCAAGTCGGAGAGCTCCAAATAGGAGAAAACATGCTCCAGGACCCGAGCTGGTAACCTCCCGGCCACCCCTGCGCCTCCTCCGACTGCAGCAGCGTAGGGAGAGCCGGCGGAGCTGCAACTGGCTGCCGCTGCTGCGCCCAGACAGGAGGAGCCTCCTCCTCCACCGGCCGCTCCAGACATTATACCCCTGCTCTTTACCGACGACACCAGCCGAGTGAATAGTTTCACCTTACACCGTAGAATGATCCCTAATATACGTTAAATCGCGACATTTTACCTATAAAATGACATATAGGTCGCACGAAAACCACAACAGTATGGATCCTACTCGCCCGAGTTCAATGGCTGAATGGAAACGATGCGTCAAGGTCCTTGAAGAGCAAATACATTTATTATTTTACTGTCAAAGAAACATGGAAATTAATTTGTAGAAGTGTTGATTACATGAGGTGTGACATACAATCAGCCAAATCCAGTGTTGATAGGTTGTCAAATAAAGGGAAGCCCTTTCCAAATTCAAATAAATTTTATCGCCTGCAAGGACCGCAGGGGAGACATAATAATGAGCTCAGAGAATTTCTACAATGTTGCGGTGTTAGGATATCGGACGTTTCACTGTTGCAATGTCAAAGTGTAGCGACTGTGTGGCAAAAATAAGACAGCATGAAGGACCTATACCAAATAACAATGCCATTGTTTACTAATAAATACTTTTATACGATATGTTACGTCATTTTAGTTTGGGTTCATAATCGTTAGTGATTGTGTTCGCATTGAGAAAAATAAATATATTTTGGTGTATAAAGACAAAAAAAAAATCGACATTACTAGAAGAACATTGGTTACCTGATGAAGCATCGTGTAATATTTTATATTTTATAAAATTTGCAGACCACGTGACACTACGCGGAAGTGACGCGGAGTGCTCAAAAGAGTTCAGCAAAGCATCTGGGAGCAAAACACCAGCTAGCTTAATTTTATTTTACACCAGAAGACCAAAGGAGGTGACTAACAGACGGTCGAAACGGTTAACGGTAAGTTTTTGTTGGTTATTGTCCAGATAAGAAGATGTGTGTGTTATTTACAGCGTTGGGACGTGCGTCACTGCAGCCCACAGCTGTCTGGCTGCCTGCCTCCTGTGCTATGCGGCCTGTTGACAAGCTGTCCCCATCTGGCTGCTGTCCGGTGACTGTCCAGTGGGTTTTTACGCGGTCAGACAGACGATTACCAGGTTCAGTCTGTACATCGAAAACTAACCTGCAGTGTCAAACACGCTTAGCCAGCGGTAAGTTGTGCAGCTAAGGCTAGCAAACGACAACAAAGCCCCGCTGCGTTCACGTTCACCTTTCAAAATTCTTCCACTTGAAAGGTTGCCATCTTTATTTTTGCGGGCAACATGTCTAACGTCACCTTTAAGGAAATGTAAGAACACCTTACAATTATCTACTGGAAGCAAGCTGACACGCGAACCGCCAGCAGCACTCTGTGAAAATAAAAATAAAATAATTAACTTATTGAATTGCTTCACACTCCTCGCTCCTGTTTTCCTCTAGCTGTGTGTTTTGATGGAAGAAGAGAATCAGAAGCATCTGTGGTAAAAATGTAGCCGATCACTGTTTTGGATTTATAATTTGAAAATTAGGTGAATAAGATTTATTAAAGATGTCAGTTTATGTTCTGCCCTGTGCTTTCCATAAAAAGACCGTAATGACTACAAAATAGATTTGGTTTTGTTGTTCCCTCTCCATAACTGCTAATGCTAATATTCTACTCACTAGGAAATCATGTCGTGATAACAGTGGTTTCATTGTTTAAGCTTTACCTCAATATAAAATAAAGAATTGAATTGGTGCGTTTCACCCACTGTAAAAAATGTCCCTTGCCTGAGCAGGCTTGTGAAATGATGTAATGGTATTTGGACCACCGCTAGAGGGCAGCACAGAGACAGCTGAACCCAAGTGTTTCTTTTCAACTAATGAGCATCATTTGGTATCATATCTGGTATTAAGAAAGTTAAGAATCTGAGATATGAATGAATACATGTGTGAGATTGTGTTTTACAAGTGTTTCGAAAAAGACATATGGGATAGATTTCAACTTTTCTATACATTGTATAAGACAGAATGATGCATTACAGAGAAAATTAAGTGGAAGAACACAAACGGCAAGATGTTTATGGGATGGAATTACCCATACTTGGTGGACGTGGAAGAGAGGAATTTATACTCAGGTCCACGTTAAGAACTCTACTACTGCACCATGTTAAATTATGCATATTATGTAAAATATGAGACCAGCTCCCTACAAAATGTGGGGCATGTGTGGACTGCACTTGAAAGATAAAGACACCCAAGTGAATATCTGTTGTGACCTAGCAAGGTCATCTCATATAAGCACTCACTGGCACTGTTGTCCTCACCGGATAATTATATCAATATCCCGTTTAACCATTCTAATTACTGAAGTGTCAAGACTCGTCTATGTTAAATTCTGCCGTGATACATTATTTGGTCCATGGACCATATAGATTTTAGTAGGTTTTTTTTGGGGGGGGGCTAAATGATGAAGATGTACACACATATACTTCAATAAATAGAGTTTTAGCTGATAAATCATAGAACATGTGTGGAAAAAGGCACACACATCAAGTTGCACTATTAAGTTTTCTGATGTGTGAAGTGATTTTGTGTAAAGATATTAGAGAATGTTTTCTCAGTCAATATCCTTACATGGACCCGTCATTTGGCACCATTATCCATCAGCAGCATCAGGAGAACGTCTACATTTCCCAGCTGAGGGATTAATAAAGTATTATCTTATCTTACATACTAGCATTCTTAGCTTTTTTTTTCAACTGCAGAAGATGCTGTACAACAGGAAGCTTGTGGAACACCCCGGTTGATGGGCAGCTGCCAGTTGGCTCATGAATCTGTGCTAGATTTACCCAGATGATCTTTGCATGCTCTGAAATTCACATGCTCTGTGCGTCTTTCTTTGCAGCATCTGTGAGTAGACGACCATAATGAATCCTGTGTACAACCCTGCATCAACAGGGGTCCCCTTTACCAATACTAAGGGTATAGGCTACCCAGGTAATGTGTGTTGTTGTTGTGTAATGATTGAAGCAAATATCATAATTACAAGAAAATATCCCGATATCAAGAAAAGTCAAAAGTATTGAATTTTTGTTCTTTTTTTTGGTCATGGTAGCTGGATTCCCTGTTGGCTACGCAACAGCTGCTCCAACATACACTCCCAATGTCTATGCAGGAGCAAACCCAGCCTTCGCCAGTGGTAAGAATGAAGTCCTGCTGGACACTTTTAAGACTTTTTATTTAGCTTCTTCAAAATGAGAATGTCTAACCTTTTTTTTTTTTTTTTTAATCAAAGAAACATTGTAGTAAGCATAACATAGGAAAGTATCTCAATTACATGTAAGGGAAAACAGTGTTTTTATAAATGAGGCCATTGAAAAGTTTGTTTTGTCTTTGATTTATAAAAAAACACAAATAACAGAAAATTGAGCGTTTTAATAACTATGTTTTTGTACATGTGTATGGAGTATGAAAATGATACTGATTGGCTAATGGAGATTTTACATCAAGGATTTGTAAACTGGTCAAGGTTTCAGCCTGCAGACTTTACTTAAGCTGTAGTTAGTAACGACCAATATGCAATACTCCGCTTATTTCTTCATCCACACCCACGGACTGAAAGTGACTGTACATGTGATAATCAGCAGCACTAACTCAAAGTGTCCTCCTCCCACCCAGCCTATGCTCCAGCAGGCACTCCTTTCAAAATGTCTTGCTCTCCCAACACCGGGACTGTCCCACCATACTCCTCCTCACCCAGCCCCTTCGCTGCTGCTGTTTACATGGTCAGGAGCTACCCCCAACAGAACCCCTCTGCACAGGTCCGTACATGTTGGTGACAGATTTTGGCTCTTGGTTCTGGTATTAAAATATTATCCAGATTGGCCTGATTTGTTAAGTCTCATTTAATTTGAATGAAGTCATGTTTTGTTAACTGTTTTGTTCTTCTGTGATCCAGGCACTAATGCCTTCACAACAACAAGGCACTTATTACACACAGCCGCTGTATGCTGCACCGCCTCATGTTATCCATCACACAACAGTGGTCCAGCCAAACGGGATGCCTGCTGCCATGTATGCCCCGTCCATCCATCCTCCGCGCCACAACGGTGTCGGCATGGGGATGGTAGCCGGCACCACCATGGCCATGTCAGCTGGTGAGGATCGGTTTCCATGTCTTATTATCTGTTTCTATATT
Source organism: Enoplosus armatus (assembly GCF_043641665.1). Taxonomy (NCBI): domain Eukaryota; kingdom Metazoa; phylum Chordata; class Actinopteri; order Centrarchiformes; family Enoplosidae; genus Enoplosus; species Enoplosus armatus. The sequence goes on along the minus strand of NC_092200.1, from coordinate 14,440,626 downwards.
TTGTTTACCTCCTTTTTATTTCTTAGAGTAACCACTTGAATGATAAGTGCAAGAAATGCCCAGTTTGCAATCTCAGTAAATCTGGGCCTGATTCTTTGTTGTGAAAGTGTAAGTCGTACATTGTATTATGCTTGGTGTTCATTCTGTGGTCACTTTGCTACTCAGGAACTTTGTTGACAACCCCATCACCAGCATCTGTTGCCCCTCACCCGGTCACGATGCCCACATATCGGCCTCCTGGCACACCCAGCTACAACTATGTGCCCTCACAGTGGTGAAGAGAGGGAAGCGTGAGTATGATGTTGTAGTATTAAGTAAGATTTTTACATGCCACTAATGTGTTTTATATACACGTCTCCCTTCTTGCTTTACGTTCTACTGTCTAACACCTTCACTAATCGTTAAAATTTCACATTTCTACATGTTGCTCTCTCTGCAGGTCAGAAGATGGTAGATATGCATTCACACTCTACTCCAGTGTTTTTTGCTATTGGTGAAGACCTGCCCCGTCAGTGTCTGCAACCAGTTACTCTTCTTCCAGCATAATGTGAATCTTAAACCCAACTACATAGAAAGAGGCCCATTTGGATAGGAGGGGGGTGAAGAATCCCCCATGACCCCTCTCAATGGAATAAGGCTGCATTCCATGTCACACCCCAGCGCCAGCACCTCTACAACCTGCTGCATATCTCACATCAAACAGCAAAGCCTCCATGCAAACTTTTTTCATGGACCGTCATGCAGGTTTTTATAGCTTAAACTCTATAGTGGTGAAAAGGGAGTTTGGAATAGTTTCTTTTTTTTGTTGTTTTTTTTCTTCATTTGGGGAATACATATGATGTTGAATGCATGTGTATATATAGATATATGAAGTAATGCTAGCTCAATCTACCTGCTGTGACAGATGCAAAATCAACAAAAGGCACACATCCAAAGGAACTAAAAGAAAAAAAAGTAATAATCTGCTATGCTGAATCACCAGTGACCATGTCTTACATGTGAAAGAAGAAAAGACGAGAAATGTTTGTTCATGCAAAAACATACCTGCACAAACAAATGCAGACCAAACTGTACTATTTCCACTGCTTTGTGTTTTGGTAAGTGATGCTAGGGTTTTTATTATTTCTCTGACGCAGAGTATGCATTTCATCTCGCCATTTTTTTATAATTTGGGAAAAGGATGGGACTTTGAGTTTGTGCCTCTGACTGATGGCCACTGCAGCTCTTAATCATTCTAAGTGTTTTATTTTCCCTGCCCTGTCAAACGTTTAAGGAAAAGAGTATCGACTTTTCCAAAAGTGTGAAACAGCTTTCGTTTCCTGTTTGAAACATTTTTTGGGTGACATCAATGTTGAAGCTATTTGCTTATTTTAGCCGGAAGTATTCTCGGTGGGGGAACAAGTAGAGGGAGTTGTTGGAAATCATTTGCACCCATTTAAGAGTTAAGAGAGTGAATGAGTAGGAACTGTGTGTGTGTGTGTGTGTGTGTGTGTGTGTGTGTGTGTGTGTGTGTGTGTGTGTGTGTGTGTGTGTGTGTGTGTGTGTGTGTGTGTGTGTGTGTGTGTGTGTGTGTGTGTGTGTGTGTGTGTGTGTGTGTGTGTGTGTGTGTGTGTGTGTGTGTCAAAAAGGATTAAAATAGAAACCATTAAAAATGGTGCCATATAGTGCAACATACCTAGACCTACATCTCACAATAAACAATTTATTCTTAGGTAGGTCTGAAGCACCACATCATTAAATCACTGCTAACTGTGGACATGTTAGGAAAACATGATATATTGTTAAACTCTCTTTGTGAATAGCACTACTGAAGCAAGGCACTAATTCAAAACAGTTTGGAAAGATATCTGACCTTTTACATTTGCTTGCTGTTTTACCTCAAGGTTCCAGGCTAACCCACCAATATCACTGTTTCAGACATGCTTTTCTATGTTGCCTCAGTCACCTCAGTTAAATAATCTGTTTTGTAAATGTTATTTTTGTGATTTTGGTTCTTGTTTTGTATTCTAAAGAAAGACCAAAAATAAAAACAAATATAAGAATAATCGTCGTTATTATGTCATTCTTGTCCCAGAACTGTACCTGTCAGACAGTTATATAATGTTGAGGAAACGTTATCTTCACGAGTGATTACACAACCTCATTCTCCAAATTGTGTCTATTGTTAGCAAGTAAGAGGCTATGTGATAAACCTGTAAACCTGTAGACAGACAGCTACTGCAACAACAAAAAAGCAAACGGCTATGACAGCATCAGCTCTACATACTGTAAAAAGATGTATTTATCATGCCAAATTATTATTTAGAGATGTTATAGCAGTGGGTTGAACAGGGGAGGGCGTCGAAGATTCTAGATGAGCAGAAGAAAAGGGGAAAGAAGAAGAAGACTTCCCAGCATTCAATTCGGCGCGCGAATTTGGATTTTGTTGTGGAGTTACCAACATAGGCGAACTTTACTACATTAACATGTTAGCCTGACAGTTTCAGCTCTTATAAACCTCCAAGTTACGCGATTCTTGGACTCGTTGGTGTAAGTCTTGTTCGTTTTGAAAGGCAGCATCCTTAATTATGGTGTAGTTTATCTAACTAACGTGAGCTTTTGTAGCATAGACTGTATGGCTGCTGAATTATGTTTTTTTAATTAAAGTTGGAAAACTCACAGCTAACTAGCTAAATGTCCACTCGTGTACAGTTTACACTTGACACTCGCTTACGAGATATTCTGAAATTGAAAACAGTCATACTAGCGTAACACAAAACAAAACAGTGAATGCTTTGTTTTTCTCTGATTTTAAAGTGAACCTAAATTGAGCTTTTGCTCCTCCATCTTTAACGTTAACATTATGCGCATTTAACCACTTTGCCTGGCTGTAAGTTAACTGTTAGCTAAACAAAATAACATTACAGCCACGAACCATACAACTGTATATAAATATATAGACTGCTTTTCTCCATATATTGTAGTTAACTTATAATAAGCTTATAATACATGAGAGGCACAGACTGAGGATACCGATAAACCAAAGCTACACTGTTCATAGCTAAGCAAATATAAATTAACGTTAACTACATAACACAGAAGGGAAAAGGACACACAGAAGGGAAAAGTGTATGAGGGATTTATTGTTATTTGTGAACAGTTGCAGCTTGATTGACTGGACTGAAATAGAGCTGAGCGTGTAGCATAATGTAATGGTATTTTACTTTTAGCGACCAACATGTGTGTGAATTGAATCATACATGAATACGTAAATGTGTGATGAACATTGTTCTGTTTTTGGTTCTGGTAGTTGGAGGACTGGCTGGGTTTCAGCAGTGATTGGAGGATGAGCAGCCCAGGACAGAGCAGCGGGACAGCCAAACCAGCTGACCTCTTTGGAGATCTATGGAGGCAGCTCAGAGAGTGCCACCAGAATACACTTCAAGGTAACTGACCCATGATGGGCAAGTGAATTTCCTTAATGGTTCATGTAGGTTATACTGAAGTCAGATACTAAAATGAAATCTGTTTGAGGTTTTTTTTTGCATTGTGTTTCACTCTTCAACATTGCATTTGTTGCTGCTTTTAGAACTGGAGGCAAAAGTGAGCAAGCTGAAGAAGGAGCGCTGTTTGTGAGTATACTAGTGTCACTATCTTTTAAAAAAAATATATAATAATGATGATGATGATAATGTGAGTATTTTTGACCCTGGCATTGGAAAATTATTTGTGGTTGTTAAAATATATTCTCGTGTACTTTAGCTACCTGTCATTGTCTTTTCCACAGAGATGCCCAGAGACTTGAGGTGTTTCACGGTCGCAACCAGCAGCTGAAGGAGCAAAACAAAACCCTTCAGGATGCCATCAGTCTCCTGGAGGAAAGGTAACTTCCTCCACAACAGGTTAACTTTGCTGAATCAATGTGTTACACAGACCAGCAACAATGTTCACTGTTTCCAGGCTCCGTGCAGGAGAGTGTGATCGATGTGCCATCTTGGGGGAGAACCTGAAAAATAACCAGGATCAGAATTTGCGCCTCATTGCCAAACTGAGTGAGTTTACTCATTGTTCTTATTATTCCACTGACAGATGGAGCTGCGTCTAACTGCAGTTCATTGACCTCTCTGTTGTAAAAAAAATTAGCGAACAAATTTATGTTGTTATGGCTCTAGAGATGGCATTGTCAGTCTGTCACTTTGTCAGTTGGGCCACCATTTTGAGACTGAAATATCTCAACTATTCAACTATTGAATAGAATCCCATGAAATTTTGTACGGACATTCTTGTTACCCAGACAATGAATCCTAATAACTTTGATAACCCGTTAACTTTTCCTCTAGCTCCAAGTCAAGTCAAAATTTATATCCAATACATTGGTTAATGACCAAAACTAATAATATTGAAGTTCCCATCATCCTCAGCAGCATTATGATTTTAGTGCAAATTTGCAAATGTTAGCATGCTAACACTCCAAACATGGTATACATTATACAGTAGCTGCTAAACATCAGCGTGTTAGCATTGTTATTAGGAGCATGTTAGCATTTAGCTCAAAGCCTCACAGAACCACTAGCATGGCTGTATAAATATAGCCTGTGTTCATAAGAACCCATGACGTGTATTCCTGTTGTATATTATGTGTCTATACTGACTATACCAGTGTACCACAAGATATGGCTACTGGCATGTTGAAGCGCATAATGTCATTAATTGTGATGTAGCGTGTGTGAAACACTGTTTTGTGTCATTTGTTCCCCAGAGAATGAAAGAAACAGCCTTGACGATGAAAACAGAAAACTACATGCTGAACTGCAAAAATTAAAAATGTCTCGGTAAGCTCTTTTATTGTGTTGCAGTCATGTTTAATCACCATGTTTTCTTCGACATTGTAAAAATGTTCAGATGAATGAAAAACATGGATTTTTCTATATTTTTATCAGCAGTTTTTCTGTAAAAGCTGCTACTACAAATACTGTAGGTCCTGCAGCCAGAACATAAAACATAGTGATTTCACTTCTTCAATGACTGCTGTGATTTAATGTTTTAAGCTGTAGTGGTCTGCATAGGAATAAGCATTTACAGTACAGTAAGTTTCAGTTCCCAGTTAAGCAGCGCAGTGTTGTTTTTATCAGCTCAGAGCACCAGCAGGCGTCATCCCCGGAACAAGAAGAAGGCATCATCCCAGACTCACCAATCCTGCCAAGCTCACTGCCCGTGGCAAAAAAACTTAGGAGACGTAAACATATTGGCAAAATTAAGCATGTTCGCTATGCGGAGATGCCTCTCCCACAGTCTAACAATTCGCTCTTCAACGGTCAGTCTGCTTTAAAGTAACTTTCAGACTTTTGAATGCCTCCTTCTGTTATCTGAGTCACTTGTCTGAAGGCACCAAGTCTTCTAACGTGTGTTGTTCTATTTTTTTAAGACCTAAATAAGGAGCCTGTTGATGCTACAAAGAATACTGGAAGAGCAGAAGTGCTTGTACCTAACACATGTGAACTGGACACATCCCAAACCTCAAGTATGCCAATTATATCATCATTATTTTAGAATGAACAAATGTGAAAACAGGAAGACTACTTCTGGATTTTTAGAGAACAGGAATTGGAAACCATATTTATTTCCTACTATTAGAACATGTCTGTTACTTGAATTCCTAGATGCGCACTAGGCAACTTTTATCTAGAGGCGTAGTTGTAAATTCACCCTGTAACCTCAGATTCAATTCTGGTGTACAGCCACCTTTCCTCTCAGAGGACTGATGAGTGAAAACTCAAAAGTACAAACTGTCTCTTGCATAGTAATCCACCCCTTTTTGTTTTCATTTGATATGAAGCATCATAGACCTGCAGGGATTGTAGACATGATCATACTTTTTACAGTTTTCTTTTTTTTTAAATCTTGTCTGACATGATTTCTGGGTATTGAAGTTTTAAGAAGATTGAAAATGTTCAGTTGCCGTATGTGCAAAGTTGCTGATTGTGAGATATGTTAAAGTTACTGATGGGTCTCTGTCTCATTTCAGATGATGGGAATCTAACTCTTGAAGAAGCGATAGCAGAAACCTGTGCCCTTGAACTTCTTGACAAGCCTCACATGGTAGGTAGGCTTCATACAGGTGTAAAGTCATCAGACAGACAATAAATATTTGTCTTATTGGGCAGGTGCCTTACGTGAAGTTGACAACTGGTGTTGGGCACTGAAAGTTTTCCACAGGACTACACACAAGATTGGTCCAAAAGATTAAACCCTTATGCACCTTCAGCAATGACAGTTTTACTCATCTGTCATTTTTTGCCATACGTTTTGCAGAAAATGTACTGTGTGAAGTGAATAATTGTATCTTAGCGCAGGTATTCAAACTCATTTAGCTCTTTGGATTGTGTCATTTCTTTCCTTGTTGTCTTTTCTCAGAAGACAACTGCAGGGCAGCAAAGCAGCTCAAAGTCTCCCTGGAAGAATGGCGTCAGTTTTAAGTAAGGATGACAACGGCAGTATAAGTTGTAAACTTACAAATTCCACATGAAGTGGATGACATATCATTGAAGAATTTAAAGTCATTTTGTGTAGAATTTGAAAAATTCAGACTTGACAGAATAAGCCGCTAACCCCCATGAGTTGTCTCAAAGGAACACAGGGAGTGCACCAGTTCTGACTGGGATGGTTGATTTCTTTACTCTGTTGACTACATTACAATACCACCGTGTTGTTTCCTGATTATTGGACTGAATTTTGTTCTCTATCCATGCAAACAAAAATCATTCCAATAGCACAACCGTTGTAGTATTTCTGTCTCTGACTTATGGCATTACTGCTCCTCCCTTTCATCCACCCTGATCCACAGTCCAGACTCGACCTCAGAGAGGTCCCCATCACTTCTCCCACGTGTCAAACGGTTTTCAGAGAATGGCTCCATTAATAAAGCAAAACGGAAGAAGGAGGAAAGTGAGCCGGAGGTGCAAGAGGAGGACAAACAAGGAATCCAGGATGGGTTGGGCAAACAGAGGGAAGGCAAACACATGCAGCCTGAGCTGATCAGACGAACCTCCACACCTTTGAACAATCAAAGCTCCCAGAAGGAGTCATTGGACAGCAAGGTTAGAGATATGTCCAGAAGACTTGTATGAATGTGTGGGGAAAGCAGCGTATCAGAAGATGAAGAGATGAATTACAGCACTATTTTCAGCCCAAATCTGATGTCCTGGCATGTCTGATGATATATATATTTAGAGAGAGAGAGAGAGAGAATTTCAGCTGTTAACAAAAAAGAAAAAGAAGCAATATAAGTAGGACAGACTAATTCCTCCATATGGTTTCAAAATGTCATGTGATTCCTTTAACATTTAACAGGTTCAGTCAGCACAAAATGGGACTTCCAACCACCAAAGGCTCAGTGTTTCCTGTATAAGTCCTGCGTTCAAGAAGCCAAATGTTAAAGGAGAAGCAAACAAGGACGGTGTTAGGAGGAAAGACAATCCGCCGCAGGATCTGAGTGCCTCCCATCAGCTACCTGAAGGAGAAGATGGTGAGTTTGCAAAGCAATGCACACCATTTGAAAGACAGGCTGAATGTTGTACAGTTCAATTGAATGTGACCACGCTGACTCTGCTCTCCCAGCTGAAAGGAAGCTCAAAGTGGAACCCATGTGGAGCATTGACCCTGCGCTCGCCCTGTCCATGTATGACAGTGAGTGGAGAGGAGACGAGGTACAGTCACATGACCTGATGTACAGCAACAGTCACTGGGTTCATTCAACTTGTACTGAACTTGTATTGTCATTTAGCAAATATGGGGCAGTTGGAGACATGTGACCACTGTTGTCAGGATTTTTTATGACTATGAATGACATGACTGTATATGAAGAGACAGAAAATTGGAACTCTGTGTTCTGGATGAGTGATGTCTTGTCGCTGATGTTTATTTGGAAATACTGATCTGGATGTATTGGGTGGATGGAGTCTCTTACACCAGGCTGTTTATCTGTATGTTTATCTTTCAGCAAAAGGAAGAATTTGTAGATACCGACTGCACTTGGGTCAGTCACAGCTTACTCCAGTGTCAGGGAGAAAATGCCCCGGACAGAAGGGACAGTGTGTCTGGTGAATATAAACCACAACTTTTAGATCAATTTAAACACAAGCTGATCGGTCTTATGTGCAGAGCATTTTTTGGAAAATATGTCAGATATGCTGTGATAAAAATATTACCAACAATTCTATCTGTCTCTTTTCAAGGACTTGGCAAGAAGGCTAATGACAGTTTGGATATGATGTTTGACACAACAGCTTACGGGGAGTACAAGTCTTACAACAGTTCACACTTAGGCCAGAGCCAGCCCTGTGGTGATGATGACGATGATGACGACGAGGACGATGGTAGGCATTTAGATTTAGGGAAACTGTATTTGTTATCGTGTAATTAGTATTTCTGTTTGACTTTGGATGTCAGTTCTTAAATGTAACTGGTGTTCATGTCTTTATTTTAATTTTTAACTTAATTTTCCCAAATTAGAACAAGATCCCCCTGAAAACACTCTGAGCCAAAGTAAAGAGCACAAAGCACAGTAAGAAACCCTCCATCAGCCTCCGTCAGTAGGCTCTGATTTCGTTTATGTTGTCGTCTTTTGGGGTATTTAAAAAAATAAAAAGCATGCTGTACTACTTTAACAACTCATCTAATCCAGAAGATGTTCTTGGATGATCAGATGGAACCCAGTGAAATTGTTTATTCTCATCAACTATAACATCGATTGACTTCAGTCAATATTCCACCATCTACATTTTCTCTTTTTGCATTAGACGCCCAACATTTGCACACGTGGCTGTGGTTCGCAAGAAAGACGAGAGAAGAAAACTGAAGGGCACAACCTGCAAGGAATGTGAAATTGTAAGTACTTTGATCATGAAGCTGAGTAACACTGACATGTTTTAACACCGACCCTATTTTAAGGATGTTTATTTCCGACAGTATTACGCCCACCTCCCAGAGGAGGAAAAACGGAAAAAGTTGTCTGCATGCTCGAGGCACCGGTTTCTGTATATTCCTCCTTGTACTCCTGAAAACTTCTGGGAAGTTGGATTCCCGTCAACTCAAACATGCATCGAAAGAGGTAATAATGATTTTTGACTTGCTAAAATGTACTGTGTGGTTAAACCCTCCATTAAACCATGATGCAAAATCATTAGCAGAACATTTCCTCACATTCTCACTATGTCTTTGGTGTTACAGCATCCCATAGTAACATGAAAAATACATACAGATAGGAGTCATAGTACGATGAGGAACACTGAGATATAATTTTCCTTCTAGGTTATATCAAAGAAGAGAAGACCCCACAGGCTCGTTCTCGGAGAAGACAACCATTCAATGCTTTATTCTCCCAAAAGCAGAAACAGCAGGAGAGCTGAACACGTACGTTTGAATTGAATCCCATTTACAGTATATGAAGAACAGGCTTGTCACTGTGTTACATTGCACTGGGAGCACAATGAAGCTGTTTATACAGTGACCTTATTAAGAATGTCGACCCCTTGTCCCGTCTTTTTGTTTTTATGTCTGTAATTTCAATGTACGGTCTTAATGTACAGACTGACTGGTTTGTTTCATTTGTTAATAGTGAGTATGCTTGGGATGTGTTTTGATAAATAAAAAATAACTGCATGTCTATGGAGTGACGTAAATGATCCAAATTATGCTGCAGTTCTTCATTCAGTGTGATTTTAACAGGATCACATGTCACTGTGGTTAGCTGAATTACTAAGAGCACACTGCAAGCACAACATGTACACACAGATCATTTTATTTGGTCAGCAGATTATCAGCATGCAGATGAGAAATTACAAAAATAATGTGAAAAAATAAAATACTTTTTTCTAGAAAAAGAATCTCTTTAGGGAGTGCAAGTTGCAGGTTAATCTCATCACAACTGGGATTCTCTCTCAGAATACACCAGCAGGGCCTCTCCAACATGGCTGACGACCACACTGGAACCCAACAGAAGCAAAGAAATCCTTAATGGTTAGATAATGACCTGTCTAGCTCCAGTGTAAAATAAATAATAAAGAAGACAAACTCATAGAAACTATGACATGAAAACCAATTACTTTTAGTACCTAAAATATGCAAACAAGGTACTTACCACATAAGAGCTGGAGCATTAATATCCATGTAGAAAATAAATGGTGAGAGGGCCATGGCTGAAACCTGGAAGGGCAGGGTAGCAAAATTGACCAATTGTCTTTTGATTGGGTTAATTATGATGCAATTAATTCCACCCTAAAATACTATCAAACCTACATTTGAAAAGTAATGTAAAAAAAAAAAAAGATTAAAAAAATCACCTTAGACAAAAAGATCCAGACCCCTAAGTGTTCAAGGGAAAATCCACTTTTCATTTTGACCGTGGCCAACAGCAACAAAAACCCCAGCAGAGCACTGTTAGATGAAACACAATGAACTATGGGTAACTTTTAAAGGATAATGGCTGATGGAAGTACTTTGAAGACTTGTGTAGTTGTAACCACATGAAGGTAATACTGTTGTGCACTTCTCTGATATCTCACAAGGTCACATTGACAGTCTGGACTCTGCATCAAATGACAACTGGGGGTTAGGGGTTAGGGTATCTAATTTGATACTGTATAATGTATTATATTCTAGTATTGCTTTGCACTTTAACCTATAAGATTATTTGGCTAAACTATTGTTCAAAATGACAAAAGCTATTCAATATACAGTGATTACCAAATAAAATAGAAGTTCACCTGGCACAGCAACCACAGTGAAATGTGAGGGACTGAAGGGAGGGGAACCCCAAGGCACCGGTGAGGTCACCTGTAGCGGGACAAAGACCTTAGCAAGTACAAATGTACACAACGTATTCTTTAAACGTTTGCCATGGGATGACATGAGAGTTACAACACAGCAGACCCTGCTGAGACAATTCTAGGAATGAAATTGGGTTGTTGCAACTTTTATTATCTTTAGCATTTAGCCACACTAAGAAATATGCATACATCTGCACATTGTCATGCATACCTGTTGGGTGAGCAGCAATGGCCAGCAGCAGTACACTGTTATGTAAAGGTAGGAAAAGCAGAAATTAGCTGAAGCTGCACTAGCTAATATGCTTGACATTAAATGATTTAATCTGTCAGTGTTACATAGAGCTCACAAGTATCTCTACAGCCTTTCTGGAGGCACAAGCAAATAACTTTACCTTTTACAATCACGTCATTAGAAGAGGTTATCAGTATTGTCATCAAATCAGCTATTACTTGTATGTAGTTCCTGATTTCTGAACATACATTTGTAACCCTTGTAACTCAAATGATGGGCACTACAAGTACTAGTTGTGTTCAAAACCTTTCAAAAATATTTGAGTTTAGACCATTTAAGACATTGTACAACTTTCTCAGGGCGTGTAAACACACTGCCAAATGAGTTCCACCCATAAATTAAAGTGATGTGTCAGATCCAGTTATTTAGAATGATTTATTCTTACCTGAACAAGTAGTTGATGCAATGTTGTTCAAGGTCACTACAATGAAAACATCACAAAAACAAGGCACTAATTAGGTAAAAAGTGTTTCTATGTTTTCTACTATTATCAACAATGCATCATTGTGCTTATGCTTACCTCAGATTACTGGGTTTGTAGTGAATTTGAAGTACCCTGTATGCACCTGAAAAATGAAATGAACATCTTATGTGGGCTCACTTCCAAACCTACTGCATTTCAACATTCCTTACTTTCAAGATGTTTTTTTAGTAAGTAAGTAAGACACAGCACACCAGAGGAGGGAGGGATTAACATATCTTCTAGTAAATCTGTCATTTTCAGGGTGAAAACTGATTCGGATGATTCCTGGTTAATGCATATTTTTACGGGTATTATCTTAAACACAACATTTGACACCACTAATCCTTCTAATCTGGGTTGTGCTCGTCTAGGTCTCACCTCACACTCACAGCCTCCACTGATTGTTATGTTTCTTTCAATCATCCGTGGTGTCCCTCAAGGCTCAAACATCGGGCCGCTCTTTATGCAACTCTCGAGCTATTACAGTTAACAGTGTTAGCATCTCTGTATATTTTTATACTTACCAACACAGAATAGATGGCCGACAGCCCACAGGTAACCACTGTAGTCAAACTGCAAAATATGCAGAATAGATTTGTTGTGACCCCAAAACACTTGTATTCTTCTTCCCAAGAACAGCAAGGGGAATGATAGCATTGTATTGTAATAAGAAATCCACCATTTGATGATGATGATGAATAATTACCTGAGGATCATATAGAGGGAGGTTGATGGCTGAGAGCAGCATGAAGCATATGCTACAAGAAGAAGAAGAAGCACATTTAAACATGTAGTCGTGTAAAAGGGAATAGCTTTGTATTTTTAAGTATAATCTGGCTTTTATTTGTTACTGTTTTATTGCTGAACAAGAGCTAATAAGATAAACATATATAATAATAATAAAGAATTGGCAAAAATGTTGACATCTGTAAAGTTCCATAACGATCCATGATGGAAACTCACTGTATCACTGCTGAGGTGGAGGAAAATCACAAACCTGATCAATTTCAGCCATTGCGCCTTCTGTTGATGTAAAGAGAGAGAGATATAAGAGTGGTGGTTAAAGCTTGTACAAGATAGAGTATGTGGCTGTCAAGACAATTCAAGGTCATAAAGCATTCAAGGTCATATTTTTTTTCACTTCATTTGCTTCCAGTGAGATAAGATGAGGAAGGGTACTGCACATATTCACATACAGCGGGCAGGGCAGGCTCTTACCTCTCTATGGACGGCCTTCACGATTATGAAACTAACAACATGAGAGGAATTCTGAAGAGTGAAGAAAAAAGGAATGTCCTGGACGAGCAAAAGAAAAACAGTCATTTCACCAGTGGTCAAAGTAAGAGAACCCACCTCCCACCTGTATATTCCGAGCAAGGCAACAATCTATTATATTATTTAGGATATAGTTAGTGTAATAAGGGTGGTTAGGTTATATGACGTACTATGCGTGATAAGGCCCTGGAACCAGCATATATGTTTCCTACAAACAGGAGGGAGCCTGGAAGCCAGGAAAGAGCTGCTGATCTGTAACACAACATTAAAACATATCAAACAAAGCTCTTAATAATCCAACTGCTTATCGGCAGCCAATGGAAACAGTCAAGTATCAGTCCTACAGTAGTACGTAAAAAGTACCTGGTGATGCGACTCATTTCCACCCATCCCAGTTTCCCGGAGAGTAGAAGCAGGACAGCCCCGATAAACGTCTGCCATCTGGAAATTAGCATATTTCTCATGTTAGTTAACATAAACAGCAGGTTCGGGTATGAATTTTGTATTTCATCACTCCTTTATATGGTGCACAAAGACGTCATTTGTAATGGGTATAACATTAATCAAGATGCAGATTTAAATTCTTAAAGAAGTGAAGTGTGAATATGAACTGTTCATGAGCAACATTTGACCTTTAAGACCATTCTAAGTGTTGAATTTTCATTATTTGTTTGACCTTTTAAGTATCTGGACACACCCTGTAATGACCATGAAAAGATCAAACAGAAAGAGGTTCCACATAAAATATTTACCTTCAGATACTCACCCTTGAAATAAGGTTGGATAGGTGAATTTTAACACTGACAGGACAAACTGAAAAAAACAAAAAACAAAAAACTTATCAACTTATCATTCTGATAACCACTGGCACCAAACCCCTTTCAAAATTCTTCCAATTCAGTGTGTCCCTAACTATCTTCAAAAGCACTTATTTTGGTATAACACAATATATGAATATATTATTATTGGTGGGATTCACCCTTTGATTCGGCATACTGTACATCCATCAACATGTCTTTTTTTTTTTTTTTTTTTTTACAACTTTTATTTCCTGCAAAAGTTCTCTACCAAAATAACAGTAGCGGTTTTGTTGACACTGCTGCTGTGGTGGGTCTCGTTCACGCCCAATCAGTATCAACAAATGGAAAAGGATCTTAAGCCATGTTCCCGTCATGGCCATCACTGATGACGAGGGTTACATTGCAATTTCCCGCAAATTTTAAAGGAATAAGTCACGTTCTCTACAAGACTTTACATGGAGACTTGCTGTGAGAAATAATGTGGTTCTTACTTGGAGTTCACGCCGAACCAGCTCGTCTTAAGTTAGTTAGCACTTAACTAATGCTTTTCCGATTTCAATCTCCCTACTCACCTTATTCGTGAAATATGATACAACGAAAACAAAGCTAAAAGCGAGGCCAGTAATATGTCTCCTCCACTGCATTTTGACCTGCCGACACACTGCAGCAGGGACATGGTTCCTGACAAAAAATAGTACTATATGTGATGCATGTTGCCTGTTTCAAACTAGAGACATTTCAAGATCGGAAACTTCCCTCACTGTCCCTGATGACACGTCAAGACGTTGTGAGACAAAGATCGTCTATATTTGGGAAGACCCTTCATGCAACTTCGTGCAGGCGCGTTTTCTCATTTTCTGCAGGACATTTTGGTATGGAAGCAAATATACCAACATGTACTGTGGTATGTCGATCATACGAAATTAGAAAGGCTTACATGTACCCCTGTATGGAGTCATAATGAATCGTTTGAGACATTTTTCAAGCAGAAATTTAAAGTTATTATATCTTGGCCTCTGCTACGTTGATTTCGACCATTCTTGGTCACTGGAGTGCCCTTAAAGAATGCCTTTCCTCTTTGGCACAATTTTGCACTAAAACTACATCACTAAAAAAATATATAAGTGAACAAATAAAAATAAACACAAAAATATACCTTTCAAATCATAGCATCATACATCAATCAGTCGTGATGTACATTGTGATACAAAACATGGCACCAATCAAAATCATTTTGCCATTACTTAAAACATTATGAAATAGCTTAAAATATCTAAACGTCGAACGTTTTCATAATGCAAAATGACAACAGAAACACTATCGTGTCATTTAGTTATTGATGAAATACGAGTACATCAGCCTGGGCTAAATTTTGTCACGTCGTTACGGTATCCCGACATTGAGTCAGAGTGACACTTCCCTACTTTCCTTTGATAAGGGATCATTTGTCTCAGGGGCAGTCACGTGGTGTCCAGCAAGTTTCCGTGTTGACAGAGAAATGAGCAGGAGAGACTGTGGCTGGTCGGTGTTCAGTGTCTAAAGAGGATGGTGTGCAGTCATGGCTTTTTTAAAGACGCGAGAACGACCTAAAGAAAGGTTTGTGCTGCTTCTCCTGTCGCTAACATGACATTGTTTCAGAGAGCGGGGTCACTTTGTGGGTTTAGTCGGAGCTCCGCAGTACAGCCCGCGGTGTGTTTTCCTCGGCTGTGGATGGGTCCCATTATAAGGGCGATTCCGCCAAAAGAGTGACATTTCCGTCCCCAGCATATTATTGTATATTAAATGTATAAACACAAGTAATAATATAATACAAATTATATACAAAACACCGTACACATGAATCATTGTAGAAATTACAGATATATATTTTTTAAATATTTTTTAAATATTTTAAAAAGGCATCCAAAACACTGATACATAGCATTTCTTGCCTGTCCCCACAGCCAAACGCTACACTTTACCACAATGCATCATGAACAAAATCCTTCCAAAATCTATTTTTTTTTGCATTTAAGTGTGACTCCATATTCTATCTACACTTGTAAAACAAAAGTTTTACAAAAACGTCATTATATTTTGGTTAAAATTCACATTTTAGTGCTGTCCCCAGGTTTTCACTCATTGCTGTTACCCAAACACATTCCCGCCTCTGAAAATTTTGGAATATTCCACCAGTGACATTTTCTGCAGGAAGTGACATCATTTGGGTCTTCTGCAAGTCATGGGGAGACCAAAAGTAAGTTATCTCATTTATTTTTCCTTAAATTTAATGATATATTAGCTGTGTCAGAGACGGTCAATCTAAAAACTCAGTCCTGTTACCTCAATTATCTCTAAGACGATATTTGTTGATATCAAAAGTAAAATATTCAGTTAAATCTTAAGAATGTGCTCCATGTGCTCAAGCTACTAGCATAGATGCTAAGTGGCTAGATTTCACACAATTGCTAATTTTATGCTAAAAACTCATTGCTGTTACCCTCATTGCTGTTACTGTTCAAATAAAGAGTAACAGCACTGAGTTGGCGGTAACAGCAATGAGTAGGCTAGTGCCCTCTGATGCCCTTTTATATTAATTAAAAGAATACAATGAATGAATGAATGTAAATAATATAATGAATGAATGAATATTAATTAGTTTACATGATTGCATACATTTTAAATGAAATAGGCTAACTAAAGTTGCTGTCATCTGAGATCAGTTTTGTGAATCATAATTACAGGGACCATTGAGTAAAAGTAGGGGTTTAACAGGTTTTTCTGGCCAGCCTGAGATGATATTCTGTGGTACCTGTTCGATGATATTGTGTCCGTCATCAAACCCCCTAAACCAGTCACATCACGTCATGTGGAAATTGACAAAGAAATCTGGGGAAAGCTACAGAAAGTCTTAGAAGAGGTCAGTTACTTGTTTTTTTTAAATCTATTAAAGTCATGATTGGTGTAAAACTGGGGATAATGAATATATTTTGTAGAAGGTGTAGAATATTTTCAAATTTATTGGAAATGATGGTCAATGCATAGATCCAAGAACGTAACATCTTAACTTTTTGTCTGTGTCCATTTTATCTTATTCAGATGTAAAGAACCAATACTGTGGATCCGTGACATGCTAAAGGGAGAGAAGCAAGACAAACCGACAAACCACTACAGTACATCGCTCTTTCTCGTCTTTCACTGTGTCATACACAAAGGCACAAAGCCAGTACGTTTACACACACACACAGAATTCAGATCTCTCATTCAAACCTGATGTCTCACATAGTTTGCAGTTGGTGGGCCTTTCCTTTTTTACTCCCATTATACTACCTCTAACAGTTTTTTGAAATGTTGATGTATTTTAATAATTTTGTATATGTTCTGTCTTTTAATCTTACCAATACTAGCAACAATGTATTTTAATATGATGTTCTTCATGTAGCTCAGTAGTGCAATGGGTTTGACACAATAAACAGATCACACACACTCACATAACGCACTCACATACTCATTCCTGTTACCGATTTTCATTCCTGTTACCAAATGTTTTTTTCTGATTATTCAATTGTTTCTTCAAAAATAAAGAAAATAAACTGTATTTTTACATTTATATTGGTTCCAACAGTTGTCTGATTGCTTAATGAAATACATGCTCAATCTTTGGATTAAATTTGTTTTTTTTATGTCCTATAAAGGAAAAGGTTTGATTTGCATTCTTAGAGAAATACAACTCTGGTCAAAATATAGTAATTTTTTTGTCATAAATATTAGTATTTTCATCATGTAACCAACCATTTCTTCTACATTAACTCTTTTTCTAATGGAAAAAAATGTATGTGGTTGATATTCTTTTAAACATGGTTTTAAAATGGCATTTGAGTTTTGGTAACAGCAGAGAAAAAAATGCAATGATAATAAACTTTCGAAAGTTGCAATAAATTAAATAAAGTAGCCTGAGATTGACCAGTACTCATTTTGAATGAGTAAATGTGTATATTACTAAATTCTATATTGAAATGGAATGAAAAATGAAGTTTAATTTTGAAGAGTTACAACGAGCAAATTGCACTCTTTTGGCGGAATGACCCATAACGTAGCTACGGCTGCGCCACTCAGCCTAATGAGAGCTTCACTGTCAGCTGTGTGATGCACTCTTATCATTGAAGGCATAATGAGGGGCCTCGGTGAGGAGCAGGAGTTCAGTCCGCAGGAGAATGTGTGACTGTGTGCTGTTGAGAACGCAGTGTAGTACAGTCTATTGTTATGAAATGAAACCTATTTTAAATCCTGGTATGACTTTCTATAACCTTAAAAAACCCACGCAAGTTTCTTCTTGACCTGACGGGAGCAACAATATACATATATATACATCTGATGTGAGTGTCCCCACAGAACTATAGAGTGCATAATGGACCATATAGCGGCCATAGTAAACAAATGGAAAAAGTAGCATCCTATTGAATAAGTCCTTGTTGAATTATATATGTCCCAAATTTACCACAAGCTCCATCTCTTGAAAGCTTTTAAATGATGGCCCGGATCTAAAGTGAGGCATTGAATTTCCAGAGTACACATAGCCTGCTGTAGCCTGGAGGGAGGATTGCTCAGCTCTGAAGAATGGAGGAAGAACTGTTTCAACAACAGCTGGGATGTGCTGTTTGCAGACCAGTGGTTAAACTACACATTGCGTTTATTAGTACAGTGAATAAGGATGCATATCATATAAATTCGAGTCATAGGTTGATTACACTTTTGCTTAAGTGGCGATCGTAGAAATCGTCCTCTATGACGTTATCATACTAACAAACCATTTTAGATTTTTATTGAACGATTAATTCCTCGACTCAATCTGATACCAGTTCTCTCTTTTTTTTCCAAATTTAAAATCTGTTCACCTCTCTGAGTGGAACTCATTACATTAACTTTTTCCAGAGGCCAGGGATTGCTGTGCCACTAACAACTGAGTCAACTGAATGAATGTAACGGTGAAGACACTGAATTTTATAAAGACGTTGACAAAGAAACTGTGAAAGCAAAATTCTGGTATCTTATTCTCATAATCGTGACCACTCTGCCTGATGAGTCATGCTAACTTTGCACTCGCCTCCTTTGTTATAGAGATTTGGGAAACGCGACTCTGGCAGAACAGCGTCTATCAGCCCTGTCGGTGTGAGGCTCCCTAAAGCTTTTCAAATAAAATAAAAGCGATAAAAGAGTTTAGTATGTTGACAATGATGTGAAGGTCTATGAGCTGCATCAGGTGCAGCTCAGTTTACTGCATTAAATATTAATCATGTGAATAGGAGCTAGAAAGGAAGACCTGTATTTGTCATAGTAAAATAATGGTTTCACCTCCAATTTAAAGCACTGATTTGAAGGTCATTCTCCATATGAGCATCAAACAAATGTGAAAAAAAGAATTTAAAATCGTTTCATCAACTCTTCCACAAGTCTAAGTTATTCTCTAAATATATGAGTAGTTAACTTACTTGCGTTTACTGTATGAAGTGCTTATAAAGCTATTCTTCCAAGGTTCAAGCTGTAAGCTGCAAAGTACAGTTCTGTAAAGGAAGGAAGTGAGTATGTCACACTCTTAAAACCACATTACTATTAAGCAGTAATGTGGTTCTAAAGCACTATTACTGGTAAGCAGAAATACTTCACCAAAAACATTTAGGATTTCTGGAAACTGTGGATGGTGTAATGGGTTCCACTTCCTACTCCCAGTAGGGATGAGCACGAAGGACATGAAGCAAATATGTGTTTGTAGCTTTAACAATAACAGCAGGAGAGATCCAAATCATTCAAATGTTATATGTTACAAAGGCTAGCCTTCTCTCAAAATAATGATACCATAGTCATAATATAATGGTGCAACATTGTTCGCACGTTGGATTATGATTACGACATTTATGCCGTCACTTTGTCCTAGACAACATTTGGATGGCAACCAGCCTGTGATCAAACCTGCAGATCCAGTGCTGGTGACATATTAGATTTACATTGCTGTGACTTTCAACATTCAACACAGGTATTTACATTTAAAGGCACATACCTTTTTTTTTGGCCACATAGATTTTTATCTAAATTCACATGCGTAATTGAAGAGTTTGTCTTAATGAATAATAATAATAATAATTAAGAGTTTGTGCATTTTTCAACTGATCATTATAAAATATAGACCTGTTTTACCCGCTGTATGTGCCGACATTACTGATGTAAACAAACCTGTGACTGCATCTCAAATATTAAGAGTACTCCACCAATTTAGCGTTGCACTCCTGTAACATTGTCTGACTCACGATGGACAGTTGGACCAGATATCGAGTGACATCAGACTTCACGCAGCTCCCTCTGGAGCCTCAAAAGGCTTCATACAACATTTTTTCACACATGCAGTGGTCCTCCCCAACACCTGTAAACAGCCTTTAATGTGTAATATTGGTGGAGTTCCTCTTTAGTAACTTAGATTTAATTGTTTCATGTTACCTCACACTCCTCTATTGTTGTTTTCCCACAGGTTTTCGCTCTTGTTGCTGGATTTGGAGGAATATTATTTTGAGCAGCACACTGCATACCACGTGACAACCAGTTCAAAGAAGGAGAGGTACTTTAGATTGTTAGCGATAATGCTTCATCTGCAACCAGCAACAACATAAATCACTTCACAATGGCCTCAAAGACTGCTTTCAAATTGTGAATGTGGTTTACTTGTTAATCTTCAGCATGGGTTTCCTTTTATTTCAACCTTCCTGTCATAATATGTGATAATCCTGATCACCATGATGTGACCTTAAAACCCAATAGTGTGTAAAAACCAAAATTAGTTGTAAACTCCTAGATATGCTTGTCGTACTTGTATTGAACTGATCAGGTGTTTGCAGGTACTGATATTTGGTCAAAGGCTTTAAAGCCTGTGGCAGTTGTGTTAGCCTGTAATAGGAGCAGCTGTTCAAACACCATCTTATCCTGTTATGGAGGCTTGAGCAAACTAAAAAGAGTCACAAAACAAGAACAAGATTATTCAGACGATTTAGTTGCATTATCATGTCAAAGGGAGGAATATGAGAACGATTAATGCTAATTCTTGAGTTTACACCAGTTTTTTGTTATTGTTCGCACACCAACATGTGATATGAACTTTACAGTGATAATTTTGCTTCTTCATTCTGTGTCATTAATACAATTCTGCCAATCTCAAAACACAAATATTTGCATATTTATTGCACTTGGTAAATTATTTAATTATTTTTCTATAAACTGTTGACTGTAAAATGTTTCCCCCTGTTTTGTTAACAAGCTAGCATCTAATTAGTATATTTTTTTGCCAACTTTTCCAAAAGGACTATTAATAATTTCTTTGTATTATATCTGTGTCCTCCAAAGTATTCATTCTTATATAAGTTTTCATTCATGTATCAGGTTTTATTTGTGTCATTATTTATTGCAGTCCTAAGAGTATTGACATGGTTAACAGTGCTAACAAGCTAGTGGTTAACAGTGCTAACAAGCTAATTGTTCTTCCAGAAAACTCAGAGGCTCGTTCAAGGTCTGCTCCAGATCTGTCATATTTGATCCAGAGGATCTTGCAGAGCCAATTTTAAAGGTTTGTTTTAATAATATGTCTATGTATAGTATGTCTGTTATCTGTTGTTACCAGACAACATGTTTTTTGATCAAACAGGAAATGAGGTATGAAAATAAAAGTTGCCATGAATTGGAAATATTAGTATGAAAACCTTCACTGAGGTCGTTATCTTGGAAAACTGAAGATTGAGAAAAATGAAATTCAAACTCTATTCATATGAAAGCCAGTAGTGTCAACGCAGTTTTCTATTTTGCATGTATTGTATGGATGTCGTATTGTACATTGTATGTCTGTTTTACACTAGATGTAGTAAGCAGGCCTTTGCTAATCATAGTACATAATTATGTGTTGCTGTTTCTTCAGATTCCTCTTCGAGACTGTAAGAAGATTGAGTTTGTGGAGAAAGAGAACAACCCTTTCAATGAGTGAGCATGGCGTCATCTCTACTGTTCACACGTTCGGTTCACACGCTGATGTTTATTTAGTTTGTCAGACTAGTTTGGTAACTTCAAAATGGCGTGCAAATGTTAACCACACTTGGAAACCAACACCTATGAATGAGTGAGCATATCTGATGTATCTGATCTGATCTTTAAATGATACCAAAATTGTTTTTTCATTTATGATTTAGTTTTGGTTGGAGCGTCCTCTTTAAATCTTACTAAGTAATGAACTGCAGTGATATTTCTTGGTATTTTAACGTTTTTGTGTTTTCCTCACAGGCCTAGGCCATCTGTCATCTCTATTTCATGTGTGCAGGTGAGTTACCATTAAAATGTAGATATATTTTCTTTTTTTTGAGACATTGATCTTGGAAGATGCATCAGTGGCTTGTTTGGTCCTCACTTATCTTTTGATTGTCAAGATTTATTATCTTTAATTGTTATTTTTTCATGAAAGTTTGTCAAAGTAAATACCCAAATGTTATTTTCACTTTGATTTCAGGTTATTTACATCAAAGAAAGCAATGTCATAGCACCTTACAGAAATGAAAGGGTGAGTCAGCTGAAATGCAACAGGGGGTCTCCTCTGGTGTTTATATGCTAGGAGCTTTTTGCATGGACGTGACTGTGCCCTTTGTGTCTGTTTGTCTGTACTATGAAAATCTGTGTATGCAAGTCTGCATTTATCATGTTATAGTGTGGAGGTAGTTTAAATAATGTGGCTACAAGGGTGGGTCTTCTGTGCTAAAGTCTCAGAAAAGGCTCCAAGATCTGCTCCTTTATTCAAATGAAACACTTCTCTCATCACTTTGGCAGGGGGCAAAGAAAATTACCTTTCAGTTGGAAGTTTGGAGTAAAACAGAAGATGTCGTTCAAACATTACTCCAGGTATGTAGCTACTCAGAAACAACCAGGATTGGGAGGTGAATTTACGTCCACTGCTACCTCGGAGTCACAGGAACTGGGCAGCGTGTGTTTGTTTTAATGAACTAAGCCGTCAGATTGTCTGTTTCTTGACATTTGCTGCATTTGTTTAACTGTGTTGCTCATTTTGACTCTGAATTCATTCTGCAGCTCCATAGGGCCTCCTGCCTAGAAAAGCTTGGAGACCAGACTGCAATGGTGAGTCAATCAGTACTTAAAGTTCAAGCACATGGTCTCTAAAGCCTGAGAGATAATGAAATGATCCATTCTGCTTCCTGTGTTTTATTCCACATAATCTTGCTTCCTTCAATGCAGGATTTATTTTAGTTGTTTATTTTGGTAACCATATAATCATCCATGAGCAAACATTTATTCCTGTGTGTTTCTAGATTGCAGCCAATTTACAGTCACGACTGGCGAGGTCATCTTTTGACAAAAACTGGTATGTTGATGTCAAACAGGGTGTTTGTATGTTTTTTACTTGTTGCTTTGAATCACATTTTGTCTGTCTGTTCCGCCACAAACAGATTTGAATGAAATACAATGATTAAAACGTTTAGTGTTGTAGTATAGGTTATTTGTTTGTATGCAGCTGGATAAAACAATGTTGGGGATGTGCCGTGAAGCTTTCAGAGTGTAGCTGAGAAGCCTCACATGGAGTGTGCAGTGGAGATGGTCCTGCCTCTGGTGTCCAATCCAGGCCACGTCTGCATAACGGATGAAAGCCTCTACTTCCAGCCTCTCAACGGATACCCGGTGAGCTGCCAAACCTGAGCGGCCATGCCGGGCCCACCTCAGCCTTGAGTGGGTGGTGGCGCTGCGATCCCTGCAGTACATTCAACACCTCTATTGCAAATTAATTATTATAAGAGTTCTGTTATTGACTTTCATTGACTGTCGTTTCAGGAGCAGGTGATTCAAATCAAACTCCACAGAGTCAGGAGGATCTACAAAAGACGGCATGGACTCAGACCACTGGTGAGTACAACTGGCAAGACTGAGTTAATAACACCATAAACAACAAGGACATTTACATGTGTTTGTGTCTCTCCTCAGGGTCTTGAGGTGTTCTGTACTGAGAATGATTTCTGCTCTGACATCTACCTGAAGTTTTACAACACAGCTGACAGAGATGAAATCTACTACTACATCGCCACCTTCCTTGGTGAGAAAACTCATAGCCAGTAGTGAATCGGTCTTTCAGTTCAACCCTAGTGGCCTTCAAAAGGTCACTAAAAACTCTTGAACATGATACAAATAAAAGACTTTCAGAGGAGACGTGACCATAAGAATGCAGAGTATCAGCTGTCAGCATTGATCCTAAATGTTGACATTGGCCTTTGGAAACCAATATTGGTGAAACCCCAGGACACATGACTAACTTGAACCTTCCTCCCTCAGAGAACCACATGATGGAGCACACAGCAGAGAGTTACATGCTGCAGTGGCAGCGCGGCCACCTGAGCAACTACCAGTATCTTCTTCACCTCAACAACCTGGCCGACCGCAGCTGCAACGACCTCTCGCAGTACCCCGTCTTCCCCTGGGTCCTTGCCGACTACACCAGCATGCAGCTGGGTGGGTCGACAGCAAAGAGAGATGCACACATTAATTCACATAACATGTTACGGCAGAGGCAGAGGGTGTTTGGGGTTGCTTCTTGTGTGACTGGTAGTTAAAGATGTAGCAAGAGGAGCCGTAAAGGTTTGATTCTCACTGTAGTCACCCATATTAAACACTCATCAGTAGTTCATTGTCAAGACTTCTTCCTCTATTTCCCAGACATGACAAACGCTGCCACATTCAGAGACCTGAGCAAACCTGTGGGAGCCCTGAACAGAGAGCGACTGGACAGACTGCTGGTGAGACTCTGCTGCGTCTATTAAACTGACTACATGTATGGATTTTATTGAAGTGTTGGGCACAAACTTAAGTCATCTTTTGACCGCAGATATATCTGCAGTTGAGTGTTTACAACATCTTCCCATCAGAAGGTCCTGAGTAAGTTCTCTCGTTTACAGGCTCGCTACAGAGGCATGCCTGAACCTCCCTTCATGTACGGCAGCCACTACTCCTCTCCAGGCTACGTGCTTTTCTACCTGGTCAGAGTTGGTACGTCACGCACTTCATCATTAAAGCCACAGCATGTGTGGAACCACAGTACAACACAGCCTCCATTCAGTGTGTCTGCGCTCGGTCGACCATTGCTCCACCAGACTGTCAGTGTTTTTACAGTACAGACAAAAGCAGTCACTGTTTGCTGTAGACTGAGGTTTATCATTAATAGGCAGGTCTAACACTAACATGTAACACCCCTCTTTATGCTGTTTTTAGATTCTCTAAAAGCTACAACATAAACATGTTTTAGATTTAATACTACAGGTGTTAGATATTTAAAGACCAATAATTCATCTTGCACCCCCATTGTCAACCTTAGTATATCTGACGTAGTTTTAGCCAGTAGGAAAAAAATGTAGACCGAAACAAACAAGAGATAAATGAAAATAATAAATCAAGAAGCATCTTGGTTTCTTGGTGTCAGTGTAATACTACAGCAGTCCAGATACTAATTACACAAACAGGAGGTGAGGTCATGTCTATTGCAAATGTATTCTGGGTCTCAGAGTCTGCCGATATGTAGCTGCCATATTTGTTTCTCCTGAGAAATGAAGCCGAATGTAATATTTATTAATGCTCACTATCTCCTCCCCCACAGCTCCGGAGCACATGCTGTGTCTCCAGAACGGCCGCTACGACCACGCAGATCGCATGTTTAATAGGTACATTATTTCTACTTTTCTACATCAGATTTGATTAACCTGGAATTGACTTCTCATTTATTGGTGTTGAAATAGTGACTGACGATTTGGAACAAACAAACGCATGAAAGATATAAATATTTCTTGATACGGTACGATTATCAAGAAGATTGTTCATTGACTCAGTTTATGAATATTATGGGAGAAAAAAACAAATGACAATACACAAAAAAGTGTTATTTATATATAATCTGTAAAGTATAACATTGTATTGCAAAAATGACTTGTTAATTAAATGTAGTATTTTGAGCTTTAAGATATTGAAAGTATGATTTTGCTGGGTGGTATTTACTGACCTGTGTTGATTTCTTACAGCGTAGGTGAAACATGGAAAAACTGCTTGGAGGGGGCGACTGACTTCAAAGAGGTAAAGTATGAATCTACTGTATATTGTGTCAGTTAGACACTAAAGCCCATACTCACCAAATATTTTCCTTTCACTTTGCACTATCAGAGTTGTTCTGTTCACCAACATGAACCCAGCATTGCCATTCAGATTGTTAGCGCTTGTCAGGGATGAACCCATTCTTATTTTCCCTGTTTCATAGTTATTTGTCATGACATGCTGCCTGCCTCTCTCCTATGATGCAGCTGATCCCAGAGTTTTATGGGAATGACTCCAGCTTTCTGGAAAACAAACAGAGTCTTGATTTGGGCAGAAAGCAGAATGGAAGCTTGGTTGGTGATGTTGTTCTCCCACCGTGGGCCTCAGGTAACTTCCTGTTGATCAGGTGTCACATCCTTCTTCTCTCTGACCCTCCCTCAACCCCCCCCCTCCCCCACGCCAACATCGTGTCATGTCACTGTGCTGTTAAACAATATGACTCCATTTACTGTCTCCTGTTTGTCACGACTGCAGACACCAGAGACTTTCTGCAGAAGCACAGGACGGCACTGGAGAGTCAGTATGTGTCGGAGCACCTTCATGAGTGGATTGACCTGGTGTTTGGGTTTAAACAGAGGGGCAGTGAAGCTGTCGCAGCCCATAATGGTAAAGTAACCGGGAAATGTTTTCAACATCAAACCACAATAACTAGACAAAGACTAATATTTATCTCACTGTCTCTCAGTGTTTCACCCACTGACCTATGAAGGTGGCATCGACTGCGATAGGTATAAAAAAAAAAATCATGCACAAATTATAATTAGAGATGTTTAGCATTACATTGTGTAGCTAACTTTCTGTTTCCCTGCAAAGCATCGAGGACCCTGACGAGAGAATCGCCATGCTGACTCAGATCCTGGAGTTCGGCCAGACGCCCAAACAGCTGTTCACCACCCCGCACCCTCAGAGGATCACACCAAGGTTCCACAACATAACCCGAAGCCCCAGCACCAACACGCCAGTCAGTGAACTGTCACCAGGTAGAACCGCGTTGGCACCTCCCATTGGTGGTGAAAGAGGCCGCTCTTTCGTGTTATTAGTGAAGGGCTTCGTTTATAGACTAAAGTGTGACCAATCAGAACATGTTAAAGTGTGTCCAAATGGAGGGGTTAGTGTTTTTAGATCATTTCTTTACCAATACAAAAAAGAAATAAAGTCATAAATAATGTAATAATCTGCTCATAGCTGCAGATTTATTTCCAGTGAGTCATCCACCATATGCTCCCCACAGCAGTTACCTCTGTGGTTGTTTTGCAGCCTCTCCGAGTGAGGACTCATCCTTCGAAGACCTGACCGAGGAGAGCAGGAAGTTGGCCTGGGCAAACATGGGAAACCTGACCCTCATCTCCAGCCACAAGATTCATAAAGAGTAAGAGTCGGGATGCCTCCAGTTGGTCGACAAAGTACAAACAGAATTCATTGCTAGTATGTAAACTGAAATGAAAGTGCCGGCTTCAAATATGAGGAAGTGCACGCAAAGCTAGAGGCAGGCAGCTGCAGCAGCGGCTTCACACCCGCCAGGAGGTTTGAAAATAGTAACTTATTATAATGTATTGTGAGGACACTTGTAGAAGGGGGGCAGCTGAGGACAGGTGGCTGCGGTGAAACTATTTCCTCCAGTTCAGAAAAACTGTAGAGCACTTGCTAAACAAGTGTTTTCTCACTAATTGCACTTATCAAGTCCCCTTGCAGCTGTATTTCTGTCTCAGTTCTGTCTTGTAATAGTGTGACTGCTATATTAACCCAAGTGCATCCTCCCCTCTACATTATATTCTAGGTATTTATGCATGTAGTATTTTTTTTTAGTGACTGAGTCTCTCTGTTGAATGTGCAGGGCTGTGACGGGCATTGCAGTGACTCGAGATGGAGCAGCTATTTTCTCCACGTCCCAAGGTCTGGAAAAAATAGTGCGAGACAAACATGGATTTATTGTAGATCAAAAGACAGGATTTTGTGCGAGTAAAATATAATTGAACGCTTATTTTTCAGGACTGCAGTACAGTTTTACATAGTTGTGTAACGTTAATAGTTATCATCGTCATGAAGCAGCACAATGTGTCACAGCAGATTTATATGTGCTGAAGAGTATGGCCACCTCTGCCTCCAGTGGCCCTCTAGTTATCATAATGGTGCAAAGTGATGTCATCATGACAGTAAGAGGAACTTACTTACAGTCAACGCTCTTTATTCCAGATTCAACACTTAAAATGTTTTCCAAAGAGCTGAGGGACTTCCAGAGAAGCATGTCCTTCTCTAACATGGTACGCTGCTGTGTTTACTTTCCACTTCACCATCTCGCTAATCATTTCTAACTCTCTCTAAAACAATAAACCACACGACTGTTTTTCAGGCGTTATCATCATGTTTGATGCTGGCAGATGGTAAAACGGCGGTGTGTTCTTCGTGGGACAACAATGTGTATGTACAGTGTATAGTGACAGTGCAGTGACATCTGGTTTTCAAACAGATGTTCATGACTTCAGTCTGACCTACATGTTTCTCTTTCTCAGTTATTTCTACTCCGTCCCGTTCGGCAGGCGGCAGGACACACTGATGGGTCACGACGACGCCGTCAGTGAAATGTGTTGGTTTGATGAGCGGCTGTACACGGCGTCCTGGGATTCCACTGTCAAGGTAAAAACTACAGTGATGCTATTCTGTGAGGTGAAAACTGCCAACAATGACATGTTGGACACACAGCGAGAACAATGTCTTACTAAGGTTAAAATCAATTCTCAATTCAGTTTTATTGATATAGTGCCAAATCTCATGACACTTTGTAAATAATATTATAAAGAATACAGTCCAGACCTGCTCTATTATATATTGTTATTATTATATTATAGAGACCCAACAGCTCCCACCATGAGTAAGCACTTGGCAACAGTGCATAATCTTTTAGTATTAATTAAACAATTAATAAGGCATTGTTCTCACTTAGGTAGCTGCAAAAAAGCATTGTTAACTGTTAATAAGTGCATAATAAAGGATTTATTAACCTTAATAAGACATTAAGTGCCTATAAATGTCTTATAATCTAACAATAAACATGTTTATAGTGCTATTATTAAGTTATAGTCTTATTAACACATAATAATGTTAACAAGCATCTTCTAAGGGTCTTATTACAAGGACCATAATATAAAGCGCTTCTCTTTGCTTTATAAGCTAGTTGACGTCTGACTGAGAGTGACGACGTTTATTTCTCAGGTCTGGCAGTGTGCGTCTGATGGCTCATCCAGCCACAAGAGGTCCCAGTTTCAGTTACTGGCTGAGTTGGAACATGATGCTGGGGTGAGTGAGGAGGTTCACTGTGTGTGTTACATGTGTGTCTGTTTAAGGTTGCATCACCAGCTTATGATTGTATATTTAAAGCATGTTCAGAAATGCGGGGTTTATATTTAATGACTTAATTCATACAGAGGAGTATGCCTGAGTCCAGGGCCGCGGGACGCATGTAAAAAACACCTTTATTAGAAGACTGTGTGCTTGTTTTAATGTTGTATAAGTATGAAATAATTGTAACGTCACCTCTCCTGACACCTGCACACAGGTGAACACCATCAGTCTGAATCCAGCGGGGACTCTGCTGGTGTCTGGCTGTAAAGACGGGACCGTCACCATCTGGGACACCAGCAGCTACGCAACACTGCAGCAGGTCCACTGCCACACTGGGACCATCCACCACATGGCCTTCAGTCCAGGTATTTGTCCAACCAGCCAATGTGACACGATTAGTACTGGTTGGTTTAAAGTTTGTAAAGTCTTAGAGACTTCCTTTCAGGTGGTGGAATAGAAATGTTGCCTTCAAGCGTTGACAGAGCACAGGAACTGGTTCTGCCGTACTCTTTAAGCACCTTATTGTTTTGCACCTACAAACCACTTGAACACGCTGCATTGAAGTGGCTGGCAGCTGCTTTGTTTGTTTACTACACAAGACAAGACAGCTGGGTCATGAATGCCAACCTTACAGAAGCACTGTTTGCTCCATTACACCTCATAGACTTTATTGCCCTTACAATCCAAGAAACATCTGGCAAATAAATTGATCATGCTCTGGAAAAGCAAAGAGAGGCTCTGATACCTGTCAAATCTAGCCAACAACTGACAGAAAACCCTCAAGTCACCTAGAAAGCGCGACAGACTGCTTTGTTTTTGCCTCCTCAGACAGCAGACACGTTCTCAGTGTTGGTGCAGACTCCTGCATGATGGTTATTGACGTCCAGACGGGAATGGTGATCTCATCTGTGAAAGCCGAGGAGGAGCAGAGGTAAGATCACACCATCTGCAGAACGGGAGATCCCAGCTTTACAAAGCAAAAGGTCACAGCAGTTGAAGCTCCATAGAAAGCCGTTGAGAATCTTTTGTATCAATCTTTTCTTTGCCCTGTACAGTACATGTCATAGGCATTTCGGTGGAATAGTCTCTCCATTCTTAAATTGGCCAAGTTTTTATCTTTGTTTCCAATTCTGTGCATTTTAAATTGAAGTACTTTCAGAAGTCATGTGCAGTAGGAAACACACTGATCTGTTGGTGTGTTGAATTGGCTTTCTGCCGAGCAGCTGGTAGAAGTTTGATTCCTAGTGAGTCCAGCATCTTTAATGGCTCTCGTATGAGCTCAGACAACTGCTGACTGATAGCAAGTCAAAAGGACTTATGGTCTGTGTGGGTCCAGGTGTTTCTGCTGGGACGGGAACTCAGTGCTGTGTGGGGGGCAGTCTGGTGACCTCCTGTTGTGGGACCTGCTCAGCAACACAGTCACCAAGAGGATCCCTGCACACTCAGGTACACCTCATCGCCCCAGATATGTACATACCTGTTTTAAATGGGATTTTATTTCCTTGACATTTTTGTTCTTACAGTAATTAATAGATAATTATTCCTATGTTCAAACAGGAGCTGTCACAGCCATGTGGATGAACGAGCTGTGCACCACAGTGATCACAGGCGGGGAGGACAGACAGATGATCTTCTGGAAGCTCCCGAGTTAAACAGCAGTTTCTGCTCAGTCCGTCTGGCTGGGGAGGTAAAGACTCCCAGTGTAACATACTGGACCAGACTGGCCAAGCAGACTGCATGAACCAGATATCTGACAGAGACTCATTGAACAGCTGTGAGGAGCTGAAAACGTACTGTAAATGTACAGTATCACGAGCAGTCTGACTGTTCTCAATCCATAACCAAACGAAAGGTCACATACAGTCGTTAGCTCACAGCTTTCTGCATATTGAGAGAAAATGTCCAATTGCAGTTTAGTGCATGAGAGCAGGAAGCTAAAAGTGTTCATGCCTTATTTCTCACTTCTGTTTCCAGCTTATTTTACATTTGTGTGGCTTTTTTTCCTCCATGTATTATTTGTTATGCATCATGTTACATGTTTCCATAGCTTTATGTGCATTTTATTCTGTGAAGTGGACTTAAAATGTCTGTGACAAGCTTCAGGTTGCTCAGGTGTTATCATTACCAAATAACACTGATGTCTAAAAGTTATCTTTCCCGTCTCTTCTTTGTCATTTCCTAGATTTCTACAAACCATTTAGATTGCTAAAAAGCCGAGCTGCAAGAGATCAAGTGGCCATAGAACACCGAACTCGCTCAATCACCCTGTTAATAATTATAATTCATCCAAAGAACTGTGTACCAACATAAAATACTTAAATAATAGAAGACAAATGAATCCCCATCATAAATCTGTCTTTTGAGTATGAAACACTCACCCTGTGTAGACTTGAACGATGTCTGTACGAAGTTTGTAGTTTGTTTCTTCATGGAGAACAGAGACTGGACAGCTTGGATCCATGTCTTACAATGGAGACAAGTTTTCATGGAGGAAAGAAGTATCTTGAATTCTCTGAATTCTGCCATAAAATGGCTCAACACACTGCTGACGTGCCCTAATGTTCAGTGCCTTTACATTTGAAAAACATTTTATAGAGTAATTATTTCTTCCATCTGTCATCTCAGCAGCGTGAGTCAGGACTGTTTTGTCTTTTTAATTATCTTTGGAGAAAGTTTTTTTAAACATCATACAGTAGGTGGTGCTCTTTACTTGTTCAGTCAACGGAGCTAACGCAGCTCATACTAACTCTCCAGTTCTTCCAATCTAAAACAAATGACAAAGGGCTCATCCTTTAGTAACAAAACTTAGGACACTTTTTCTTGTAACCATCTTAACTTTGTTTTATATGAAAAATGATGCACAATTTTCAAACTCTAAACATAACGTTAACCTTCGGATGTGGCTTCTGGCATTGATCATGTTCATTTTAACAGACAATTCTGTATCTATTAAGGAATCTATGTTTACGAGGTGAATATTATTAGATTATAACTGCAGATGCTGCGTTTACGTTCTGGTTGTGCAGCATTTTATAACATGTCACACATCTGTCTTCTTGTGAGCCTTTCAGCAGCCAATTTTAAAAAAGTGGAATATACAAAACAGATTTAAAGTGGTGAAGCTCAGCAGCGTCACGCATCCCTCTCTCATTTCTACTCCCCTGCATTTTTCTGTGGACAGAAGACAAAAAAGCGCTCATAAATATTTATACTAGCTATCCAGTGCTTCCATTTTCTATTTGTCAACAACTAAATCAAACTACCCCAGTCGGTGCATCACTGTAAAGACTGTACCTTGAGTCTGTCCATGAGGGCTCCTTTGCGAAAATTGCCAAAGGCTTTGAGGAGCTTTGGTGTTGGCGGTTTAGCTCCAAACAGAGTCAGACCTTTCTGCTTATCATCGTTGGTTTTAGCAGCTGCAGGGCCTTTGGCTTTGATCAGTTTCCTACACACACACACACACACACACAGATTTAATTCTTATAATTCTAGACTAAAAACGAGACACAGTCACAATAAAACTTTAGCATACCAAATGTGTTCCAACTGCTGCTTCAGCACTTGTAAGCGACTCACCTTCCCTTCCTGGCCAGGACTTTCTGAGACTCCGGGTAGTGGACGAGGATGTCAAACAAGTCCTTCTTCTCCAGGACAAAAAGGTTGGCAAAGCCGTGTGCTTTCACGTTAGCTGTGCGCCTGTTTCCTCCATCTTTGGCAGACTGAAGTAAACTGTGATGGGGGCAGAGACAAAAACACACCATGTGTCGACAGTATGCATTTCACATAACAGGTCTCTGGATGGGAACGTTTACAGCTGGGAAATGTGGGAACAGACACAATATGATAATGTACAATATAATACAATACAATGCTATGTCCATAGACACTGTTCAGAAAACATAACTTAGTTTGCATGATGTAGGTTGTCCTTTAGCTTCTGCAGGCTTTGATACACATGAGCATCTTTATCATATGCAAAAGTCCATTATTATTACGTCCTCACTTAAAACAGACTTGTAAATGTGAAAATGACACGTTGACATTTAGTGTAATTTAGCTTTAAGATAAGAAAACTTATGTGTACGGTACTTATTATTATCATGCAGATCAGTGTCATGTGATACCGGATAGTAAAATAATGGAAATGAAGGACAAATATGTGTCTTGTTGAATTGGTTGAGCTCTGTTAGTCTATATTCTACTTGGCACAGATCACTAAATGCTCCTGCAGACAAACCTGATTTCTCCAAACACGCAGCCGGCCTTCAGTGTGACAAACACAATGCTGTTGTCGGGTCCTCCCACCACCTGCACCGCGCCGCTTTTGATGATGTACATCTCTTTACCGATGTCGCCCTGCAGAGGAGAGCGCAGGACGGGAGCACAGACGTCAGCGTCACACTCACACAGTGAAACCTCGGATATGTTATCGGTTATTTGCTTCATGATGAACGCCAAAGTTTGTCCTTCACTCACTTTCTTCACGACAAAGTCTCCAGGAAGGTAGATGATTGACTTGAGCCTCAGCAACATGTCCACCAACATCTGCTGGTCACAGCCCTGGAAGACACAGTAGCAGGTTCCATTTATTTTTTGGTAGCTCATGTGGAGATGGCGAGAAGCTTATTGTTTGTTTAGGTTTTTGTTCCAGCAGTCGCGACACAGACCACATGCTCCTGACCAAGAGGTCACCGTGGATGCTGAGTCACCTGAAACAGTGCGATCTTCTGGAAGGTGGTCAGGTTGACGTCCACAGCGATGGCAGTTCTCATCACCAAAGGCATCTTGTCCAGCAGCTCAGACTCATCTGGGGAGGACGTGGACATGTCGAGCATTTATCTTAACTTCTCCAAATATCTGCTTTGTTCATTTCAATATTATGATCAGGAATAATTATTTTGTGACCGCAACAAAGCAGAGCTTGACCCGTCTCATCAGGTTATTCACTCCGACAAGGAGACGTTTTTCTGAGACTCACCCAGCATGCCCTGAGCAGCCCAGGTGTAGTTGTACCAGGTGCGGACTCTGTTCTGGACTTGCTTGGGGATCGTATAGGTGTTCATGTAGGCGACGCAGCCGTCCATTGATGCCCGAAAATATGTCTGGCCTGCTGTTGCAGCTCCTATGACGTCTCTCATCTGAAAGAAAGACAGACAGGCGGACAGACAGGGAGAGCGTTAAACTAACATATATATAACATTGTGAAGAAATGCTTTTGGTAAGAAGTGGACACCACAAATTTGAATTTAAATAACTGAAGGACTCGTCTGGACTGTTGTCACATGATGAAACAATTAAATAAAGCCTCTGTTTGAATGCTGTCCTCCTACCTGTCCAATCAAACTGGAGAACACAAAGACGCCAATGAAGAAGTTCAGCATCTGAAAGGTGATCTCAAAGGTGGTTACAGGCTCTGGGAGACCACCGATGTTGATCAGACTGCGGACCGCAAAGTAGTAAGAACGCAGGTACCTGTGGAAGGACAGGGGACGTCTTCATTTCATTTCCATAAAAAGACACTATAATGCCTTTATGCTCTGTTCACCAACACAGTGCACACCTTGTTGTCTTGACGTCTCAATGCAGAGAAACATTGAGAGGTGGACAAAGGAGCAAAAATGACACCCAACATATAAGTGAGCTTATCAGCACACTGAGCTTGTCCTCACTATTATGTTCACTGCTTTCCACATTTTGGACAGGAAAATACTTCATTTCCTGAAGACATTTTTACATGCGTCTCCTCCTTAAACAAAACTGGGTCAGATTAGGTTTTTGCATTGCCAGGGGCCTCCTGCAGGGGTCTTTGGGTGTTGCTGGATACTTTCTCTGTGTTTAGGGAGGTTGCAAGGATGTCGCTAGGTGGTTGCTATTGTGTTCTGGGTGTTTGGCCGGGCATGGCTAGATGGTTGCATCACAGTGCACTATATAGTAAGTAGGGAGTGATTTACTATAGAGAGACTGTGCATGAAACATTCAGCACCACAGAGACACAAAGGGGGATTGGCTTTCAGTGTTCCAGCACCACGGAGAGCTCCGCCGACAACGCGAACGTCTACAACCACAAAAGAAGAAGTGTTAAGTACGTACGCTGTGCCCTCTCCGTCATACACCCATGTAGTCGTCGCGAGGCCCTGGTGCACTGAGGCAACATAATACGCACAGGCGTTGAGGTGGAGCATGAAGAGCAGGTAACCGGTGGTGCGAGCCACTCTGCATTAGAAAGAGAGCGATAAAATAAGACAGAAATAGACAGGATGAGATGAAACTGAGCTGATCTGTGGGTGGAAAGAGGTTTATTTTAGTTGCAAATGTTATCAGGATGCAGTCGTGAAAAGCTATAAACTAAATGACAGCATGTACACATAGCAGAAGATGCATAATGGGACAAATAAAATTGATGAATGTGAGATAATTCAGCATAATGGAAAGTGTGATATTGTAATATGTATGTAATACAGTATGTATCTTGTTTTGTTTTTTTTTAACAGTTAACATTATAAATGACAAAAAATCCAAAAGTAAATGGTTCAGAAACTCTGAAACTGTCAACAGGCATCTTTTTCTGCTTACAGCCAGCTCTTGTTCACACACAGTGTACTAAGAATTGGAGAAAAACACAGCATTCATTTGCTCCTGTCATTGTCGCAGGAGCACTTACCTCCAGATGTAGGCCTTGGCCATGATACTCTCGAGTCGATCGCTGAACTCAAAGAAGGACTCGATCTGGAGCACACAAGGAAACAATCAGCTAGTGAGGAACTGAACGGGAGATGTGAAGTCTGTTCAAACTTTTCTTCAACGATCAGTCGGCTGCGTACCCTGATAAAGCGGTTAATTCGGTACATGGAGGAGAATTCAAAGCGCAGGCACATGAGGTCAAAGGGGAGGATGCTGATTATATCCACCTAAAAAGAAAAGAAAGGAATAACAAAAAACTTCACAAGTTACATGTACACCTCTGAGATTACAGTGCTTGAGGTGGAGCTAATTTGTAATCACTTTCTATACAGTTTGGTAGTTTAGGCCTAGTGGTTCCAAACCTAGGGGTGGGGCCCCTCCAAAGTGTCACAAGATAAATCTGAGGGGTCGTAAGATGATAAATGGGGCAAGAAACTAAATTGTGCTACACATATTCGTAATCATTTCTGCTTTTTGTGTGAAACATTAGATCATTTGACCTCTTGTGAGAAGTTTAGAGGGGAAATCTCTCTTTCTGCTAACAACTCATGGACGTCACAGCACATATAATTCCATTCTCACCATAAATCGCGCTGATTTCCGATAATGCACCTTTGTCATAGCTCTGTCTTTCTGAGGGGGAGAGAAGGTTTTTTTTCAGTATTTAAAGCCACTAATAGCCAACTGTCACACAGCACAGATCAGGACACGGGTGATGTTTCATAATGCTTTGTGACTTACAATGATGTCTCCGGCTTTGACAAACTGCAGCCGGGGCTGCCACACCATGATGTCGATGACAGTCACGATGTCACTAAGGACGTCACAAAATATCCAGTAGGGGTTGGCAGTTTCGCTGTGGTAGGGGAACGCCAGCCGGGCGGTGCAAAACCAAACGTTGTAGTTGAACGCCACCGCGACCACAGCCAACCAGGCAATATATCGCCGGTCTGGAGAGAGAAACATGTACAGATTTAAAGTATGTCAAGTAGGTGTTCATTTACACTCAGCCGACCTCACCATACCTGTGAAAGGATCTATGGTGTTCCCCAGGACGGTGTCCATCTGGACTTCGATCGGATGAAAGAGGGCGTCGAAGCAGGAGCAGCTGATTTCGGGGAGGACCTTGACTTTCTTCTTGGCCTCCGCTACCCTCTTCTCCTCCTCCGCTTTCTTCTCGGCCTCCAGCCTCTTCTCCTCGTCCTTTTTCTTCTTCTCCTCCGCCTTCTTGACCGCCTCCTCCGCCTTCTTTTTATCCGCTTCTTCCTTTGCTATTCGCTCCTCCTCCTTCTTCCTGATGTAGTCCTCCTTCTGCAGAATAGGAGCTGAACAGGCAAATGACAATGACAGTGAGTTCAGTCGCCGTGTGACCATGTTTGTTTTCTGTCTGCGCGTTGGTTTGTGTCAACACTTACTGACAGGGGGGCTGATTTCTGGAGAGGTGGCGTAGGGGTCTATGGCTTTCTCTTTGAGTGTCTTGGTCCGCTCCCTCAACTGCTTGATCATACCTCTGAGTGTGTCATCGGTGTAACGGAAGTAGACAACAGGTGGAGGAGAGGGAGGAGGGGCTTCTTCACTGAAAACACAAAGAAGAAGAATACAAAAATGAATACCATGGACAAGGTGACATTAAATCAGAGAGAAGGAGAATGATATTTAGCGGTGAGCAGATTGGACATAAAAAAATTACTTTAACCTGAACCTCAAAGAGAAAAATAGGATTTTGTCATTGAAATAAGACCATGAAACCCAAACTATTATCTTTCTAATTCAACTATTGTTCATTTGCACACACACAAAATCTAAATTCATTAAATAGTATGTAAAAAATGTATATGTATGTATAATGTATAAAAACCTGCATGTGAACGCCATCCCCAATCGTTCACAATCACAAATACCACTAAGCTCCTAATCTCCTTTCCTACTTTAGGAGTCACAGGCTGCAAGTCGCCGTGTGATCACGACTGCTGTGACTGCAGCTAAGAAACAGTCTGTCCAGACACTTTTTGTAGGGAAGGCTCGAACACTGAGTCCATCTGTACAATCAGTTAAAAAATGGTTAACGTACGATGTCTGGGGAGTAAATATGACACGTTTAGATTTTAATGACGGATATTAACAGCAGCTATGTTGTAGGTTCTGTTATTATTGAAATGCTGAATGCATTAAGCTGGAACAGCTCTCAGCGTTTACTGTTCTGTGTGACGCTGACGGATTCCTGGAGACTGGAAGCACAAGCTCCAGGGTCAAGGTATTCTTAGTCAAGTGTATTTGTAAAGCTACTAATCACTGTCAGAGTCTCAATTAGCCTCACATCTTCACTACCAAATATTAAAAATAAAAACGTATTGCTTGATGGATCTTTTCAATGTTCCAACAATCTGTTTGGGGACAACCTGGTGAATGAAACTCTTAAAGCTGCAGAAATGTTTCACATAGTTGCATGTATAAATGAATATAAATGAGTAGGGCAGCTAATCAAAGCTAACAGAAACACTCAGTGAAAAGGTGATATATCAGCATGCTAAACACAGATGAAAATACTGCTCTGTCATTTGCTTTTTTTTAAATGTGGGACTGTGACTAAAAAGTTTTTTATTTTTATTTTAATATTATACCAAGATAACCAGAGTAAATAGTTTTTAAATGATGATTTCATTTATTATGGGAAAAAAGCTATCCAAACCTACCTGGCCCTATGTGAAAAAGTAGAACCTGTCTGACAAAATGAAGCAGGCTGAAAGATCTCAAAAAGCAAAACATCATGCCGAGGTCTAAAGAAATTCAAGAACAGATGAGAAACAAAGTCATTGACATCTATCAGTCTGGAAAGGGTTACAAAGCCATTTCTAAGGCTTTGGGACTCCAGCGAACCACGGTGAGAGCCATTATCCACAAATGGAGAAAACTTGGAACAGTGGTGAACCTTCCCAGGGGGGGCCGGCTGACCAAAATTACTCCAAGAGCGCATCTACGACTCATCCAGGAGGTCACAAAAGAACCAACAACAACATCCTCACTCGTCTCAGTTAAGGTCAGTGTCCATGATTCAACAATAAGAAAGAGACTGGGCAAAGATGGCGTCCATGGGACAGTTCCAAGGCGAAAACCACTGCTGACCAAAAAGAACACAAAGGCTCGTCTCACATTTGCCAAAAAACATCTTGATGATCCCCAAGACTTTTGGGAAAATATTCTGTGGACTGACGAGACAAAAGTTGAACTTTTTGGAAGGTGTGCGTCCCGTTACATCTGGTGTAAAACACAGCATCATAAAAAGAACATCATATCAACAGTCAAACGTGGTGGTGGTAGTGTGATGTTCTGGGGCTGCTTTGCTGCTTCAGGACCTGGACGACTTGCCGTAATTGATGGAACCATGAATTCTGCTCTCTACCAGAAAATCCTGAAGGAGAATGTCCGGCCATCAGTTCGAGACCTCAAGCTCAAGCGCACTTGGGTTATGCAGCAGGACAATGATCCGAAACACACCAGCAAGACCACCTCTGAATGGCTTAAAAAAAACTAAATGAAGGTTTTGGAGTGGCCTAGTCAAAGTCTGGACTTGAATCCAATTGAGATGCTGTGGCATGACCTTAAACAGGCCGTTCATGCTCGGAAACCCTCCAGTGTGGCTGAATTAAAACAATTCTGCAAAGAAGAGCGGGCCAAAATTCCTCCACAGCGATGTAAAAGACTCATTGCCAGTTATCGCAAACGCTTGATTGCAGTTGTTGCCGCCAAGGGTGGCACAACCAGTTATT
This sequence comes from Enoplosus armatus, assembly GCF_043641665.1. Taxonomy (NCBI): domain Eukaryota; kingdom Metazoa; phylum Chordata; class Actinopteri; order Centrarchiformes; family Enoplosidae; genus Enoplosus; species Enoplosus armatus. The sequence continues at coordinate 14,401,066 of NC_092200.1, read as the reverse complement.
AGATCTAGGGGGCAATTACTTTTTCACATGGGGCCAGGTAGGTGAGGATAGCTTTTTTCCCTTAATAAAATGAAATCACTTTAAAAACTGCATTTTGTATTTACTTGGGTTATCTTTGTCTAATATTAAAATTTGTTTGATCTGAAACATTTAAGCATGACAAATATGCAGAAAAATAAGAAATCAGGAAGGGGGCAAATACTTTTTCACAGCACTGTATATCTGTAATACAAAGCCTTAAGTAACTTCTCAAAGCTTGGATTGTCAGTGCTGATATATCCATCCATCATCTATACCCGCTAAACCTCTGCACCAACTTGCACTGGGTGAGATGTTGGGTACACGCAGTATAAGATGCATTCTTACCCATCAGCCCCCTCTGGATTACCAGGAGCAGCAGCAGGAGCAGCAGCTGGAGCAGCAGCTGGGGCAGCAGCAGCTGGGGCAGGAGCAGGAGCTGGAGCAGCAGCTGGAGCAGCAGCTGGAGCAGCAGCTGGGGCAGCAGCAGCAGCAGCAGGGGCAGGAGCAGCAGCAGCTGGGGCAGCAGCAGCAGCTGGGGCAGGAGCAGCAGCTGGAAGAAAAATATAGCAGCACTCTTCAGTTAGTTTCGAACAACCAAATGTAAACACTAACACTGATATGAAAGGTTGATCTGGCACTGGACAAAACAGAAGAACACCACAAAATCGTAATCATTTGCATCACCGTAACAGACCCTCCTTTGATTAGACTTTACAAATAAAATATGAAGTAGAAATATGTGAGGTAAATTCTGGCTCCAGAAGGCACGTTCTCTTCTAAGTGAAGTACGAATTCACATTAAAGTAAATTCAAATAAGTTGAGCATGTCGTTTTCTTGAGGAATGAGGAAGGAAGGAGGAATTTTGACAAAAACAACTGCAGACTGTGGGCGGATATCGTTCTTATTTTAAACCGCTGGAACTGGAATCAAATGTCACGTCAAGTAAGACACAAAGAACCTTTACTCCTTAGCAGGGAAATGAAAATCAAAGTGTGAGTGTACTACAGTACCTTCCTAAACAGAGTGCAGTTGTTATCACTACGAGACATCTCAGTTACTGTGCATCATAGTACATTTACTATTTGGTTCAGACCAAATCACCTGGTTTTGACTCTTCTTTCTTTTCTTCCTCTTTCTTCGGCTCCTCTTTCTTTTCCTCTTCTTTCTTTTCTTCCTCTTTCTTCGGCTCCTCTTTTTCATCCTTCTTTTCAGGGGGCTTTTCTTCCTGTAAATACACAATACTGGTAACAGTGTGCAGACAAGAGTGGACAAACACAAACAAGCATCTAGCTTCAGTTTGGATGTTGATGAAGGCGTGCACCCAACATGTTGCAGGCAACAGCAGTGAAACAGCAACAGTAGGTCTACCCTCCCTGCTGAAGCTGCAGTGAGTACTCTTCATCAGTGCCAAGCCGCTTCAGAGGCTTTCACTGATCTCAGTCACCTGCCATGGTTTACCTTAAAAACAGCTTGTATGTGCTCACTGTGACAAGCACACGGCAGGTACAGAAGAAGGCCTAAATGATGCACATGTGAAAACTGCTAACATCTGTTTGGAGATCAGCTAATACAAATGATCATAATAATTTCATAAAATGATAAACAACATTTTTGAAAACAGAAATACTGGTCCAGGTGTTTTATATTTAAGATATTAGAAAGAGGCCCAGCCTTACCTTCGCTGGGGCGGCAGCTGGGGTGGCAGGGGGAGGCTCAGGAGCCCCCATCAACCTCTTCAACCTGCTGAACATGGCGGGGCTTGGTGTGGGCTACAGCGAACAGGCCTGCCCATCCACTTCTCCTCCTGAAGACCCTTTTCTTATGTGGATCTCAGATCCTTGAAAGAGTCCTGCGTAGTCCTGTGTAGTCCTCCGTAGTCCTCGTCTCACATCCAAACAGCAGACTGAGGCAATTCAATTTCTTAGATCCATTAATTCCCTGCGGGCACTCCCCTTTATCCTGGAGTCAACACCAGATCAGCTGTCAGCGGCGCCAATCACTGCCAGGCAAGACAACTGTCCTCCTGCAGTGCTGGCTCCAGTCCAGAACAAGGACCATTTATAGTGCCTGATTACTTTATAATATGTTGGGAAAATAAGCATCATAGAAATCAATAAAAAAGTGTGTCGTCTTAATAATCAATGATCAAATGAAAAGATGAGTTACTGCCAATCAAAGCAGGTTGAGGGATGGAATATATTTTCATCATTACAAACGGGCTACTAAATCTGCCATGAAGTTTATCAAAATAAATGAAAACAACTCACAGTTCTGCCTCTACGTTTCACACAAAACTAAGTGCATTTTTCGACATGTTTAATCATGTGGTAGTAACTCGTGTGGGACGACAGTAGCTGGTGTAAAATTAGATTGCCGGGGTTATTTCAGTTCCTTCACCAACACAGAGACCACTTAGTTAATTAACCCTCACAATGTCCCTGTCTGGCTAACGGGATTAACTAGCACCTCTCTCTCTCTCTCTGTACTGTAACTGTAACTCCTGCTGTACAAACACAACAAACAAACAACTAGGACAGGATGCTGTGAAGTGAACAGTAGTAATAAATCACTATATTAAAACAGGGAATTATTTTTTTAATATCGGCATATATCAAATCAGTCAAACACTATATTGTGAGCATTACTGTAACCAGTTGTTCTGATAGATAATCTCTGTTAGGCTTTTACGACTACTCTGCATTGGCAAACTGAATAAAACACAGCCAATAAAAGCAGACAGACAAGTGACACGTGAATAGGCAGATATATTCAGTGTACCAGCATACAATATACAACAAGCCAGCATCCACTCGGGGCAGTGGTTGAGGTTCACAGACAGATTCAAATCCTGCACATCTCATCAACATAGTTTAAACATGTGTATTTGCATGGGGTTACATCTAATGTTTGACCCTGGGGAATAACAGGAGGATCCATTTTAAACAGCATCTTAAAGTGACAGCAAACACACACTCAGTACAAAATTGCAGTAAGAGGTTGGACATAAAACTGTACATCCACTCCCAAAAAGGAGTTATTAAAAAAAACACAAGCCCGCTGTAATCCTCACTGGCCACCAGCAGTCTGGGGAGAAAATACAGAATATGGTATGTTTAGCTATGTTAGTCAGCATAACTGCAGTGGCTTTCATATGAGCACGTAAAGATAGAAATGTAAGTGTTGTTACCTTCATTTTGTCTATGATTTTCCTGTTGATGGTTCCACCGACAGCACGCAGCAGTTTGGGAGTTGGTGGTTTGGGTCCGAACAGCGCCAGCCCTTTCTTCTTTTCCTCGTCTGCTTTAGCTGCCGCCGGACCCTTCGCCTTCATTAGTTTCCTGCACACACATAAAAACAGAGAGGCTGGCTAAACTATACGTCCTCTGACACTGTCTATACTGTGTTTCAAAAGACACGTTTGAAAACAAGGAGCCTGTGGGGGCCAAATAGTAGAATTCCAGCTGAGAGAAATTTGTTTCCAAAACTTGAGCTACTGAAACACAGTAAAGTGAGAAATGAGGGAGAAATGCAATTGCATGTACGCAGATAACAACTGTCAACTGTAGCTGATTGACTTGAAAATGAATATGTAAAACTTTTGATAATAAAAAAAAAATACATGCTTTCCTCAGTTGTATATAATCTTAAATGAAAATCTCAAAATTAAAAAGTTATAATGAAGGTGAGCAGTTTTAATGATTTTAAGTCATTATTTTAAAGAGTAAATAATAGGTTCAACCTGTGTGATTCCACTGTGATAAAGACTCAGGACTCACCGGCCCTTCCTGGCCAACACTTTCTGAGACTCTGGGTAGTGGACCAAGATGTCAAACAGGTCTTTCTTCTCCAGGACAAAGAGGTTAGCGAAGCCGTAGGCTTTGACATTCGCTGTCCGCCTGTTCCCGCCATCTTTGGAGGATTGCAACAGACTGAGAAAAAAAACATTTTCGAACTGAAAATTCCTCGACAGTGTTCTTTGAATGTATTATCTTGTGATTAGAGGCGTCACATCGTTGTGCACATTAAACACTCGTACCTGATTTCTCCAAACACGCAGCCGGCCTTCAGAGTGACAAACACAATGCTGTTGTCGGGTCCTCCCACCACCTGCACTGCTCCACTTTTAATGATGTACATCTCTTTACCGATGTCGCCCTGCAGAGGAGCCAAGTCATACACATGCAGAAAATAACAAATACTGTGCAGATTGTTACTCACAGAAGAATATACAGTGGATATTTACTGGTTCTATTTGAATAGTTTTAAAGGACGATACAGATTCAAATATAAAATTTCACATTAGAAATCCAGGAAGATGATAACATCATAATAACGTGAACTCACTTTTTTTACGACAAAGTCTCCAGGTAGATAGATGATAGACTTGAGCCTCAGTAACATGTCCACCAACATCTGCTGGTCACAGCCCTGTGGGGGAAAAAGTCACGTTTAGTCAGACTTAATGTCCGAGCTGCAGTCTGCCTGCTTTACTGTGCTGTGGCGTCTTGAAAGGGCACCTTGAAAAGGTCAATCTTCTGAAAGGTTGCCAGGTTGACATCAACAGCGATGGCGGTTCTCATCACCAGAGGCATCTTATCCAGCAGCTCAGACTCATCTGGAAGCATCAGGAGAAAACAAGAAAAAGTTTCTTATGATTCAAGGCTTTCCTGCAACATCCCAAAAAAACCTGAACTGAGCACTTTGTCCAGTGTTACTCACCCAGCATGCCCTGGGCGTCCCAGGTGTAGGTGTACCAGGTGCGGACTCGGTTCTGCACTAAAGAGGGGATGCGGTTGGTCACCATGTACTCCACAGTGTTGTCCATGGAGGAGCGGAAGTAGGTCTGTCCTGCTGTGGCTGCACCGATGACGTCTCTCATCTGAGGCAAGACAAGGTGAGATTAAATACACAAACTGAGGAAAACTTTGGTTAAATTGGATAATAATCAATTAGATGCTAGATTGAATGACCTTTTGTTGTTAAAATGCTACATTTAGTACATTTCACAAGCTTTTTGACAGTCAAGACTCCACAGGGAACCAGTGAGACACAACTACAGTTGGAGTGTTAGTGAAGCTAGTATGGTAAGACGTTGTGTCTATCATACAACTATCTCTATCACTACATTAACGAGACAGGTGGAAAAGGAGGTGATGACATGCTAATTTTAGAGGCGCTAATTTCTATCAGGTTTCCAGACGAACCGAGCATGCTGGGACTTTGACTCAAGCTACGGGCAGAATGTGTCTCTATGTTACCTGTCCAATCAAACTGGAGAACACAAAGACGCCCGTGAAAAAGTTAGTCATCTGAAAGGTAATCTCAAAGACGGTATGAGGTTCGTTAAGACCCCCGATGTTGATCAGACTGCGGACAGCATAGTAGTAACAACGCAGGTACCTGTGGAGAGGGTGGGGGGTGGGGGGGGCGTTAGACAGGCTGTCACAAACTAGTGTGTTTGTGTGTGTGTGTGTGTGTGTGTGTGTGTGTGTTTAGGTGTGGCAGTCCAGAGTTCAGGGTACACTTTGAATCACTGTTATTTCTCCCCTTTTTTCCAGTTTGATTCCCTTGATGTCTTGCTGCAAAATGTTCAAAAATATAATATAGTGCCATATATGCCATCCAAAAACAGGTTTACCAAATCATCACTAAAAATGAAAAAAAAAAAATAAATAATAATAATATATATTACAAATAAACTACCTGGCCAAGAATGATGGACATAAAGAATGCCCCAAAAAGGTAGTTTGTCATCTGAAAGATCTGTCCGAACATGGTGTCCGGACACGGCAGCTCGGCGATCATCAGCAGGGACTTCTCCGCATAGAAGAAGCAGCTGAGGTAACTGCAGCAGCAGCAAAGACGGGACATACAATACATTTTCAATGTGTGACTGTCGTTGGACCAGAAAACTGGCACTCAGCAAGCAGCACAAAAGCTCTGCGTTATGTTTGATATTCACGTTGTCACACTTTGCCATGTGTGTTCAATAAAGCCCTATTTTTATTTACTAAATGAGCAGAAATCAGTCACTCAACGCTCTGATAGCTATGGATGCTGGTGAAAGTGGGACTCAGTGTCTTTTACACTGATAATAAAAACCACTAGGACAAGGAGTTTCTCGGCCTTTGGTAATTCCATGTTCTCTTCAATAAAATTTAGTTTATTTAATTTCATTGTTGAAAAAGTCCTCCCCTGCTCTAAACTCAATCTCTGTCTGCTGCCCTTTGCTCACTGAACAACTTGTTGGAGGGAGTACCACCACCATCACCCGTTTGTTAATGGTGTAATTATACTGCGCTTCACTGATGTGTTGACATAAGTCAGACATGTCTTCATGAGAGAGACGTTTTCATTTTGATTGGACTTAAGAGAGTTGTGGTCACCTGTGAGTAGTAGTCATTCCTGATCAGACTCTAGAAGTGTGCAATATGGAGAAAACACAAGCAACAATGCCATACGCTCAAACAGCAGGAATCTAAAGGTTCTGTACTTACGCGCTGCCAAGCCCGGAGTAGACCCACTTTGTTTTCCCGATGCCCTGGTAGTCTGAGGCCACGTAGTAGAAGCAGGCGTTGAGGTGGAGCATGAAGAGAAGATAGCCGATGGTCCGAATCACTCTAACAGAAAAGGAGAGACAGTAGAAGTTAGTTTCTGTCTGTGTTCAAGTGACGCATGTATGAAACCAACAAAAAGTGGCATCATCACAACTTCATGCGACTTACCTCCAGATGTAAGCCTTGGCCATGATGCTCTCTAGACGATCGCTGAACTCAAAAAAGGTATCTGCCTTGAGAACGAGCACGGAAATGTCAGCCACAGGAAGGAAGCAAAGTCGCTCTGCTAAACTAAACGGACAGTGAATTCACCTTCAGCAGACGATTGGCTCTGAAAACGGATTTGAATCCAAACTGCAAGTATAGCAGGTCGAAGGGCATGAGGGACACCATGTCTATCTGTTGAGGAGAGACAGAGGTGTGAGGCCACCGAGCTCATACTAATGTACAGAGGTCAAAGAATTCAAGTTACCGTGAATCTGTCTGTGCTTCTGTAATTATTCTTTGTCATCGCTCGGTCTTTCTGAAAGCAAGAAAAGAACATCTGTCATTTTGTTTCTTTTATCTTAAATCCGGGTCATTCTCAGCAACAGGCTCCGAGACTTACTATGATGTCTCCTCCTTTGACGAACTGTTTGCGGGGCTGGAAGAGGATGGAGTCGATGAGGTAGATGAGGTCAGCCAGCATGTCCAGGATGAACCAGTAAGGGATGGCGCTCTCAGTGTGGTACGGGAAGCACAGGCGGGCGGTGACGAACCAGGTGTTGTAGTTGAAGGCCAGCGTCACCAAGCTGAGCCAGGCGATGTAGCGGCGGTCCGTGAAAGGGTCGATGGTCTTCCCCAGCACAGAGTCCATCTGGTCCTCAATCGGCTTCAGAACCACGTCCACCGAAAACCAGGCAGCTTCTCTCAACCTGGTCTTCATGTCCTTCTTCTCCTCCTTTTTCTCCTCTAAGCACTCCGCCTTCTTCTTCTCCTCCTCCTCTTTCTTCTTCTGCTCTGCCTCCGCCTTCTTCTTCTCCTGCTCCTCTTTCTTCTTCTTCTCAGCCTCCTCCTTCTTTATGCGCTCCTCCTCCGCTTGCCGTTTCCTCTCCTCTGTGACCTTTGCGTAGTTGTCTTTGCCCAGCAGAGGCGCTGAAAAGACAACATCGAGGCTGAGTGCGCTGAAACATTCATCATTTGCGGCCTTATAGCCCAGTAAAGCTGATAATGATCACCAAACTCCAACTGGTGTGCATACAGATGAGTAATTCTGTCTGTACTCACTGACAGGTGGGCTGATCTCTGGGGATGAAGCATACTGATCCACCACTTTCTCCTTGTAGAGCTGCAGCCTCTCTCTCATCCGTTTGACTATGGCTCTGAGCTGCTCATCGGAATACTTGTTGATGACGATGGGCGGAGGTGGAGGAGGGGCCGCCTCTTGTCTGAAGATGGAAATCAGACAGTTTACTAGAACTTATGTCAGAGAATTATCAATCAATCAATCAAGTTTCAGTTAAAAAACAAAGCTCTAAAAACCCACTGCGCACTACCTGCCAAGCACCACATTGCAGACAAAGATAACAACTGACACCAGCTGGTGAACACAGCAGCTACAGAGACACATCTGGAAAAAAATGCTAATGTTGCTAATGTATCAGCTGGATGTGTAAATAGTCAACGCAAGCTAATAAGTTCGCCATATCAACTTACTGTAAGCTAATATGTCACTGTTGTGTTCACAGCAAGTATAAATACATGTACTGTGGCTGGTTTTACAGGAACTGCTTTTCACACATGACTTAGCGTAGCAACTGTGATTTGTTGTGTCAAATAAAGACCTTTATACTGTGAAATGACATTTTAAGTGGAAAGGATCAGCTGACAAAAGTCACAGGCAACTTCAGCCTCAGCGCTACAGACAGAAGAGAGACATGTGAGTTCATGCAGCATGTCGCCTCCTAGTGGACAAAACTCAGCAATACATCTGGCTGACAGTCTTTTGTGTCCAGTCATTACAAATAAATCACCACTGCACCACAAATGCCTTAAGTTTGGTAATATTTAAAAATCTATGTCGAATATGTTTGAGTTAATCAAAGACAACAAAAAATTCCTATAACAGCTTATAACAGGCCAAACAGGAAGGCACAGCAACTGAAAAAGGTGCCAGCACTTCCTTTCCAGTGACACAGTGTAGTATGTGGTCTTTATGGTGCTACTACGTTATGGGTTCCACATTAGTTTGGGATACAACGTTTGGAAGCTGTTACTATTCAACTTAAAGATGAGTGAGATGCTTCTCTGCAGCTGAGGCTTCCGTCTGGTGGCAACGAGTCGCAGTGATGATAGGAAGCCTCCATAGATTTGATCTACCCTGAAGGCTGCAGCTTTTTATCCTGCTCATGCACCTCTTCAAGTTGAGGAGACAGACACAGACTATTCATTACTTTTCATTTGTTAGAGGTGTTGATTCAACATTATGGCTATAATGGAGATGTTTCTATTATTTTGTCCCTATTTATGAGGGTAGGATAAAAAAGAGAAACACCTCTCTGTATATACTGTAATACAGTTAAACAGCACCAGAAACAACATCCTCTCAAATGACAATATAGTTGAAACAGTTTCAACATTATAACCTTCATGAAGGGAGGATTCATTACAAGACTGTTGTATTAGACTGAGTTTTAGCGAGGTTTAGTAGTGTGTATATAAATACGAAGACAGTAGAAATTGTAGATTTATGTAATTATATATATAAAAAAACATGACAAAACAACTGAAGAGTCTGTAACAATTTGTGCTTTAAGTCGTGGGAAACTTCTGTTTAGGGTTAGACATCTGCATCCAAATGTCCATCAGAAATAATAAATATATATAGATGTAAGGGGTGTCCTGTTTAACAATCCAAGACCATACAGATCTTGCTGATTTAAATGTAGTTTTCAAAATAAAGGTCAAACTCAGATACCCAAAAAAACAAGATTCCCAAATCCAGAGAAGCGTCGATGCTGCCCTCTGCTGGACAACTGGCGTTACAACATGTACAAACATGCGACATCTTGATGGACGCTGATGCAGGTAATTGTTCACTTTAATTGTTAAGTGCTGCTTGTAACACAGTACACAGTATGTTATAACATCTTAAGCAGTTAATCAATTTATGTAGTTGGGTAACATCTCCAGTCCCAACTTCACTGCGGGACAGTAAAGCAAAATATCAACTGACTCTTCATTCATCAACTGGCTCTGTGTCAAAATAGCAGAACCTGGAGACGTTTTGTAATCTTGATTAAAACTCATCATTATAAATTGGCTTTTTAAAATTGTTTTAATTTGTCAATATAATCAAACACTGCATTATGTTCATCAGAGGTGCATGAGATGCTTTTATAACATGCCAATAATCAGCCCTGCTGTGACATGTGCTTACAACTGTGAGGATCAGCTGAGTCTGTCTTTACCTGTCGCCTTCATGCTTTTTGTTGCTGGGCCAGAAGCAGGCCTGGTGAGCTTCTTAAAACTAAAAAGCTGAAAAGCTTTTAATCCACTTTCAGGTCATCCCCCCGTTAATATGCATGTTTCACCAGGAGATAAAGATCTCACATGCTGCGTTCATCTCTGAGGGCTTTCTCTGCCTCTCTCTCGTCTTGCCAGGGAATCTGATTAATTAGTGTCCATTGGGTGATTAATCTGATACTGGTTTGTGGTGTCGATGTCTTGGCAGGCGTGTGGTTTGGTAAGCTAAAGTGGAGTTTGGAGGCTGGGCAGATACTCAAAGGATAAACACACTATATCTACTCTCTTTAACTGCCTATGCTTGTGTCATGCTAACAATGCATCTCCCCGGCAATCAAAATCAGGTAGAAAAACACACTTGGTGCTGATGAAGGTGTGTCATGGTCATTGTGATTGTTGCTAAAATAATTGGAAACTACAGAAGTGCTGGCCTTACCCCTCAGGTCCAGCTTGATCAGGGTTAGTTGGAGCTACTGTAGGGGCTGGAGCTGGAGCAGGGGCTGGAGCAGGGGCTGGAGCTGGAGCAGGAGCAGGGGCCGGGGTCGGGGCCGGGGCTGGGGCCGGGGCCGGGGCCGGACTTGATTCTGTGAAAGGGGAACAATCACAATTACATTTTTATCTCTTGATTTTTAAAGCATTTTATTCTGGTCTCAGGCTACAACTCACATCATTACTTGCAGCCCTTCACTGATTTTAAGATGTTACTGCTCGTTTTTAAAGCCTTTTCTCATTTCATCTTTTATGTTTTGAATTCCATTTACTTATTTATTTTATTTATTTATTTTATTATGTTTGTTTCACTGTAAAGCACTTTGCTCTTGAAAGATGCTATACAAATATTGTCCTTATCAGTTTCTAAGAGTTTAAAAGTTCCTTGAAAAACAATGCCCTTCAATTGATACTAGATAGCTCAAATGGCTGTATTCTGAGTTCTATATGAAGTGATCAGGCAATCCCATTGTGCTTGAACCTAAAATTGCTACAAGGCAGGTGTCTGGACCAGTCTATGGTCTGGACTTAGAGCAACACAATCAACAAGTCGCTGAAATTCAATTTATCTTGCAGATGTCAAACAGCAGGGAAATTATGTTTGGACCAGAGGTGAATGTTGTCTTGATGATCAGATCAATATCTCTGCCTCACAAGTGCACACAATGCTGATTGCAGCCATTTGAAGCAGATGCTCTACAACCTTTGTTTTGAGAAATGACAAGTATACGGATCAAAAATGCTTTGAGGACAACTGCAGACATTGGTGAGCCTCACAGTAGATGAGGTCAGATCGGAGCATCTGGACATAGTTACAAGCGATGAGACGCCTGTGTATCTCTATGATGAAGTGTATGTTCTCAAAACTAAACATGGAGATATATCTTAGAAAGTTACAGTTTTAACCACAGGCTTTGGTGCAAGAGAAGCAAAGGACAGTCATCACAAAGACAGTCCACCTGGTTATTTAGTTTCTAAATGTGCCATCTCAGCCTCTCGGATGAATCACGACTTACCCTGCGGTTTGTCCACTTTCTTGTCCTCATTCTCCTCGTCGGCTGGCTTCTCCTCCTGCAACACAAATCAACATTTTGCACAAAGTCAGATGCTCGGCTTCATTAGTCAATCCACGGCCATTAGGGAGACATTTTCATTTAGAGAGCGTGTTTAAAGAAAAGTGAGTTTAGCACTTGACAAATTACTCCTCTTGCCTGATAAGACTCATCTAAAAAAAAACATAAAAACAAGCTGCGTTTGAGATGAATAGAAGTCAAAAGTGCCCCTTTGGGTAACGAGCGATTTCAATGGGGTCCGTGTAATGAAACAATTTCATGTGATTCTTTGTTGGCGAGAGCACTGAGCCCCTGAATGGATGGAGGAGCAGATAAGGAGCCGCTGCTGTGATCTTAGGAGAAACACATGTAACCAAACTTGCTGTATTACAGTCTGAGAGGCGACACTTCATTTTCTTTTGTGGTCATGCTTGATTTCAGTCTTGGCTGCCTCTGCTGTTACTGGCACATGCTGAACAATATGAAAGCTATTGAAAGCATCACAGAAGAATCCAACACTGGAGACACAAGAATACTAAACACCACATATCTAACAGTTTATAAAGAACATTTTTATTCACTCACTGAATAAACAACACGCTGTTTTCTTACCTTAGCTGGAGCTGGAGCAGGAGCTGGAGCAGGAGCAGGAGCTGGAGCAGGAGCTGGGTCAGGGGCCACTGAAGCTGCTGGCACCTGTGGGCCGCTAAAGAGGCCCTTCAACTTGCTGAACATGTCCAGAAACCTAAAAGTGCATCTGCTTTGCCGTCTGCAAGTGACTACGTAGGGAATGAACTGATCCCTAAGGAGTTGAGAGATCCCCCCCCTGGATTAACCCTCGCTTTTCTCTCCGTCTCCCTCTTCTTCTTTAAAGCAACACGCCCCTCATAACCACATCGGCTCCGATGGCATTACAGCTTTTAGCACCACTAATACTCTCGCACGGAGAGGAGCCCCCACCATCACCATTGACTTCTAAGCCCATCACCATCTCATATAAGATCCCAATAGGCTTACAGGTGGCTGAGACTCTGGAGGACCGCCTATACAGAATACATGTGTGTGCATGTGTGTGGAGGACATACAGACTGCATTACCCAGTGCACTTATAGTCAATAAAATGCTACTGATGCACTGCAGCACGTACAAATATGGGCCCAATACTTCATGTCTGCTTATGCTACCAGTTCAGTGTATGTGTGTGTGTGTGTGTGTGTGTCTGTGTGTCAGTAGCTAAGCCTTGGTGATTAAAGGCAAAAAGACACCTCAGCTGGTTGGCACCTTCCCTGGCTGAGTGTGATGAAGCACATTTCCATTAAGCAAAGTAAACCAAATGTAAACCTTTAAACCCTCCTATCTTATTAATGGAACAATAACTTTCAAACAGTTGGAGCAGATTTAGTCAGTGGTGGAAGAAGTATTCAGATTGTTTACTTCAGCAAAAGAAGCAACACCACACTACAAAGTACACTACAGATGTATTATCGGCTAAATTTACTTAAAGCATCAAAGGTTAAAAGTACTCATTCTACAGTAAAATTCTCCCTCAGTGTTTTACTATTATATCTGATGTTTTAGGATTATTATTACTGCTGCATTAATGTGTATGTTGCATTTTTCTGCTGTAGATGTTTAAGGTTGAGCTGATTTGAACTACTTTATGCACTGTTCGGTGGTTTAATCTACAGCAATGCATCATATTCTAAAAGATCATCACATGTTTGAATTCATTCAAAATCACCACATTTGGAGATACATGGTTTTCACTGGACAGGAAGGGTATGAAAAATTATAATCTGAAGAGTAACTAGTAACTAAAACTGTCAGACAAAAGTAGTGGAGTATCTATCATGTTTGCTTCAATAAGCCTCTGTTGTCAGGGTACAAAAAGTGGCACTGATCTGAGAATTCTGCGACAATAATCAGAGAAACAAAACGTACAGCAGCTGATGACGTGCACTGATGCAGTGATGCAGTGATGCAGTGATGCAGTGAACAGTCCTGGACTGAAAATGTGATTTCAAGAGAAACAGCAACATGTGAGAAAGATCAGTCCTGCTCTACAGTTCCACACTGAATATGAATGAAACTGAATATGACAAGCTTGATGTGGACTTTGTTACGAATTATACACTGTAATATTCCACACCTGGCGCTGAGATATGAGAGGGATGTTTAGTCAATTATAGTGACATTTTTCACTAAAACACCCGTACTTGTATCCTGCATTTCCTTTATTTCCTCATCAAACAAAAACCTGCTTTGTTCTTCCATTGTTTTCATCCATGTTAGCTCCAGTCTTCTTCTTCCCTGCCTTTCCGGCTTTCGTATTGGTCCTGACACATTAATGCCACAAACTGTTGATCAGTGGAATAACCTGAAACTTTGGTGGATCATGACTATTGTTCTCAAACGCTCTCTGAAACTCTGCAGCCGCTGAAGTAACAAAATGTCCAAACAAAAACATTTTGATTCAAGTTCTGTCGTGAAAGCGGCGTCAACTTGTACATGGCAGAAGTTGTCACTGTTTAATCAGTAAAAGAACCCGCCCTCTCATGTGTTTTAATGTCACTCCAAAATGTAGCTTTATTAAGATGTATTATCCTGTATTGTATAAGATCCTGATAGGTCAGGACACGGGCATATCTATTTCTCTTCTGTGCTCGACTTTAATGTACCCATAGAAACATTTACATTTTATGAAACTATGAGAATATAAATAAATATAGAATGACAAGTAATACGTCTTAAGTTAGATTTTGATTGCCTCTGTGAGGGCCTGGACGGTCTGTCTTTGCAGTAGTCCTCCTGTACATATCAGCACTCTGCAGTTATTCAGAATATGTAGTCTCCACATAATGAGACAATATTTGATAATGATTTCATAATCATCATGATACACATAGAGGGAAACTATAAGCATGGCTATTTCCGCTCATAAATCTCTGTCCATTGCAATTTTCAGTATCTTTGCACATGTTCTCATTTAGCCCTTATCTCAGTATGACACTTGTACGCTCGCTTGTCGTTAAGAATAAAATAACACCACTATCGCCCACCCACTCAGCCCATATTCTGCTGTTCCATTCCTCTCGTCACGCCGGGGAGCGACCAAACGAAATGCCACAGCGATGCAGACGAGGCTTGACTCAGCCGTGGGCTCCGTGTAATGTATCTCCGAGTGTTCTCAAGGACCATTGACTTGTCTGGGGCAGGAGAGAGGGGAGGAGGAGGAGGAGGAGTGGAGGAGGAAACAGGCGAGTGCCGATGCACTTTTTCATGCCTCTCCGTCTTTCCGCCGTCCAGTGATGCAGGGAGATAGGTCATTAGATCCTCTCCATCTCTTCCATAAATCTAATTAAGCCTTGGGGGTTGGGCCTTGCCACCGTCACCACTGTGAAAGAGCTCGACACATATTAAAAAGAGCAAAGGCTTCGTCTTGTTTGTTGTTTTACTCGCTGTGCACTCGGGGAGAAGTGAAGAAATGTACTTCAGTGCGCTGCCCTGAGATAGTACATGACTCATGCACAATAGAAAGTGATTAAAGGAGATGAATGACTGCCATATAAAACCAGATTGAACCTTGGCCTTTCACCTCCTCACACATATACACACACACACACACACACACACACACACACACACACACACACACACACACACACACACACACACACCGCCCTGACCCCAGCGTGTAGGCCACATATCAGTTTCACCTGTCTCAGTCAGCAGCAGAATAGACAGTGTAACAGCTAGAAGTAAATTTATAGCACAAAGTGGAGGAGGCTGGATTCTCAGGTGGCCAGTGACATATGACTCACCACTCTAATTGGTGTAATACCGAGCTGCTCTCAACCAGGGGTCCAGAAATTATAAAAAGGCCTGACCGAGGGAGGCCAATTCATAGCGTAATCATAGTGGTAAATGCCACAATGATTACCCCTTTAACAATGCCATAAAAATCAGGCACTGTTCAGTTTCTGTGCGAGGGGTCTCCCTTCAGCCAAGACAAGTAGGAGGGAAAATGGCAGTGATTTGTTCACATGAAAAGTACTGTATGACAAACCCCCTTGTCTAATTCCAGAGTTAAGTGTTATTTTCTTGATCCACTTCTTACTGTGAATGATGGCGTTTCAACAGTTCTGGTTATTTCACATGAGAGATTTCCTCTCACGTACTTCTGTGCACCAATCAGGATTTAACAGTTTTGGGGTTGTTTGCCTCTGTGACCAGGCCACTAACCACTGAAAGGTATATTTGCTTTGGAGTCTTAAAATCTTGATGAATAATAACTCAAGATGTTTTTTTTCTTAACTCTAACTTTGCCTGTTGCTTACTCAGTCATGAACATTTATCGTAGAGAAATATCTGAAGTGGCTATGATCGCTATTTTTATAATAACAATGTACCAAGCAGCAGAAACAAGCTGTAAACACAACATTGACATATTATCAGCTTAAAGTTGATATGGCAAACTTGCTTACGCCAATACAGAGGAACATTAGCATCCACTTGAAGTCATATTTCTATATATCTCATGAATATAAATCAGATATTTACTCTCCTTTTTTGCTCTCCAACAAATCCTGAGGGAAATATCTGGTTCTTTAGCAGCTAAATGCTCCACTATGTTCACCAGCTATTAACTGGTGCTGGACAGGTAGAGTACAGTGAAGCATTGCAAATTCATGAGAGCATTTAGCATCAAAACAAAACAAAACAAAACAGTAAAGCTGTGAGCCCGGACAACCAAAACATTGAGCTGAAAGAAGTTAAAACGCTTTGTAGGGCTGAGGGTAAATGCATAATTGGGTGATATTTCTCTGTGGGTTTGTCACTACAAGTGACCTCTTTCATACTATACATATCCATTTGATCCATTGTTAACAGGGAAATATTGTTTGGAGCAGCTTTAAAGTGATGAAAATATGAATATACAAACATTTAAATCAGTCTAGACTCCAGTGTCATATAATCCGGCCTCATTTCAAGATCACCAGTGAAGGACAAGACCCATGACACTGACCCATGCAAGCCTCCGAAAGCTGGTTGGACCCCAAACGACCAAGGGTCTCATTTATAATCGAGTGAATATCAATGTCTCACATCCTCTCCATAATGTACTGATCAGGCACAAGAGCCCATTCAGTGGGAGACTCGTTCCTCCCAAATGTACAACGGAGCGCCACTGGAAATCATTCCTGCCTGTGACCATCAAACTGTTCAACACCTCCCTCTGAGTGTCAGACACTCAGAAGAAACAGACTATTTCACCTGTGTCATTTACTACCTCATTATTCATTCCTGAAATGTCAGTGCAATACATATATATTCATACGCAACAGTGCAATACATACATATACATATACATATACACAGAACTTACTTACAGGTGTGCACATTCTCCCGTCAAGTTTGTTGTTATAGACAACTTTTGCATGGGAAGTGGCGTACGCCTCTTTCAGGCCCGTTTAGTGCGTATGCAATGGTTACAAATGAGACCCCAGGACCTTTCTTACCCAGGGACGACCCCAAGCAGACTCGCCAACTGTGCGATTCAAGTTGCAGCAAGTTGTGAACCTTCGCTGCTTGTGTGAGTTTGGCTTTTTGGGCGCTAGAATACATTTGGAATCAGGATGTAGCTGAGTTGAACATTAA
The DNA here is from genome assembly GCF_043641665.1 of Enoplosus armatus. Lineage (NCBI taxonomy): Eukaryota > Metazoa > Chordata > Actinopteri > Centrarchiformes > Enoplosidae > Enoplosus > Enoplosus armatus. The sequence continues at coordinate 14,383,784 of NC_092200.1, read as the reverse complement.
AATCACCTTTTTCACTGGTGCTGGACAAGTATTAAATCATAAACCTCAAAGCAGGTCCACGAGGATTAAAGTAATAATCCTTGAAATCCTTGTAGGGGTGTTTTGGGGGGTGTTGTTGCTAAGCTTTCTGGTATTTTGTGCTATTTTTGCTGTTTTGCTTTTCTGTTGAGAAAGTTTGACTTTCATAGTACAACTGTTAATGTTTTCAGCCACAAGGGCCCTAACTGCTCATGCTCAATACCAAGTTCTTCTTCTATCACATTATATATTGCTATTTACTCCATAGCCCTTAAAATTAAAAATGCATGACTGAGCACCAAAAGTATCGTTTGTAATGCGGTGGTTTTGGCCCTAATATTTGTAATGGAAGTACACATGTACTTGTGCATGATATGGCACCTTTAGGTCAGTTCACAGTCTTAGATTCACAATCAGGAAAATGGTCTTTAATTGTTCATTAATTAAAGTGTTTTTGGAGAAATCCTCTGCTGCCTTTACTATGTGTATTTACGTATCCTCCCATGTGCAAAGTGTTTGATCACCCAAATCTAAATCATCATATGTCAGTGCTAAGTGTAGCTTGGTAATAGTGCTAGGTTTATCTTCAAAGGGAATATCTGAAAAGTTAAAAAGGGCTTGGTGTTGGTGCCACACGTGGTCTCTGTCCTGATCGTGGAGCGCTGCATTTCCATCTGCCACCAAATGGGGGCAGAGCATCCTTTCATATGTCTTCCCTCCTCTCCTCTCCAACAGATGAAACTATATTCATTAGAATTAGCCAGATGCTGTTGACAATTACTCTGAACTCCAAGAAGAGAAAAAAAGAGTAGACACCAGTGTGACTTATGAGCATTTTAAAGGCAGCCACATCTGGTGCTGCTGCAGAACTTGTCCCAAGAAAATGAAAAAGAGCCACTAATTCATCGTCAAATCCAAGAGAATTAATATTTAACATCTGATTCTTTTGGATGAGGCGTTTTTTTGAGCAATGACTGTGGCTGTTGATACTCTGGGTGTCAAAAGCTAAAGCTATTTCTAAGTGAATGACGATGTATTAAAGTGTAGACAGAGTAGTATTTCAGGAAAATGCTTCCGTAACATGAAAAACTTTCGTTTCTGATGTTGTTTAGATGTTGTTTGTACTGTCGTTCCTATGAGAAAGTGTCCATCCACGGTTTATGACTACTAACTAGTGAATCCCCTCATGCATTTCTTTGTGTGTTCAGCTGCTAACACAAGGCTGAAGGCGGGTGAGATGAGGTAAGAAGCGAGGCAATCGTGTTTTTATTGGAGAACTCCACAGTCGAGCTACATTTGATTCCCTGACATTCCCGTTGTTTCACTCTTTCCATTTCATCTCTTCCCAAGGTTGCAGAGTGCTGCTTTATTGGCTTTTCCTGCTGAAGATGTATGTGTGTGTGTGTGTGTGTGTGTGTGTGTGTGTGTGTGTGTGTGTGTGTGTGTGTTTTGAGTGCACATGCTTCTCAGAGAGCATGACGAGCCTCTGTGTGGGTTTTCAGTATGTGTTTCTGTGCGGCAGGTGCGCTACTGAGAGCCACAGAGCACCGAGGTGTGTCATTGAGAGGGCCTGTGGGGCTTAACGCCTGGCCGGTTGGTGTGCACATTAATCTGAATGAAGGCCCAAAGTGACAGGCCTGTGATTTAGACTGCCCATTAAAGCTTACAGTCGCATGTTTCCCACAGTCAAAACAGTGGGGCTTCGGGCTGAGAAGGACCGGCCAGCAGCTCAGGTGCTTTGGGCCGCCTGCCGAGCGCAGGGGGCCGGGCGGACAGGTGGCTGCTAAGCTAACACTTAGCATCTCACGTCAGGCCCTGAGATCTGCTTCGTGATGCTAAATGTCTCCTGTCGCCGAAGTTATTTATATCTGCGGTATGTTTGCATCATACGGGCATCACTGGGGCCTGATTCAGATCTCAAAACAACAAACTGGCTGATAAAAGTTGACAAAGGTGGATGATGATGCCGGGATTGATCTTGGATTGGACAGTTTTCAAGGTAGAAAAGCTAAATTAAGTAAAATAAAGGAAGGAAGGAAGGATGGAGGAAAGGAGGAAGGAAGGTAGAGAAAGAAAGGAGGGAGGGAGGAATAAAAGGAGAGAAACGGGAAGGGAAAAAGCAAGGAAAGGAAAAGAGAGGGAGTAAGTGAAGGAAGGAAGGAAGGAAGAGGAGTGGAGGAAGGGAGGGAAAGGGTCAGTGGGAGAGAGTGATGGAAGGAAAGAGGGAAAGAGGAAAGGGAAAGAAGGAAGGAAGGAAGGAGGTATGGAGGGAGGGATGGGGGAAGGAAAGAAAAGGGCAAGGACAGAAAGAGGGAAGGAAGGCAGGAAGTAAGGAAAGAAGAAAGACAGAAGGAAGAGAGAAGATAGACCCACACGTCTCAGGGCTGAATAGAAGAAAGATGGCCAGTCAAATAGATCAGTGCTGTCTGAGAGATGACAAGTGGATGCTCTCCCTTTGACATCGGGATCATTTCTCATGAATGTTAACAGCCCAATTTCTTTTTTTCTCTTTTTTTATGGCAGCGTGTGACACACCCCTTGGCACCAATCAAATCGTACATGACAAGGCTGTCAGCCAGCGTTAAGCTACAGGTCTTCTCATCATAACACTTTCAGCCTGACAAAGGTCAACTGTTGCTGAAAATACTGCTCCCTGGGTCAACACTTCCTGAATTAGTTACACTGACGGAGGATATGATGATATGAAACTTTAATGATCTGTGTGAAGAAGGGGACATTACCGCTGGAGACGGCTGTAGGATATAGAAAGCAAACAGAGAATGCTTATATTCTCTATAATATATTTATAATATCAGTATTGGTATACAGTAGTCTGTACTGCCTGGTTAAATCTTATTAAAAGACAGCGAAAGCCACAAAAACAATCATGATGCGATAACTCGTCGGAAATAATTGCCTGCTGAGCTATTAACCTTATTAACAGTGTTTACAGGCCTCGTTCTGTATTGAACTGATTGTAACATCGCACCAGAAACACACTGAATGTACTACTGAACTGAAACAGTTGCAACGCAGTAGAGCTTTCTTCTTCATATCCATTTAGTCATCAGCA